>NC_079886.1:11126818-11450681 GCF_029227915.1 Hydractinia symbiolongicarpus
TTAGGTAAAGCCGTGTATGACTGCATTAACAACCATAAGCTATGCTTTCGATGTCTTCCACTGATAGCCAGCTCGAGCAGAGGTTGACGCTTCTTGTCGAGGCTCTCGTCAGCGATCATATCGTCAATGATAAACAGAGTCTCCTCGCCCGCTAGGAGCTTTGATAGTTGCTCGATCCAGTCGAACAACTGGTCTCGTGGCTCGATTAGGAATACAGAGTCATCCTTCCAAAACGATGCTCTATCGAGATAAGTCTTGTTCCAGCGAATTGTTGGACAAAAAATCACAAAATTGTTGAAGTGGTGCCTGTACTCGTTCTCAAGCAGATCCAAGACTCGCTGAGTTTTCCCGCACTTTGTAGACCCTGTGAAGATCGCCGTTTGTGGATCTTTAACGATGTCTAGAGTCATTTTATTCCAGGCTTATGTGTACCGGGGGTAAACACAAACATATAGCTGCTTATTTCGGCTTTGGAACTATGGATGCGGGAATCCAACCCTTTGCTACCGCCATCTCTCTTGAACCTCTACCTGCTGTGAAGTATACCACATTTTCATAACATTGTTAGTATCCATCTTGGTGCTGGGGCTCGAGATCCCGAGGAATTTCTTCCCCGCCATGGCTTAGGCAAAGGTGAACCCAAGGTCCACGACTGTTTCGTAGAACATATCGATGATCTCTTTTTGCTGAGATGTCACGTTTGTTGATGTTTATTAGAGGGTTTCATTCACGTTGAAAAGATCAATATCCAGCTTTCGCGCGGGCTTGGGAGCTGTGTGTACTTCTGCGGAGCCGTCGCTTGACGGCTCCGGGGTTTTAGTCGGCTGCTGCTCCATGGGCATGGGCAGCTTACGTAAAATGTAGAACCCAACTCCTACACAGGCGAGTATAGCAACGATGCCTCCACCAATGTATACACTGCCTGACTGTATAGAACTCACCCCAGAAGAGGTTTTGACTGTAGATTCTACTGTACCCTCTTGTTGCTTCAGTTTATTCTTTTCCTTCTTCAGTGCTGCCAACTTGTGACCCCACGCGACTCTCCCGGGGTGCTTTGCTGGCTTTGTGAAGACCATTACTTCTTGTGGTTGTTCAACACTCATTTTTTGTAAGTCTCATCACTTACAAAATCACCTTCAAACCCGTGACCTTGATCTTCAAGGAATTTTTTCTTGCTCTTCATCAACCTTCTCTTCAACTACCTTGGACATGGAGAGTTGGGTGTGATTAATCGTATGCGCAGCAATAAGCAAAGGTGTGAGAAACTTTCCGGAAGCTGAGTACGCTAGAACCCCCAAGTCAGCCATACTATCCTTGATAATATGATCATCCTCAATATCTTGCCTCGCCTATCGAGGGGCACTACGTTACTTATAGCCTTGGTGTACATAGTTATCGCGTGGGTTGATAGTGCTTTGGCAGTCTTTGACTCCTTTTCCTGAATCTCATGCTGAATGAACTCGGCATGTATTTTGTTGATGACATCATCCGATGATTTATCGATGAAAGACTCTGTACATTTCTTGGGTAAAAGATGCTGTTTACCTTGACGTATTGCATCTTTCAAAGCCCGGCGCTTGTCTATAGGTTTTTCACGTTGCTCAAACGCTTCTGCGGGTGTATCAACAACATCGAAAATTTCAGCTAATTCAGACATCTTTATTATTAGTCGTCTGTATCTCAAATAACCGAAGATGATCGAGACGTACGGGAGGAGTATAGCTATCAGTAGCGGGGCTTCCATCATTTATTTGCCGCTAAACGATAATGACCCCTGACGAGCGTTGCGATCTGGTCTGGTTGCACGATTCGCTTATCGTCTGCCCTATTGAGTGCCAGCTCGTTCACTTCCTGCGTGTAGATTTGATGTCGCTTGTTCTGGATACAGACCCAGGTCTTGTATATGTCGACGCCATCCTCCAAGCAGCGCTGATAGTCCTTAAAGCTGATGGAGTTTTTTTTAAACACTTCTTCACACCTTTCGCTTTGCGATCACCGCCCTCTTTCGTGAGACTTTTGTATGCATACAGCTTGGCTCTCAATGTGATGAATTCTGTCATGATCTTACCGCTTTGCCGATGTTGTTACCGATGGGGAGAGGTCTGTTGTCATCTTTGCTATAGGCACTCGTATCGAAACGTGCTTCTACATCATCGGTAATATCACGGTAAAAGTACTCCGTTCTGATGTGATAGACGAAAGTATCGGTGTCCATATAGCAGTTCCGCAGCTTGCTACCGTGCTTGGGCTGCATGTAGTCATAGTGAAGGTCGTACATTACGATTTTCGAGTTGTCCAAAATGGTTTGGCCAATATACACCGGCTTGTTCATCTTTACCTCTGTTTTACACATTTCCACGCCCATGAGATGACTGCTGAAGTAGTTCCCGCCCTTGAAGTTGGGCTTCATGACGAGGTAACCAACTGGATGTTGTGATGGTTTCTCAGGTTTACCATAGTTTTACCAAACACAGAGAGGTTCATAAGCTCGTAAAAGTCCTTCTCGAACTCATTTTTGGCGGCGGTTTTAAGCCTCGTGTTGTGGTCGATATAACCCCTGAGCCAGGGCTTCTGGTTAAACTGGATGACTCTATACACCTTCGTAAGCTCGAGCTCATGCTTTAAAGCTTGATAAATGGCTCTGATGTGCACCACGTACTTCCGCTTGTGCTCAAGATTTGGTATCAGTTTCTCGACCCTGTGAACCATCTTGCGCTCTGGCAGGAAAGGCAGCTCATGGTGCTTGTCGTATGATGACTCAGCCTCCGGGTCGTATTGATCCTCCATGTACCTTATTATTATTATTATTATTATTATTATTATTATTCCGAATATTTATACAGGCTATAGCCACGTCAGTGTTTGAAACACTGTTATCAATGTGGGTCCTGTGTTCGGAATGTATACATTAAGTATACACCGGCATTACCTACCCAATTTCCCTCACATGGCATGGGTTGACCCGTAGCTGTAGTAAAGACACTTGCTAAACATGCCCGCGCTGTGGACCGAACCACGGACCTTGTGATTGCGAAGCGAACTCCATAACCACAAGGCCACGCGCTTGGCTTTGGCATATCTGTACACAGCTTCAGTTATACCTCCACGGATACCTCTTTCAAACATCAGGAGCATGTCAGGATCCGCAAGGAGCTCCAGCTTGATCTCGGTGTACTTCAACGCTGCTTTCCATGCCAGGCCTGGTGCGCTGTAGAAATGGGCAGGATCGAGCTTGTATTTCTCCTGGCATACACTTCGAAAGCTCTGGAAGATGTCAGTCAAAAGCAGGACGTCCGCGACGAGATATCATGGTAGTCACCCATGTTGACCTCAGCACCCTTTGGATTGATGACATTCCAGACTTTTTGAGCGTGTTCGTAGTCTTCGTCGCTGATCCTCTTCATGTTCAACTTGCTATAGAAGGCCTCCTTGGAAGGTAGATCAGTCTCTTTGAGTCGTCGCCAGCTATCCATGTACTCGTAGGGATATACACCTTTTCTGCGCATGAGTTTAAAGGTGTCATCCTCAGTTAAATACCAACGGAGATTTTTGCACTGTTCATCATCATCGATCTTCTTGTGCGTTTCACCATCACGGTGATTTTTACGTTGAAGGAGATCTACTTTTCGGTGTTTTCAGCGATGCAACCAATGTCGTGGGTATCATACTTCTCCCCCAGTTCTCGAATGAACAAGTGGGCGTCGTACCCCGAAAGATTGTGGAAGATCACGGGTACATGGCTGGGTATCTTGTACTTGAGATTGCAGGTGTTGTGCGCGGCACCTCTGTATAGACCTGTGTAGTGACAGTGGTCTCGAACTTTGCGGTTCTTTGGGTTATCGTTAAATGGTTTCATGCAGATGTGACATGTCTTTACCGCTTCGTGTTGTCTTTGTAACACCTCCGTTAGGGGCAGCATGTCATGCTGTGGGAAGGTAGCGTAGAGCCGCTTTACCTCATCCTCCAGGTGTTGAATGAGCATCTTCACACAGTCCTTACCACGGTATCTCTGCAAGGGATATGATATATCACCATAGGCGAAGGTACTATATGTACACCAGCCACATGGTACGTGCTTGTTCAGCTTTTTTGTCTTGGTCTCCTTCGCATTCTCTTTCATTGGGATCAACAAGCTCTCAAAATCCGCATAGATGGCGAACGGTACCTTGAGCTGCTGCTGACTATCCTTGTAGGATAGCCACTTTTTCTTTTCGGTTGGCATCGTGATCTTGACCGCTTCGTTATAAGGCTTGCAGACAGTTTATACAGAAGTGCATCTTTGCATGATTCTTTGATGGCTATATAATGACTCTTTTTATCATCCGTGAGGAGTAGTAGATTAACCTGTTTCTCGCGTCCGTTGTATGTAGATCGACGCAGGATATTGAAAGTCTTCCCCGTCACGTACAAGACGTTCACCGCGATGTCCGGGTTGTTCTTCTCGAATTTGGTGATATCCTTGATGCTTGTGGGAAACTCGATGCCCTGCCAGTTATACTGCTGTATGTAAGGTCTCAGCTTGGTCACGCGTTCTGGATGATCACCGATATCCCCATGATGTAGAGCGGCGATTATGCACTTCTCGTCCTTGTTCGCCAGGTTAATGATAGCCTTTTTGGTGGCTATCCACTTGTGTGCTTTGATATATGAGGAACCCCTTGTTCGTCGTAGCATATGGAAGTCCACGTCGAGATGCATGATTCGACTGATCGTGAAGCCACTTTTGGGCAGCGCTGGGTTCTCCACATGCGTTTTGACTTGGGCAAACATCTATGCCGGGGATGCGGAAACTTCGGAAGGTTCTATGGTGAGCATGCTTATGTTCTTGGGGCGTGAAATCTAAGTTCGGCTGCTGCTCGTCTTTGGCATGATCCTCCCTTGCCTCTTCTTCAACTTCACCCATCAGGGTCTTCTTTGCCCCATCATAAAGAGCAAGGATGCGATTTTTTACTGATACAGATATACCTTGCACCGACTTTCTAATACCCTCTGGTACATAGTTCAGAAGCCAGTCAGACCACTCTCGCAGCTTACTCTTGACTACTGGACGTGTCCTCGCCATCTCTTGACGTTCAAAGACATTCATGGCTTCGGGTGTGGGGAGTCGAGGTTCGATCTTACTCTTAATAGGACGGGTTTTTGCCATCTCTTGATGCTCAAATATATCCAAGGCATCTGCTGTAAATGCTCCTGGAGGAGCAGGTTGTTGAGAAGCCTCCAGGAGTGCAACAAGATTGGCTTTGCGTAGCTTGGAATAGCGCGCAAGTCCACGGGTTCTCGCAATAGCGTGTAACTCTTTCACGGAGTGTGTATTCATCTTTATTGTATGTAGATTTCAACCAAAGGTTCTGGGACAGTATTCAATTGCACAATCTCTATTTTTTGTTGATATCAGCATTATTCCCGTTAGTCGTTATTGTGCATGCGTGGGATTTTATCGGAATCGGATTTGGTCTCGGATTTGTCGGAATTGGGATTTCGGGAATTTGTCTTCGTCCGTCGACTGTCCCAGAACGAACATTTTCCTATATATATATACATCAGGAAAAAATCACGAAATTACCCCTCACAAACACACTGACTCATCGTATTATTATAAGAGACAAACTGTTTTGTCTATCTATACCAAGAAATATCACCTGAAGTACAGACTAAGCTTGCGAGTCCGATCGGTACGCTGGCCTAAAGTAATATTTCTCGGAAGAGATGGATAAAACAGGTTATGTTGTATTTAAAAACTGATAGCTATTTTGTTTAGATTTGTAGAAATCAGGATTATTTTTTTATAACGCATTCTTCTAATGAATGTTTATGTGTGCATCATCAAACATGTATTGAAAATTATCAACATTTCTTGATGATGATATAGATGTAGTGTTTTTTTTTTTTATAAATTGTTCGAACTGGGTCTGACATGTGTTCTTGCTGTTTACTTAAACACCGTGTCATATGATTTCGAACTTTTGATGTTTTTGTGGCCACTTAATTGAGAAAGCACTGTTTCTGACGTTCTGCGATAAGTCGGGGAAGGACATTATCCTCGCCAGAACTCTTAGTTTATTTCAAAAAGCTCTGGGGTCGAGAATGGGTAATGAAGTTTTTTTTCGGATTCTGCACTACTGCGGATTAGAATAGTATAAAAGCACGTGTCGTATGTCCGGGCAAGCCTCGGTCTATGGTAGCGTGGAAGCATCGCAAACTTTAACTGTCATGAATTACTGTAATTTTCGTTTAATGTACCTCAACGGCGCAAATAATCAAGAAAATGTTGGCGTGGAGAAGAACAGACGGACATCGACAACTGTAAAGTGACCAGCTTTACGGTTCTCTTTCTTGGAAAATGCGCACAAAAGATGCAATCCACACTTGGCCGTGAATACTGATCAAGTTGTTAATCCAATTGCTGGTGACAAGTCGGTCAATGTCAAATACAAAGATTTGTGGATATGAAATATGTTTTATAAAATATGTCACGCGATGTACCACTCCTACGAATTTACCAAATCCAAAATTGTTGGGTTTTTTGTTTTAATTTTCTGTTAGGGAGATGTAAAAAGAACATGAAATACAACATGATTTTTGAGTTTTTAAGTATGTAGCAATGTTATTTGTTTACATTTATGGTTGCTATGACGGTAAAAGTTACCGAATACAATATGAACTGTGGTGTCTATCTATACCGAAAAATATTACCCGAGGTCAAAATATAAGAAATTAAAAATAATCAACATTTCTTGTTGTTTCTCTGGCGGAGTGATTCGAAATTTTGGATTTACTCAATTATTGAGTATGTATGTTTGTGTTTGAACGATTCTCTGGCAATGTTATTTGTTTAAATTTGTAGTTATGATGGTTGCTATGAGGTTAAAAGTTATACCGTGCTATATAAAGCCCGTTATCGGATTATTGTTAACTAATAGCTATTTTCAACCGGTTTAAATTCGTAGCGCTGATTGGCTAGCTAAAGCCTCACGAAACCTCAAATCACTCCGCCAGAGATACCCAACATAATTCTTTTTACTGGGAAATCAAAAAAGTATGTGTGAGAAATTCCATCCTATTATTCTCGAAGAAGGCTTAGCTAACTAGGCCATATTTTACAGTACAGCCCAGGGTATTCAATTATCATTGTATTATGATTTCAACTTTTCGTTTCAACTTCAAGATAGCTCTCCTCCTCATCTCACAAGTGCTCTGTATTTTCATTTTTCTTTAGGGAGAGGAAACTGTTCTACCTTGCGGACGATGTCTTGCGCTTTTCTGATGAGCTCTTAGACCAGCAAGTTGAGAGTATGCCATCTTACACACAGAGCAACTAAATGCAATATTAGCAGTTTTTTAATCATTGGATATAAGAAAAAGTAGTAGTTTTGCGCAAAAACTAGTACGTGTGAAAGTCGTAGTTATAATAATATCTAATATCGCATCAGGTGATTTGTAAGGAAAAATAAATGCGGGCGAAGTATACTACAAATAAGGTAGCTTCCAAATATCTAGATATAGGTAGGGTTAGGGTTAGGTGTCAGAATTTTTAATGACAAAATCAAGTTACGCAGAAAGTTGGCAGTTATACAACAACTGTTATACCTGTATGGTCTTTCTCCAGTATGAAGTCTAACATGGTTTCTAAGAGTCGACGATTGGCTGAATGATTTTTTACAGTATTTACAATGAAACGGCTTTTCAAGTGTATGTATTCTCATATGGGAACGCAGATTGCTTCGTGAGTTAAAGCCTCTTCTGCAGACAGTACAGTGTAGCCTCGTCCTGATGCTAGAAACTTCGCCGTGACCTACACAAAATAATTTTTATTCGTCGAAGATTAAACTTTTTAACACAAAAACAAAATGGTGATTTAACTTTGTCCCCTGGTGACAAGGCTGGAAGTAATTACCATCCCACTTCTTTTTTAATGTATTAAAACTCGTTCCCACGGATTCTCTTACGCAGGAAATTTGAACATTTTAATTTTATTTCCACCGTCCCAACAGAACGTTTAATCCGTCTGGAGTCCAACCAAAATATTTAAGGTGTTTCATTTTTTTCACACTACTGATATTGGCCCTTAGTCTCCGAATTTGCTTAAGTTACTGACATGCCACCTAACTCGTTATCACTGAACTTTGAAATATCAAAATAAACGCCTCTACAAAAAAGAATTAAATTTTCTATTTCCTTGACCAACGCTCAGCATGACTGACGTAGAGGCAGTATCTGGCTAGAAATCGAATTCAAAGACAAAAGATTGTCAGCGAAAAAAATTTTGAACTTTTTAAAAACATGTTTAGGAGTCCTGGGTTAAAGCCATGAAAAAACCCTACTGATCATGCATTGTTGTTCGATTGGTCAGTAAAAACCAACCTTGTCCCCAGAGCGTCTGGTATCTTCCCGTTGTCAGAAAAGATAAAAGATGCCCTGTGTACGAGGTTGAGTAAAAACAATTCATTATAAAAAAATATCACTTAAGTATCACCCAGGCTCAATCAAAATTTGCTGATGCTTATAAATTATAGTCATAATATTCTGGCCTTTTACAAAAATTAAATACGAGGTAAATAAATGAAGCCTGGTAATTAGGTTAATACTTACCCCAGTCTTCAGGAAGCACTTGGTGTAATTTCGAGGGGAAGTGTAGTCGATGTTGCGGTATACCTAGAAACATATCAACATTGCTTCCATACCACACAAGTAACTCTTGGTTTGGTGGTATGTCTTTCAAAGCGTAATAAAATATCTTCTCATTCCCATGCTGAACGATTTCAAGGTTTTGTTCTTGATCACTGCGAGCACATTGTACGTAGCACATCCAATTGCGGTCTAACTCATCTTTTCCATCTATGAAGTGATTCACCTCTCCATTACGGTCAAAAATCTAAAGAAAAAAGTTAGCCTGGATATTGTTTAGCAACCTCATTTTCATGGCTTTTTACCTGATGAAAAACCGCCTTTCTGACAAGCTTTCGAATAAATTTGCATTCAGATGGCAATACTATCGATTTACTTTTTCCATACTGGCTTAAGAAACTTTCTTGGGTCATTGTGACATATTTGACGTCATAGACTACCTATTCCTAAGGCATGTTGTAATTACCCAATTGATTGAAAAAATTATCCTTCGGCCGTGGAAGTAATAATACATGGATTAAAATAAACATCGCATTATAAATAATACCTCCCACATGTAACTCGAGTCTTCAAACCTGTTTCGAACATCAGGAGTGAAAAGTTTGCCGGTGTATGGACCCATCTTTGTTCCTTTTTTTACCCATGCTGAAGTAAACACGCCTAATGGTTGACAAGGTATTGAAGACGGCTCTATTCTTAGTTGGTTCGGTAAATTTACTGTTAGTGGGTTTAAAACACACTTATTTGCACTAAGGTTGCCCATAGTATCTAACGAAATAATACAGTGAAAAATTCATATGTACAACTTATAAAGGTATGAACACCAACACGACAAGAACGCGTTTTAAAAACCTCGTATGATATGGCTCTAAACTATAAGATGACTCAAAACAATGATGGGTACAGTATGCATATTATAGAACAGTAGTAGAACAACAGTAGTAGAATACAGTACAAGGCATATATACATTATACAATTTTCAGAAGTGGAGGTGATTGGCGGAAGTATTAAACAACCATGCTCGCTGAGAGAATGTTTGTGTCAAAAAATATTCCGGTGATCGACAACTTTGAAAGGGTGCCAAAGAAATGGAATTATTGACATCATGCGACGAGAGACTTACCTTGATAAGTCGTGGGATCTTTGAAAATTGTTTTTTTTTTTCCGAACAAATAATTTTGCAATACTTCAGCTGTAATTCCATGTGTGTTCACACCTTTACTACTTATAAGCGCATCAACTGAAAACGAGTTCACTAATCGCTCTGTCGGTACCATTCCGTGGTAAAATGAAGGTAGTTCTTTAGGATACAATTCCCTCCTTTCAAATGATTGCTATCTATTTTTAACAAATCGTTTTATTTTTTGTGTTAAATATATTTTTCGCCTGCCAGGTATGACTATATTTAACCTTATCGCAATTATGCAGCCCTCGAAATTAATATCGATAACAAATCCGCGTACAACTTTTTATATTTTTTGTGCGACCACCTGTGTGTTAACATTTATGCGCATGCGTAAGAAGTAAATGTCTAAACAACACAGGGAGAATAAAAATTTATTTTTATTGTATTTTGGTTATAAAATTATTTACTGATGTATTTTTAATTTTGCGTAATCGCATTTAACACGGCGAAGAAGAGAAGATGTAAATTTGTTTAAAAATGATCTGGTTAGTTAAAATTTCTTAAATACGGATAACCGGTACATTATACATTTCAAACCCGGACTCATTAGAAATTAGAAACTTTAATAGTGGGGCGTATGTCTAAGTTCTAGGTTGTTTTCATCATGCTTCATTTATGTTTGTATTTATCACGTTTTATTATTTGTTGGTCTTTATTTAAATTTATAATTCTCTCGAAGTAAAAACTTCAAAAAAGTTTTTTTTTAAAAAAAGAACATAACATAAACCGAATGGATCGGTTACACGACCCTCGTTTCCAAGGAGCTTTTTCCTTATCATGAATATGTGGGGGAAAAAGTCCTAAGTCATATCAAAAAGGCGAAAATCTCTGGGAACGAAGGTGGATTCGTCTTTCACCAATTTTGCAATATTACTCGATTGCAGCTTTAAAATTAAACTTAGATTTGTAAATGTAGTTTTTTTTAAAAAATTACGTGGTTCCTTATCGTCGTTTTCCTTTTTATTTTATATCAGTTTTATAACTTATTTTTAGCACAAAAACAAAAGTAAACACCATCATAAATCTTCTTTATAAAATAGTTTTTTTAAAATTCGTTTCTAATAATTGGGGACAAACTGTGTCACCGTGGTATCTGGGCAGCGTCGATGCAAAATAGCTTTAAAAAAGCTGAATTGTCCCTCGTGACAATAAGCACAACTAGGGTTTTTAAGGGCGTTGAAGGGTCCAGGTCAACGCCCCGGAAACAAACGCCCTCTAGCGGTTAAAATGGCTTAAAATCAACCCTTCAACTTTTCCATCCGAGTTGGAAAAGTTGTTTCTTTTACTTCAAATCGTGTATTTTTTCGTGTATAACAAATAGTTACCATTACGCAAGTTACGGTGTTATATTAGGTGATCATCGTAACCATTTGTTATAACATTTGAACAGTTGTTTTTGAGAATTGTACGCATTTACTACCGGCAGATTTGTAAACAAAAACTTATCCAATCATTTTTTATTGTGCCAATATGCTAGTGTCTACTTGCGGAAAATGTCCATATTACTAACTATTACTGAAGAAAGTGTGGAAAGAAAAAACTCATTGGTGGTTTCTGAATGCAGGTGTTCATAATCGTCTGACATTAATACCAAGAAAAAAACTCATTATTCTAGAAATATCTTTTTTTATCAACTTCTAAGAAATGCAACTAAACAGTATACAAAAACCATACGAATCATACAAATCAAATTCTACGAAAGTCAAACTAACTAAATGAAGAAACTGATAAAAGTACACTCTTCAATATGCAATGCCCAACAGTTATTTGAGGGTAGTTTAAAAACCATTGTATTAAAACATTGCTTTTGCTTTAAAGTGCGAAAGGACGTTTTTCTTCTTTCCTTAGCCTTTTTGCATTTTTCATCTACCATGCTCCTAAAATGTTGGTGTTGGATGTAGTAACATCGAAAAAAACGAGATAAGAATAAATTCTAGTTGAAATATTGGATAAAATTCTAGATATGATCAAACCCCAATAGAAAGAAGAATAGGTAAACTTGGAGTCGTGGAGTTGAGTAGTTAGGTAGTTGCCGAGGTGAGAGTTAAAGAGTTACTAAATTTTATGGTTGGTAACGAGGTTGAAATTCGTATTTGCTTTCTTTCGTAGAATCTATTATTTTTAAGTACTTTTAACTCGCGATGCGTGAAATTCACCTTTCCCGAATTTAAATTATCAATTACATCATCGGCATGAAAACGAGGCACTTCTTAGTAAACTTTGTAAACATTAAAAATACAGCTGGTGAGTGTTATACTTTTATGCGTTCTGAATGATCTTTTATTGTGTATTTTTTTAAAGGATTGCAGGTGTTTCATAACGAAACTACTTATAATTTATTTAAAAATATACTTGTCATGTAAAAGAAGAATATGTATTTGTGATAGCGATTAGCAGTCAGAAAAGTGAGCAAGAAATTGATCATAATTTAATTTATCCAGGTATATGGACGTCTTGACTTAAGGAGCAGCAAATTGCAGGTTATGGTAACTTTTGTTGCGTACCGTTATGCAAAAGTTCTACTCTTAATAAACCCAGAGTTATACAGGCATTGGAATGTTTTCATTTCCATCGGATCCAAGTTTGAGAAAACAATGGGTAAGCACCATTTCAAGATATCGTAGAAGGGGAGGTAGTGATGTGTTCGCAGTAAACAAGAACACAAAAGTATGCGAAGTCCACTTTGAAGTCCATTGTGTAAAATTGGGTTTTGGCTCTGGACGGAAAACATTAATCAATGGCTCTGTGCCAAATATATTTACGTTCAAACAAAATAATACAACACAAAAAAGGAAAAGTCCGAAAAAAAGAGCACTTCCAGTAGTAATCGAAAGAGATTCTGAAAGCATATAAGGAAGTTCTTCATCTTATTCTGCTGAGATCACTGAAGAACAACCTAGTTTTTCCGCTCCTGTTGAATTAGAAACTATCAAAACTGAAAATTCAATGTTAAAAGAAAAACTAATTGATGATACTACAAACGACTTTACTGAACAGCTAGGTGTGTGTAATGCTGATTTAATTTACATCAATCTTTTGGGATTAATGCAGGATTTACATCAATAAACTCATAGGGTTGTGTTTTCGTTATGTTTTGAATTATTTGAAGATATTAATATATTAATATTAGTAACAACCTTGATATTATGTTGTAATGGTAGTAGTTGGTGTGACAATGTAGATCCGACAAGAAAGTTCGCATATTTAATGTTGTTTTTTCTTTTTCGTGTACTGTTAGTACAATCAGCAAAACAACCCGTTTGTCAACCATAAGCATATCTTCTTGCAGTTTTATTATTCCTGAACTTATGTTACACAAACTATCATCAATTATAGGACCGTATAACGTTGTATGGATACCTTTTTGTCAACAATACTTTTTACAGGGTTAAGCATAACTGGATCTTTAAAAATTCTGTTTTTAATTGATACGCCCCATTGTCTGGTCTTGCTTGTGCACGAGATTTCGTCTGGAATTTTGTTTAAACCATTTAATGAATAGTCTGCTAGCTCAAGTATTAATGCCATTATGTGATTGCAGGACAAGTACACACAGCTGATACTACTGTACCATTCACTTTGTCAAGACATACTTTAATGTCTCAAAATTCTTTTTTCATGCTTGCTTTATATCTTGCTTTGACATAAAAAGCAAATGTAGTTGTTGATGTGAAAATGCTATCAGCAGATATGTATCGTTCATCCCTAAACTTTCTGCCACGCTCCAAAGTCTTAATAATTGTCACACCGTGTTGTTCACCACTATTTTGTCGATGCATTTCAATTTCTTTTATCGTGAACGATGGCATTCCCTCTATGTTTTCCCCCACGCTTTTTCTTGAGTTTCATCGGAGACTAAATCTTTTTTTCCCCCAATGTTATTAAGCAAAATATCTCTCAAAGCATTGTCTTCCTCCATGTTTATATGAATGCGAATTATTTTTACCAAGATTTGCCTCGTTTTCATGCACGCAATATTTTACAAAATACAAATTCGGGAAAGGTGTATTGCGTTGGAGATACTACAACACTAAATCATACTCACTTCAAATTAAAAAAAATTATTTAAATTGAAGGGCAGAATTGCCACAAAACTAGCAAAATATAATTCTTTATTTGTTTTCGGAAATCCCCACGATTTATGACGCAACACAAAAATATTAGCTCGAGAACGTTGGAAGTATTCTGGTTGGTTTCTTGATACAACGCCAGATGTTCTAGAGAATCTAGGACTCAGGTGTTAACTAAATCAAGATTAAAAAAAACTTTCTCTTACGATTTTCTTTTGCATGAGGTTGCGTCAGAAAGGACCTTTTCAGGTTTCTTAAATTTCCGTTTCTTAAAAAAACATAGTCGAGAACGTCGATAATAATTAAAAAAAACAAGGATTGCCAACCTTAGACAAACTACATCAATAATTATTACCGTACCGTATCTGCCATTTTGAGGCATACTTATATCTTGATACTTGATAAGTTAATTTAGTGTAGCTAACTATCGAATTCGATGCTTAGAGGAGCTACGAGAGCTTAGAAGAGCTAAGAACGCTTAGTAAAGCTGGATTTCCAATAAAAAATATTTAAAAAATATTCTTGATCGTGTAAGAGCATGTCTTTGACCAAAAGATGGTATTCTCCTTTTTCTTTCCTTTCTAGAAACAGTTTTCTCACCCAAAATTTTCTTCTTCTTCCTGATAAATTTTGTTTTTTCAAATATAGATAAAATATAGATAAAAATTCTGTAATTAGAATTACAGAACTTTTAGCATTCACAAATTCCGCAAAAATATATTCTGCAAAATGAAGCGCATTTATTCGCAAAAAAGGTTCCACAAAAATTTCTTTTGCAAGTAACTTATTTTCGTAAGGAATCTGGTTCTGCTTTTAATTTTATTGAAGTTTGTTGTGTTAAATCATTACAAGGGATAAGTCCCAACGAAAAGATAAGATAATGATAATTTAGTAAAAATATATTCAGCTTTAATGCCAGATAGTACACGCTGCAAATAACACAGTTAGAAAACCTAGTATGGTGATGCTCGTTACAGAAAAAGCATTAGAATAAGTGAAGATGAAAGTCCATGAACCAAATAAAAAAACAGAAAGAAGAGGTAAAAAATATTCACTGAAATCCAAATCATTTGAGGTTGTTGCAGCTTGATTGCTACGTCCCTGCTGAGTTTGATCTGATATAACACTGTGAAGAACGCTTCCATTCATCACACCAAGATAACGTAATGGATAAGCTTCTCCATTCAAAACCCGACCAGAATAAATCAATCTAATAGTGCGTCCTTCTGCATATTCCGTGGGGAAGCATTTTCTAGACAAAGATATAAATTATTGTATATAGTTGCAATGTTTTAAATATCTTAAGAGAAATTAGGATGAACATCAAAATATATCAAGTAACACATCAAAATATATCAAGTAACACATCAAAAATAAATGTAAAGCAGCAGGCTTTTTCAGGAGAGGTGTGCGATAGCACACACTAGAGACTGGGTTTTATGAAAATTTTCAATATTTTAGGGTTTGATAATTTATTTGTTTTATTAGAGCATTTATGGTACAACACTTTAACCCTTCATGTGCCTTTTGGAACGCAGGTACCAAAATTTTTCAGGACTAACGTGAATGTAAAAAATAAACAAAAATAAAAAAACAACTGTGAATGGTAAAATTTTAATTTACACTTTTTATATTATAACCCTCTAGTTTCTACGAATACCTAAGCTCAGAGCTAGTGAAATTAAGGACATTTGAGATGTGAAGCCACTGTAAACAGTCAGGAAAGAAAAAAGAAACCAGAAAAATAAGGTATTTTATTCAAAAAAAAAATTGGGAAATGTTTGTTTAAATATATTAAAAGGTTACAAATAATCAAGATAGAAAAGCTAATATATATTAGATATAAAGTCTGGGTTAAAAACAAACATTGAGATTATATTTATTTAAAATATTTTCTTACTGTTTTAAATCTTTCAGTTGCATATTTTTACTGACACTCAGTTGCTGCGAATTTTCATGGTGTATCACACGAAGTTGTATCATATCATTACTATCATCATGCACTGTCTCATTTTGTGGATCAGTAGGTCTATTTTCAGAAGTGTTACATGGAATTTCAGGATATATGTTGTTTTCTTGCTGTGTTATATTGGCACTGTTGGAAGTCGGACCAGTTGAATCAGAATTACTACTGTTGTCATTATTTTCTGGCACTGCTTCTGTTGTTTGGTTTGGAGCAGTACGTCTCGCAGGTCTCAATATATACAATGGAACTACAACTGCTAGTAGTAACGTTATAAAGAAGAAAATAAAACTGACTTCATTATCAAGGCCTTCTATAATTTGATTCATGTTGTTTGATCTATAAACAAAAATTAATAAATAAAGTCATAATGTTAAAACAAGAATCTGATTTTTTAATTTTTTTACAGGCTTCTATCTCATTGCATGAAAAGTAAAACAACATATCAGAAATTAACTGACATCTTATAAATTTGCCTTCAGGCCACCTATTTGAAAGCCCGTTTGTCATTTTATCATTATAACCTTAAAAATGTGGGATGTTCTGGATACTTTTTTGCAAAAAAATTCCTTATTCTTACCATTTGTGTAAATATATATATATATATATATATATATATATATATATATATATATATATATATATATATATATATATATATATATATATATATATATATATATATATATATATATATATATATATATATATATATATATATATATATATATATATATATATATATATATATATATATATATATATATATATATATATATATATATATATATATATATATATAGTGATTTTGTGATAACAAATCAAAAACAGTCTCAAAGTTTTTTTTTCTTTACCTACATTCACATGTTTTGAATTGTTGAATATTTTTTTTTCTATAATGTTGTTCTACTGGAATTTAACTTGTCTTCTTCATCATTCAAACCTTACGATAAATTTTAATCTCTCTTGAAAGACCCAGAAGTGCATCCTCAGAAGTCCTGCTAAGCTATGTACGCCGTGTGACATTACAAATCAACAAAACTAGTCTGAACCAATGGCGTTGACCGTTAATGTAATTATGACTTTTGGGGATAAAATTTAAACATGATAAAATGCGAAAAAATTAAAAATTTTTATGCAATGTTGTTTTTGTGATATGTAAGAATGTTTTTATTACATGAAAACTTTTTTTTTTTCGTTAGTTCACCTTTAATTGTTTTTTCATTGCAAATTCGTCAAGTTAACGAAAATTGTAAACGTTTTCTAATTGAGAATTACCATAAAGTGAAATTATCTTTTGGTAAAATTTTTGAAAAGAATATTTCCAATACTTTCACCTGATATCAATGTTAAGATCTATGTATACTTTACTTTTACTTTACTTATAGTATGTATATAGGAGGCTATTCATATGAGGTGAGCTGGCCCAAAGGTAACCTTCAATATCTTTTGGCATTTCTGTACAGAAAAAAGAATTCTTTCTACAAATAAAATAATTTTGATCATGCTCAAAAATAAAGTGAGTCAGCTCAGTTAGCCAGGCTGGTGTGTTCATATGGAAAACTTCCATCACACACACACACTTGCCAAGATCTCAATAGAAACAACCAAGATCCCGGCAAGGCAGGTTGGCTCGCTTCTCATATGAACACATGCATTTTTATAAGGTTCCCTAAAGCATGGTGAGATCTGGCTTATGTGAGGCAGCCCGGTCAACAGGGCCAGCTCGCGTCCATATGAACAGCCCCTAAGTCTGTGCAGGGTTACCTGGGGTTAGCAGCCAGCTAGATAGGACCAACTTTGAAATTTCTACAGCAAAATCTTGGAAATCATATAAAAGCTGCAATGCGAATACACAAATAGCACAAAAAGAAATGAGACTTTTAGAGCATTATACATAAACTTTTTTGGAAAGTACTACAGCCTTTCTAATTCAATTTATCTCATGTTGTTAAAAGGATTTTGCCTGCTTCACCTTAGCAAACTTGTGTGTTTCGTGTCATTACTTTTTATTTTGTTCTGCGATTGTACACTCCTATAAACGAACAACGATAACATATAGATAGAAAATGATAACAAATTTTTTCTAAGTTCAAGTTACATACAGCTAAAGGGAAACCATGTTAGTAAAAAATTGCGATGAGTCAATTGCCAAGTGCTGACGTGAATTTGAAAGGCTCCTTTATAAAAAACTGACTTGTCACTTTCAAAACAAATAAGGAAATTTTACTAGTTTAAAGTATAAGCATTTATCACACCTGCGCCTCCTATCAATCAATTGCATTCAAATGGAATTCCAGTACTGTATAATATGGTATAACACGAAATTGGACGAATATTAAGTAGGTTATCTTGACATCCAATAGAAGACGTATCATTTTAGAATGATGAATAAAGACAATGTTTCTGGTATATCTTTTTTTGTAGCTACTTAACTATGCTGAAAAGTCTTTTTGGTTGTGGTAAAATCATGTTTTTAATTGGATATCCCTTTATTATAAACGCCATTAGAGTAAGGAAACTTATTAAGAAACTTTTTCCAATAAAATTGCCTTATAATTTAGGGAACTTTCATTTATAGTTAGCTGTTTGCTTGGTTTCTTATAAAAAAAGCTGCATCAGAGGGTGCGTATAGGTAGCTATAAAGTATGGTACTTTAAGCCCAATCGGGTAAGAGTTACCCGATCAAGTGAGTCCAAAACTTTCCAATTGATTAAGACATGCCTAAATTGGGTGAGTATTTTTCTGCTCTGATTGGGGCCAAGCTATTGGTTTAAAATGCATTTTGATTATTGTTTACATGGAAGTACTATTAAATTTTGTGCAATTCACCAATCAAATGAATTTTTCTCCATGTCATTCTGGGGCGATGTGGTTACTTGATTTGGATTACAGCATGGCATGCACTCTTCTTGCTTGCCTTTTTTCAACATTAGCTAAAGTGATGATAACCTTTAATATTAGAGTTGACAATGGGTATAATCTTCATGCTTCATATTTTACAAAACTTTCCTTCCGCAAACATACAAAGCTTCAAAACACGTGAAATGGAAATGTTATGTAGTAAGTTGAAGCAGGACTGCAGTATCATGTGTGGTGACTTACCCGATCAGGTAATGTTAACCGATCAAGTAACACTTATCCAATTGGATTAAAGTGCTGTACTGCTTTAGCTTAAGCCATGGGACCCTCCTATCCTATGGGGTATATCCCTCGATATTTGTGAGGCTAGCCGCCATGTACAAATATGCACATCTATCACTCCTATATAATCATTCTTGTCCCCAGAGTTTGTTGCCTGATGTCAAAGCACGAGGTTGTCATCTATCTATCTGCTAAATAAGTAAATAATAATATCTTTCACATAGCCGCTTGCTAAAGACAGTTATGATATTTAAGATAGCCTGCGTCAGAATGCCCACATTTGCTGGCAAACTCCGTATAGACTAGGAGGATAAAAGTATGATCTTTTTTTCATCCTCCTATATAAACCATAGTCATAAGAAAATTATCTTTTTCTTATGACTATGTATAAACCAAGCTCTGTATACCATAAATCCTCCATTAATCGTCGCGTCGCTTAATCAAAACTCGACTTTTTTGGCGCGGCGCTTATTCGAGGGCGGCGCTTATTCGAGGGCGACGCTCATTCGAGGGTGGCGATTATTTAAAAACTAAAGATTTCCGGACAGATCCATCTTTTCTCTTTTATTAAGAAAATAGATTGACATCAATGAAACTAGCAAATGTCTACATTCCCATCTTCATCCCCTTCCTCGTCAGGATCAATGAGCTGGACTGACTCATATGCATCTTCAACATCAGATTCACTGGTCTGGAAGGGGTTAGTTTGAGGTTTTTCGAGGATCGAGAGGTGTTCGCAAAAGTTCTCGGCCTTGGGCGCATGGCTGTTGGTCTTTGAAGCAATGGATGCATTCGTCAGATACAAGAAGAAGGAATCCTTCATTAGACTCGAAGGAAGGAAATTATGGCGCCGTAGATTAGTGGTTATAGCTCTCGTACTCTGCGCGGGAGACCGGGGTTCGATTCCTCTTGACGGCGATTCAACATGGGCGAGTGAATGTTACCATAGCCCCGGGTTAACCCAAGCCATGTGAGGGAAGTTGGGAAGATGGCACACTGTGTGGGCCGTTGGATGTTGCCAGGAGTTGTCTAGTAGAGCGCGGGCTCTAATTGGGTCTGCGTAGCTCAAAATGAGCATTAAATACTCTAGGACTCTCCATCTACGCCATGGCCCCTCCTGGAAATAATAGACAGGGTATATCCCTCGATATTTGTGAGGCTAGCCATGTAAAATATGAACATCTTCTTCTTCTTCAAGAGCTGCCCAAGCATTGGGTAGTGCTTTTAATTTTTCTCCCTCTGTCCCATTATTAATCCCTTCTTCCTGTCAACCAGTCATTGTAACGTTCTGTACATTCTGCTTTAAAGGTCTTGTTCCAAGACACATCAGGCGCTTGTATGTATTTAGTACATCCACCTGGCACAACAGCAACTTCAATTTTCTTAGCGTTTATTGACTTTTTTACTGTGTCTTCAATAGAAGAAAACTAAATATAGTCATTTTAAAATTGATAAGATATATTTGGACAAGAAAAATTGACCAAGAATTGGTCCACTATAAAATATAACGTTTTAGTCTTATCGAACCCCCTTTATCAATTAATGCGGCGCTAATTCGAGGATTTACGGTATAGAAACCACAATCTGTACTTTACAAAAACACACTGTGCTTACCGGTAGGAACTAATACCAGGCTTCAAGTCGGAGGCGAATCTTTTAAATTAAATAGACCTTTTCATAAATTATTGCGCAATAGTATGCCTCGTATTGAAAACGAGACAAGCGGTGCTAAACTTTTTTGTAAACAAAATGTCGGAGGGGAATACGAAGAAAAAACATAAAAGATCTCAAGGAAAGCAATGTGCTGCCTGGGGATGCAATAATCGTAGCCTGGTTGAATTTGAAAATGAATTAATATCTTCAACCATAAGTTTTTTTAAATTTCCGAAAGATTCAGGAACAAGGAAAGTGTGGTGCAGCCGAATTAAACGTATTGATGGACAAGACAACTTTAGAGTAACCAGCCATACTGTGCTGTGCGAAAAACACTTTGCAAAAAGTGATATAATAAAAGCCCCTGGAGGGACACGCCGCAGATTGAGAGATGGAGCCAAACCTACACTATTTGAAAATGTGGAGGATTTTAGCAAAAGAAAAGCTCCTGTTAACAGACCATCTCCTCGAAAAAAATTTAGAGAAACATCCACTCTAATTCCTGATGAGACTGATATAGGGGATGATTCCACTGAATTTGTAGCTGAGCCAGACTTTATTATGAGGGAGGAACCAGACGCAATTTTTTTGTCAAAAGAAGTAAATTAAATTCTTCGAGTTATTCGTCAAAGAACTTCATCGTTGTGTTAGCTGGCTCGCTCGCAAAAGTAATCAAGTCAAAAATAAAAACTCAATGACCCAATTGTAAACAAAGCAAAGGGTGCAGCATTCGTACCGTATATATATATTGCATTATCCTCACATCTTTTATTCTTATTTTCCTTGCTTTTACATGCATTCCTTCTGCACGTTATTCTATCATCTAGCTTTATAGTAAGGGCAATGTATCCAGGTACTAAAATCCTGTAGTATTTTTTGTTTTGGTGTGCTTATAAATTCTGTTTTTATTTAAAAAAAATTTTTGACTGGAATTAACATCATGTGTGGTTATTTTCTTATTTTAAACATCCAATGTTTGGCTACTAATAGAGACAGTTGTATATAGTGTATGAACTTGTAATTTTAGATATTTCCATAAATTTTGCAGAATTATGACATTATAAGTTAGATGCTCAATAAGAAATTCTGGTATGCATAATAATCAGAATAACTAAGTATTAATATTCAAGTAAATATGTGAAAAATACCAAACTGGGTAGGTTAAAATATGTTTACATCACCACATGCCTAAATACACCCTTAAGGGATCATATATATATATAAAATACATGATTTTATGCATTAATTATCACAATTATCCAAACTTCTAAGATTCCTAGACAACTTTTCAAGCTGATATGAATAGAGCTCAACTTGTTTTTTTATAGGATGAGAGCTTTGAGAGTTTGCTTATATTTCTGGCAGAATGTCTCCATGGACTAGCTCTTTTATATATACTTATGCAAACAAGCTCACAGCAAGTGAGTATACATCCTAGTAATTAGCATTGCCCAAATTTTACGCATATCTTTTCTCTGATTTAATATTTCCTGAATATATATTGTATATAGTTAGCTTTCAGCTTACAGGCAATTTCTTAAAGCTAGGCCAGCACACCTATTTAAGACTAAAGGATTGACCATGTGGAAAACACATATGTAATTGATGCAATATATGCAATAACAACGTAGTTGTGTGTGCTTTACTCATTCATGTCTTTTGAGAGAGATAGGATGAAATTCAAGATCTGAAGGAAACGAAATTTGAAGGAACTAGCAGAAAATGAAATTGCTATAAAGCTGTGTATATATAACACTGTTTTCTAAAGTGAATTAATTCTAAAAACTTGATGCATGTATACTGATTATTAATTAGGATTACTTTGTATTTGTGCTTGTAACTTATTATTTTATTGTATATTTTATAGATCATAAAAATTGCTTATATCAAGTTTTTCAGGGTTTTTAAAAAAAGCTTTTTTTTAGTGACTCATAAATATATATTTATGAGTGTTTAAATGCACACATATATAGATCTTCTTCCTACAGTACTCTGGTTTGTATTGCCCATAGTTAGTTCACCATTTACCTATGTGCCTTTTCTGGTCAGCAGCATATATTTTGGTCAGCAGTCTTGCTAGTATTTAAGCTGCAGTTGCCTCATGGTTTTCCTTTTCAGTTCTAGCAGTTTTTCTTCCTCCTCCCTCCCTGCTGCTATTATATATACCTCTATGTTTTCACATATTTTACGTTGTGAGCTATGCTAATGTATATATATATTTTGTTCACGCTTATTAATATTATATAGAGATGTGTTATTACCTTGGCTTTGTTGTTGCTTATATTATATATGTGTTCTACTTTCATTTCATGCTTGTATATATTTTCAACTATTACTATATATGAATGTTTTGTAACTTTTGTCCTATCTACAGCAATAGAACTGTACTCTACAATGATGAGTTTTTATGTGTGAGTTTAACTCTGCAAAAAAGGTCTAGATATTTATCCTAATTTTTAATCTGTTTCACTCTTTTTAGATCAACACTTAAATAATAGTAATTATGAATGTTGCTCATGAAGTAGAACTTCTTGTCCAAGAAATTAAACGACTTGGTACTCAAAATGCAGATGGAAACTATGAAACAACATTCGGTGTACTTTTTCATGATACTCGGTGTGCAAACATATTTGAAGGTACATATAAAAATTCAGTTTATATATAAAGACTTTAATTTAATCTGCATGTCTCTTTTTTAAAAAAACACCATGTTTCTTAATTTGAAGCTGAGATTATAGGTACTTTTAACTGCTACCTCTTAAAATATTAGGTATATTGAAAATGAAAATTGATAAATTAACTTGCTAAAAAGTAAGGTTCACTTTATAAGCACCTCCTTCTAATTTTTCAGAGAAAATTTTTTTGGATGTTTTCAAGCCTAAATCTCATATGAGTTTCAGACAAATTCATAAATTTTATTAAAACAAGAAAAATCGTACTGCATAAAAATAAGAAAATCAAAGTATACGACATAATACAATGTGATTCAAACGAGTCTTTAGGAATGGTATATGAAGTTAAGATTATAGAATTGGAAAAAGAGGAAAAGCAAGATGGAAATCCTGACGATAAAGACATTGTTTTCTTTGACATGAAAATTTTTTTGTTAACTATGTTTTAAAAAAAAAAATTTATATTTTTCTTTTAATCTAATTTCGGACGCTTAAAATTTCAGACTACAACAAAAAATTTTAAACGTTACTGTTTTTGGTCGGATGTTTTTTAATCCTAATTATTTTTTGTGAGGATACGAAATGATGATTTCACTTGAAACTTCCAACTTTTCCAGCCACTTTATTTGGAAACCAAACATGACAGTGAATGATTTTTTTAATATTCTTTTTCAGCTCTTGTTGGAACTTTACGTGCTGCAAAAAGAAAGAAGATAGTAACATACGAGGGGGAGTTATTGTTGCAGGGTGTTCATGACAATGTACCAGTGATACTTTTAAGAAATGACGAATAGTGGAAAATATATAAATGTAAACAAACAAATAAAGTGGGAAAGGGGACTTTTTAATGCATCAAATTTTTATTAGTTTTCTACGAATATACATTTGTGTACTTTATTGCTTTAACTCTGTTATGGTAGTATTTATTATCAATAAATAAATGTTTTTCAAGATATGCAGCATACACAATTTTTATGAGTATCGCATGTTAAGCCGTTAGGTCTGTTTAGGTGGGACTACCTGTTGGATTAACCTTTCTAGCCGGGACTCTTTCCGGTACACGAAATCATCTTCAGACTACTACTTAGTCCAAGATTAAAGCTTATGTAAAATATGCACATCTATCTATCTATGTACTTGTTTAACTAGGGGTTTGTGAAAGAAACTTTTGCAGTTCAGCATTGGGCACCAGAAAGTAATGCGCTTACGCACTGCATCCTATTCCAACGTCCAAGGTTTCTCTTATGCAAAGAATATTTCCACGGAAAGCATAGAATGTTTGGTATGCTTCATAAAGTTATTTAAACGGTTTACAGGCTAAATTATTAGATCATGCTTCACACCATATTAGTGGGGGAGAGGAGTGGTTTTACTAAATCTATTTTGAAAAACATTATGGTCTAAAAAGTCTAAAATGTAAAACTCAACTAAAATGAGAGATTATGGATCTTATCCTTACTAAACATGTTTCAACTTGATGATGTCCCTTATTACTACGCCCTTCGAACAAACGCTACAGGTCCTGTTCATATTTGGACAGACGTCACGTCACAGCCTCCGGGAGCGAGGTAGCTGTACACTAAGCCTGAGATGTTAAAAGAAGGCCAACCTCGTCGCCAGGGCTTTTTAGATTTTTCTACAAAAAGCATGAAAAGCACTTGTATCTAAAGTATGTTTAGTGGGCCACTACACATACTTAAGATAAAAATATATTGTGGTATTCCGTTTAAGGCATTTCTTTATCTTTTTTAATACACACTTTTTTATATATAAGACTGAATTCTAACCGGGCTGGTCAGTATTCTTATTTTTCTATTGTTCTAAACAAAAGAAATATTGTTTTAACCTAAAATCACGGCCTGATATTCTTAAAAAGCACATTCATTATAATAAAGAAAAAGCATTTGTGATTTTGACATTTTGACACCACCATGATTTTGAGGACTCTGGACAGCCATTTATTTTGCCATTATTGTGTCTATTGGCAAATAAAATTATTAACTCTGATCTGAATTGATTCGTGATATTATTCTATAAGCTGTTCGTAAATTGAGCACGTGTTAGCCAAGTATACTTTTACACGGGTGTAAAATTGCTGACCAGATTTTTGAATTCAGTAAAAAGAAAGTGTGGGGTCGCATGTAGAGAAGTGTTAAGCGCAGAAGAAAAGTGTCAAAATACTGAAGAGAAGTGTCAAAATACAGAAGAGAAGTGTTTCGTTATATAGAAGAGAAGTGATTTTGATTTGGAAGAGAAGTGAGCCATAGGGGCCATCGTAGATATGGCAGAGCAGATGTTAAATAAAATATAATCCGTTTAATTTAAAAGGACGCAATCTCGTTACAAGAGCATCTTTTTTTTAGCTTTCTGATACATGTGGCTAGCACGAAAGAATTACTTCTTTGGCGCCATCCCGCATATCAGAGAGCGAAAATAAAGAAGCTCTGGGGACAAGCTTGAAAAACACCATAATTTTATTTCTACTGTTGCGCACCGACCGCTAAGAGCAGCCAAAAGCCTGGAACGAAGTAATCTTGTCCCCAAGTTTTTTCTTTTTCATCAAAAGTCCTGCGGAGCGGATGTGGCTCTGGTGACGAGGTTGACTTTGTAGTCGATAATAATGAAGCAGGTTTTAAGATCAATTTGGGCAAAGCGTTGTCCAGGTGATAAAATCTCGACATTTTGATGTCATCATCATGCAAACTCGTTTCCAGGATCCCAGTCTTTACATTAGGACGACCTTTATCTGCTGCCGTGAAAAAAGCAACGTATAATGCAACCTTGTTCGTCTCACATTCTAATATGAAAAGAGACAACGGACGTTTGGAACAAGGTTAGATAGAATACACTGTCAGAGATAAAACGGAAGAAACTGTGAAGGAGATTGTTAAATCTGCACAGGGGCGCTAGGTTATACCGAACGCGTGCGTAATAAACATCTGTAGAAAGTTCTGGAAAAATCAAGAAAAAATTTAGTCAGGGCGTACAAATAAAAATATTAGCGATGTGAGAATGAAATATTATTAAACTTGATGATCCATTTTTAATTTTTTTAATTTATCCCATCCCAACTAATTTTTAAAAATTTCTTTAACATTTTAATACAAATAAAATAGAGAGAAAAAACCTATCTAAAAAGCGCTTAATGTTTTATTGACCCCCGTATTACTTTTGCTTTATATCTATAAAGCGTGCTTTCGCTTTTGATCAGCCTCTCAGTACACACCAGGACGAAGGAAAGTGTCGAAAACAAGTATAGGTTCAGCGTGCTTTCTGGAAAAGTAAAACATAAAAAGGAAAATGGCTAAAGCACCTGCTGTTGGTATCGATTTAGGTACAACCTATTCATGTGTTGGGGTTTTCCAACATGGAAAAGTCGAAATTATTGCTAACGATCAAGGCAACCGAACTACTCCTAGCTATGTTGGATTCACAGACACAGAACGTTTAATTGGTGATGCTGCTAAAAATCAAGTTGCAATGAACCCCACTAATACAGTTTTCGGTAAGAAATCAATTCTTATTTGACTTCTTTAGGGGGTGTCCTCTTTTTCCACATTTTCAAACTGAGATTATTTTTATTTTGTTCTTAGATTTAGCCAATTTGATTTGCAGTGCTATGCAAGTATTTGTGATTCAATTAACTTTGGCACAATAGATCAAATTCTGCCTTCCCTATGATTCCTTTGTTGATATTTTCAGCAATAAGCTCTCTGACTGGAATATCTACAGTACATGGCAAAAAAAAAAAAAAAGAGTGAAGCAAGGTTATTTTTTCCTTCCATTTCCTCACACAAATGTCTTTAAATGGACAGATATCCAGAATATGATGGTACAATTTCATCACTTTTTATGAAAACTAGTGTTTATGCCTTTCAGAGTGCTTAAATTTTTAAAAAAACTTTGCCAATAACGTATTTTAATATATTTTACTTTTCAAAATTTCCATTAGGCCTAACTTTAAATTTAGGCCAAAAATCATGAAATGGCAAAATTTTCTATCAGGCTTCAGTTCTGATCTCTGTCAGAAAACTTAAACGCTTAACAAATTACTTTTATGCCATGCAAATCTGTTTTTTATCTTAAGCTCCTGCTTAAAAGTAATAGTGGAAATTTTAATTGGAGACTGGGAATTTTTTGTACTCAAGTCGATTTGTTACTTGGTCTAAAATTAAGTATGCCTTCAGCTTGTGTAGGGATGTATAGGAGAAAAAGTCCATGAGCAATGCACTAAAAACATAGTGCAGGTAATCTTTGCAGAAAAGCACCAAGTCCTTAAATTCTATTAACGTATATATGTATACTTTATGTTCCGGAAGCAGTAACAAAAACTTTTATATATAAAAATATTTTTACTAATTTTATTTGTGGTTTAGATGCCAAGCGTATGATTGGAAGAAAATTCAACGATCCTTCCATACAACAAGATAGAAAACAGTGGTCATTTGAGGTATGCAATTAATGTTAACTTCTTGAAGTGCATCCCATGATCACCTAAATAAAAATTTCAAGGAATGAAACTCAAACTAGTATTATCACAATAGCAAAATTACTGCTGAAGTAGGCCATTTTTAGCGAAAAATTTCTTAATTTCATTTTTAATAACAATGAAATATAAATTTTAAAAATTTACGAATTTAATTGGCTTATGAACACTGATCTTTTTTCTATTAGATTGTTAATGAAGGCGACAGACCCAAAATCATGGTCAACTACAAAGGGGAGGAACGAAAGTTTTTCCCTGAAGAAATTTCCTCAATGGTACTTACAAAAATGAAAGATACAGCTGAGGCATATCTTGGTAAAAAAGTAAATGATGTAGTTGTTACAGTCCCTGCTTACTTTAATGACTCTCAGCGACAGGCTACAAAAGATGCTGGAACTATTGCTGGTCTTAATGTATTACGTATCATTAATGAACCAACAGCTGCTGCCATTGCATATGGTCTGGATAAGAAAGTTGGTGCTGAAAGAAATGTATTGATTTTTGATCTTGGTGGTGGAACCTTTGATGTATCAATCCTTTCTATTGAAGATGGTATCTTTGAGGTCAAATCTACCCATGGAGACACTCATTTAGGAGGGGAAGATTTTGATAATGCTATGGTTACTTACTTCTCTAAAGAATTCCAGAGGAAACACAAAAAAGATATCAGCGGAAATAAAAGAGCTGTCAGACGTTTACGAACAGCTTGTGAAAGGGCTAAAAGAACTCTCTCTGCAAGTACCCAAGCAAGTATTGAAATTGACTCTTTGTTTGAAGGCATAGATTTTTACACTTCGATAACTCGTGCCAAATTTGAAGAAATGAATAGCACATTCTTCAATAATACAATTAGCTGTGTAGAGAAGTGTATTGCTGCAGCAGGAAAAGGAATGAGCAAAGGTGCGATACACGAGGTTGTGCTTGTTGGCGGTTCCACTCGTATCCCAAAAATCCAGGCCTTGTTAAAAGACTATTTTGGTGGAAAAGAATTAAACAAATCTATTAATCCTGATGAAGCTGTAGCCTATGGAGCTTCTGTACAAGCTGCCATTTTAACAGGTGATACTGATGATGCAGTGAAGGACCTTTTGTTGTTGGATGTTGCTCCATTGTCTCTTGGCATTGAAACTGCAGGAGGTGTAATGACCAGCTTGATTGCTCGTAATACAACAGTTCCAACAAAGAAGTCTCAAACTTTCACAACCTATTCTGATAACCAACCTGGAGTGCTTATTCAGGTATTTGAAGGAGAAAGAGCAATGACCAAAGATAATAACTTACTTGGTAAATTTGAGTTATCTGGAATTCCACCTGCACCACGTGGTGTGCCACAAATTGAAGTCACCTTTGATATTGATGCTAATGCAATTTTAAATGTGTCAGCTGTTGATAAGAGTACTGGTAAAGAGAACAAAATTACTATTACAAATGACAAAGGTAGACTATCAAAGGAAGATATTGAACGTATGGTTGCTGAAGCTGAGAAATACAAGAAAGAAGACGAAGCACAAAAAGACAAAATCACTGCTAAAAATGGTCTTGAAAGTTATGCCTACAATATGAAACAAACTGTTGATGACGAAAAACTAAAGGATAAGATTAGTGAAGAAGACAAGAAGACCATTGTTGACAAATGCACTGAAACGATCAGTTGGTTGGATGAGCACCAGGTAAATTCTTTATAAAAATGTTTATATGAAATCAACCCTAGCAGCTATTTTATGTATTGTCAAGTTTGTCTTAAACAACATGTTAATCAATATGTTTTTATTAAGCATGAATGGTATGGTACATTTTGTGCTGCAAATGTATGCGTGCTGAAAAAAGGAAAAAATGTCATTAGATCAACCTTTTTGCTGCTAAGGTAGTTAGCAACATGACCAAAAATTTAAAATTACACCTTACTTTTTTAGAACGCAGAGAAAGATGAGTACGAAAGCCAACAAAAAGAATTAGAGAAGGTTTGTGCTCCAATCATATCTAAGCTGTACCAACAAGCTGGCGGAGCTGGAGGAATGCCCGGTGGTATGCCTGGAGGTATGCCTGGTGGAATGCCGGGTGAAGCCCCATCTGCTCCATCCAGTGGTGGTCCAACTATCGAAGAAGTTGATTAAAAAATGTTTTTTTGCACGTAAATTTTGCACATGTAAACAAAAGTTCCTGTTGTAAGCTGAACATTGACTCAGTTGTATGTTATTGTTTAATATGAAAGAGATAAATTAGGGTACTTTGATTACACACTGTAAACCTTGTCCTGTGTATTTTTTTAATGGTTTTTGCGTAAAAGTATAGGATATTGAAGCACCTGGTACACTTTTTCATAATAAATGCCAAAGTTCAACAATCGGCCACCAAATTGCCAAAATTTTAAAACGCTAGCTAAACAAATTTTTTTTATGGCGAAGTTTTAAGTAATAGTATAAATGAAATTACTTGGATTGATTTTCGCATGGACTTTTATTTTGCGAATGCCGAGCTTAAAAATTTTAAATTTCGCGCGTAAGGTAATAAAGTTCTCGATTTTTTGGCTTGCCGACTCGTCTATTTACTCCAGATCTCGGAATCGGTCTGGCCCGCCTAGTCGAGATGGTTTACCATGCTCACACAATTAAATTCTTTTGTTATAATATTGTTCTTCAATATTTAACGTTTTTATGTTCCAATTTAGCTTTTTTTTTTGCATATGAACAAGTAAAAATCCAGCATAGGGTGGGAAAATAAGAATTTTAAACTTTTTTGATCATTAGTTTTTTCTGATATTGTAAATCCAGGTAGGTCCAATAAGTATCGCTTGTTATGTAGGACACTTGGCAGAGATGAGATATATATGTATGTATACGCTTTAACCCTATTCGGTCCGGGGAATCCGCCCCCCCTCAATAACTTTTCATAGGATTGTTTAAATTGAATCAAACTTGGCACACTTATAGTACGTCATAAAAGGAACAAAATGGCGGCAATAAATTTTTGCTAGCGTCAGCATATTTTCTGTGACGTCATCAGAAGCTTGAAAATTGTTAAAAATGCCACTATCTGCTTAAAATATAATTACTTTTGTTCTAGAGCGAATTTTTACATTCGCTTTGAAGTTTCTGAAAGCTAAATAAAATGTTTTTAACATATCTTCCGGTTTTTACATGGATCGAATAAAAAATTGCCAAAAATTGACCGAAAATCCGTTTTTTCCCGATTTTTCGGGTAAAATCCGAGAAAATCGGGAAATTGGATTAGTCACGTGTCAAAATTATTCAAAATAATTCTTCTTGACGAAACAAAGTTGTGTTGCAAGTTTCAAGTTCTAAGGATAATCCTAACAGGAGTTATTATATTTTCCCCATTATAAGGATTTCATAGAGATTTTAGGGGTAGTTTCGAGTAATGGCCAATATCAAAGCCTCTGAATGGTATGGGACCTAAAAATTTAGCATGCAGGTGTCCAATAGATAAATGTTGAAACTCAGTAAGTATCATAGCCATATAAGAAAGCAATAAGGAGTTATTAAAAAAAAAACGTCAGGGGGGGGGGGGCGGAATCCGCCCCCCCCGGACCGAATAGGGTTAAGGTAGAAAGTTTCGTGAGGCAAAACAATGGCTAAAATTTTGGTAGAAACTTTCGCGAATTAGCCAATTTTTGATTTTTCGCGAGATCAAAAAATTAACCGTATTCGAATGCATTCTGTCGTCGACGCCTTTGTCAAAATCGTCACTGTGGTCGTCATCAGCTGTTCCTCGGGAGTAGCTCACCGCTTCTTACTCAAATATCACTTCCAAATGAATCCCTTTCTTTTTGGTCATACGCAATAGCAAAGTAGCCTATGAATTGAGGTCCCTACGTGACAGCTTCTCTGGATCCGCCCATTTTTATAGTTTCAAAAAAAAAAAAAATCATAATGGTGTCATTTTTTTAGTCATAATCAACTAAATTTTAGGTTTTTTAAGTGTTTCTTAAACATTATTACATTTTTCTTGAAATAGGGTAATAAAAACAGATCATTATCTACGAATTTCATTTGGTCACACATCGACACCCGATAATAAAGTATTGTTTAGGTCTAGCGGCTCATTCACCTGCAATTTGATATAATTAAAAAAAAAGATAACGGATTTTAGGAATTATTTTCGCCGAAAAGAAGGTGTAAAGGTGTAATATTAGAGTTGAAAATATTGTCTTTATTGGAACATTTGGTCTCATAATCTGTGAAGCCTTTGTAATTTTCCTTCACAAACTTTGCAACAGAAAATGCTTGTTATATATAGCTTCTTCCCTTGTTTTGTAAAGCAGTCGGGATTTTAGAGGATAGATTGAGATATGAGTCATTAGCAAAGACCACCTGCAAACAAAAGAATGCACCTCTAATTTAAATACCTCCTTGAGTATATAATGATCACCTATATGTCTATCGTAAAAGTTAATTCTTGCGAAGAATCATTGAAATGGACATGTGACATGTGAGCGCTTTCATGCCTTGTACGCCCTTTAAAACCTTAAAAACTACGTGACCTGCCTTTGCCATACATACGAAAATAAATTCAATTCGTTTCTTTATTACTCTTTACTTTATTTTATTACAGGGTATTTGACAACCTGGAAAAATAGTGCAAAAAAGTAGCGCAAAAGAAAAGCTTAAAAATAAATCATTTGGAAAACTCTGTACATAATTTTGCAATTAGGATCGACTAAATGTTTTGCAAGATCATCGTTAAACTTCATCTGATCGACTTTAATGAATGGGACACGCTTCTTTTGCTATGTAGTTCCAACGCAACAACAGTTCGAGCAAAACAATTATTAGCGATTAAAAAACAAACACACTAATAAGTTTGAGGAAGACTAAGAATTAAACCAAGTTGTCTTAGAAGTTAGCCAAGTTGACTAAAGTGATTAGAAAGATATTAAACTTATACACTGGATGACTTCCACTTATTGTTGGATAAAGTCCACTCATTACAAAGTCTCTTTAGCTTATCTCTTCAAGCTTATTTCTTCAAGCTTATTTCTTCAAGCTTATCTCTTCAAGCGTATCTCTCCAATCTTATCTCTCCAAGCTTATCTTTCCAAGCTTATCTTCAAGATTATCTCTTCAAGCTTATCTCTTCAAGCTAATTTCTTCAAGCTTATCTCTTCAAGCTTATCTCTCCAAAGTTACAGGATTATCTGAAATTATCTTGTTGAATATATTGAGATATCCAGATTGACTTGTTTGCAGATAGTGAACTTTGTGCAGCATAGCAAAAATGTCTTCCTAAGTCTTCTTCTTGCGTGTTTTAACTCAACCATGTTTATTGAATTGGCTGGAGGTTTATGAAGATAAATGTCAGTCACAACATTTGCTTTCTTTGGAATCAATACCTAAATCCACCCAGCCAGATTTAGAAAAAACGTGGCTCTGTGTAAAACGTGTAACATAATCAAAACCTAAAAACTTCAAACCAAAACAATAAAAACTAGCAAATTTAGATAAACCTAGCAAAACAATTTGTAATATGGACCTACCTTCACTCCATTTGCAACATATACAAAGTTCGTTTTGCTAGGGAGGTTTGTAAAGGGCCTGATACACTTTACAATATCACTGAAATATAACTTATAATATCAATATAAAATCTTAAAATATGTTTAAAATATGGTTATAATTTCTTATAATTTCTTATAATATAGCTATAATATGTATAATTTCAATACCATGGCTATAATATTTAAATAAAATCAAATGAGTTTGATTTTTTTAATATTGTTGGTGATCTGGTTTCGAATGCTTTTTGTTTGTGTGACAATAGATCTATTATCTGCTAGCGTTGTTGTGGCAATGAACTCATCCCGGGATGAAATTTCATCCCGCCTTAAACGTGTAAACGATGTGAGGACTTTCACTAGAGACAGGGATGAACTCATCCCGGGACGAAACTCATCCCGGGATGAGATCATGTGTAAACGGTCTCTATGCTGGTACTCCAAGCTAAAACAATTGACCCCGGGATTTTTCAAAAGCCAATGGGAATGCTTTATTACAATTCTAGCCAGTTCAACGATCAATCCGAACACAATGTGTAAATAATCTGATCCTTACAAGCAGAGTGTATTCTTCGTGTGGCCAGAACATTCCGTGGTCAAACCACAGCTATATCAAAAGTGCTTATTTTTTCACTTACTGGCTGGTCATGTTAGTGTGGTAGTATTTTTATGATGTGTAGCTAATGTTAAACAAAGTTTGATACTGTTTTTTTAAAGTCATGTATTTCATCAAGTATTTTTTGTTACCTAGTTAGCTAGTTAGCTAGCTAGCTAGCTAGCTAGCTGCCTAAAAGTTAAAAAGATAATGCTGGCTTATTTTACGTCTTTTTGTTGCTAGCCTGCCGCATCTTATTTGGAGTTCCTATTAGTGCTGACAAGGCTATTACGATATTCTAAAAAATGATGTCGGATTGACATCGATAGCTTTCGACGCAATAAAGTATTTGAACCAACACTACCAGATATATTGGCATTTAAACCAAAGATTTCACCATTATTCTTTTTTTTCGGTTTTTGTTAAAATATGATAAATATATCCAATGAGTTTTAAATTATTTGTTCGTAATATTATTAAATTTTTTTGAAGATTTCGTCCGCTCAAAGAGTGTCGGATGGCCGTGTCGGATGGACGTGTCGGGTGGAGGTGTCGGATGGACGTGCCGAATGGACGTGTCGGATAGACATCAGTAAATTTAAGTCATCGTTTTGCGTTACATTTTTCGCTCAAATACAACTTTTTATATTTGTAACTTATTACTCTCGTTTGCACTGTATAGAACATCAATCATGCAGCTTATTTCCCGAAAGAAGACCTCGAGATCTCCTCCCTTTCTGTAATATTGAGTGAAAATTGGTTTATCTTTAATTTGCTAATTTAATGAACTCAATGAGACGTATTCGTTTAATTCTCTTACCAGCAAATGAATAGAGAGCGTCTCCGATTTTCGGAGTTTTCTGTTAATAGCTCGTTTTCTGGTAGATAGATAGATGTGATTTTGGTACAACTTTGTTCGCATAATTCAACAGACGTAAAATTTGCTTGACATATGGCGTCTTGGTAAACCATGTTCATTATATTGCCTCCTACTCATTCCATCGGACCGTCTCAACTCCAACAGATTTTATAGTACATGGAAGTGATGGCAAAAAAGCTGTGGAAGAGTGGGATAAATTATGTGCGAGGTAGCTAGCTATAGCATAGTTGAATAGTGAGCCTTTTTATTATAGTATAGTTGAATAGTCTTTTTATTTAGCTAGGTAGCTATATATATAGTAAAAAGAATAGTTTTAGCTATAGCTAGCTTGCTACATTTTAGCTGGCTAGCTTCTTGTTAGACAACACAAAGTTCCGACATGATTGAAAGGTCTTAGAGTAATTTAAACTGTGTAGCACAGCTATATGCTGACTGCATGATCTCTAGAAGTGGCCAAGTAAATCTCGCAGCGTGAAACAAGTGTACAACGTACTAAGTTCTTTTTATTTAGTCAGTCAATATCATCATCAACCATGCAATTTCAAGAAAAGAACGAACCTACACAAAAGACATCATCAACTAGTTTAACAGAAAAACGGTAAAAGCTTAGCTTAAATAGCTTAAAAATTTAGCTTAATTTTAATAGGTAAAAAACTAGATGGAATCACAATTTAGCTGTATTAGTATATTAAATAGTTTATATAATATATATATATATATATTTATTATAAAATCAGCCAAAAATCCTTGATAATAAAACACTGTTTCGAAAAGCTTCGTGAATTTTATTTTTAAATTAAGTGTTTTTTTAAAATACATATATATATATATATATATATATATATATTCAGTTTTTTTAAGAAAAAGGAAATTTATTTAGTTTGCTTTCCCAGTATATAAATCTTGCAATAAAAGTTTTTATATATTTAGTCAGACATTGGGATCATCGTGCACAATTACAAAACCAAAACAACAAAAAAACCCTATTATTTCATCAGAAAAAGGGTAAATATTATTAAATTGATCATATTTTAGCCTTAATAGTTATATAGTTTGCTAGACTATAGGAATTAGTTGTAAAGTTTTTTATATATTTAGTCAGACATTGGGATTATCAGGTAACATAACGAAATCAAAATTTCAACCGCCACAAAAACAACAACACAAAAACACCATCAGTTTAACAGAAAAGGGGTAAATTATACTATTTAGCATTGATTAGTGTTCCAGTTCAAAAGGGTATATTTATTACAATTTATATATATTTGTGCTTCCTGTCTATAGGTCTAGGTGGCAAGAGGGTGACTTGCTGATCCTGATGAAGGAGATATCAGTAAGAAACCCCTTTCAAACAAAGAAAGGATCAACGCAAAGAAGAATGGCATGGCAAGACATTGCAGAAAATTGCGAGAAGTCAAGCATAACAATTCCTGTTTCCGAAAGAGTGGTGAGAGAGAGGTTCCAGATAGTAAAAGATAAGTTTTTAAGAAAAATAAGGGCAGAAGAAAAAGGCAGTGGAATCACATGTACATACAGTGAGTTGGAGCAGTTGATGCAGGATTTAATTGATTTAGAGCGCGACTGTGAGAAAGAAGCAACTGAGAGTAAAAAAGAAAACACAGAACATGACCGCAAAAAAGCTATAAATATAAGGAAAAGGTGTATGGAAAGAATGGGAGATCCAGGAAAAAGAAAAAAAAACAAGGATAATGACAGGATGGATTTTTTTAGAGAAAGGAATGAATCTATGATGACCAGCAGAAACTTTTTCAAGATTCATTACTGCAAATGCAAGCTCAACAGAGCCAAATGATGCAGTTGCTGTTACAGAAACTTGAAAAATAAAACGTTTATGTATTTTATAAAGAATTTATGAATTTGCTGTCCTTAAGCGTATAAATTAATGCAGGATAAATTTTTGCGATATTAATTTTTGCGATTAAACGTCCAAAAAAAATGAGTTTTACGGGATTTATTTTTGCGAATTGAGCTCTCAGCAAGAAAATATACATTTGCCTCAATATTGTTTCTTAGAAGATTTGTGGCTATAAAAATAGCCGTTTTAATTTCAATCATCCAGATAAATACGCTTCTAATGTTGGGGGCTGGCAGTTAAAAAATGTTGATGCGCAAGAGCCATAAATACAGGTCCTTGCATTACGTTAGAGAGCAGATGCAATATACTGCTTTGAAACAGCACTTAAACTTATCTTTTGCATCTTTGAATAGTCTGTAAATTTGAATCTTTCGATAACATCACCAAACACCCATTCAACTGACACCCTGACTGATGACATGCGCTCATTATAAACACGTTCTTCTTCCAATAGGGGATTTTTAAAACCTGTTGGTAGCTGCTCCCTATGAGGATATGCAGGGTCACCATAAACACATAAAACTGTGCCATCAGGAGCAATTGAATATCTTTGGAGAATATCCATAAAGCCAGATTGTGCAAGAAGGTAACAATCATGTCTCGAGCCTTCAATTGGACCAAACAAATTCGCAATGAGACCATTGGGAGTGGAAACAGATTGCATTTTGTAGCCATGGTGTCTTTTATGGCCACTGTACATGGCTTTCTGATCTGTACCTGGTCGAGCAATCCCCCTTAAGTGCCATCAATAAAACCCCAACAGTTATCAAGTGGGGCACCTTTTGCGTGTATACAGTCTGCAAAATCTTTCAAAGCATCCTTTGACAACCACGCCTGATTGAATGATGTGAGAAGTCGTCCAAATCTATTGTGTATGATATCCAAAGTTCTGTTAAATATGTAGGACATATCAGGTACAGACCGCCCAAACCGCGGAATAAGATCTGAAAACCTACATGGAAAGGCAAGGCGACGCAAAGTCAAACATAAAGCCTCCATTGGGTCTATGGTCAACCGATTTTCTGTTTTAACTCTTTCATCTGACAACCCTAGGGCATCACACAAACGTAACAAATCTGTCTTTCTAAATCTAAAATCTGCCCAACATTCATCATCTGACCAATTATCAAGAGTAAATTTATCTTGCTCCCAATAGGGAAACACAGGATTTTTCTTTTTATTTCGTGTTTCGTCAAGAAAAAAAAAATTCTTCTTCATCAATGAAACCATTCTCAAGTTGGAACATTAACACATCCTCCATGTTTGTTTACAAATTTTAAAAAATGTTTCGCGCCACCGTTCGCCACCTTTTGACTTTTGCGCAAGTTCAATTGTAAACATCAAAACGGACCGACGATCGGGACCGATTTCCGCGCCCCAGAGGCTCGTACGTTCGTAAAATAGGGGTTTGCGCAAGTTCCCTAATGCCACCGAAGTTAACGGAGTGGTCCATTTCACAGAGCGAACGAAAGACAAACCTACATCGCGCAGCGCAGAACAGCCATCAATAATTACGTAACGCCTAAGGGAAGGGGGGGGGGGAGAGATGGGTATGATCATTTTTGTTACTAACTGTTACAAAGATTTAGGGAAGGGGTGGGGAGCAGTGGTCTTTTGTTATGTAACAGATAATTCTTATGTACTACGGATATTTTTAGTTATTTTAGTGTATTATCTACATCTTGAATTTGTTTCTTTCCTCTTGACTTACGCAAAAGTACCAAAAATGTCATCTTGTGTGCTAAATAAATGGCATTGTTATATATTTTTCTCATATTTGAGCTTTAGTTGGCCTGATTGATAAAATATTGCGAATAATAACAACAAAATAATAACATGAAAAATGGAGAAATTACGATGACTGTTATAACATATCACTATTCTCCACAGATAGATTGATCCAATATAATTACGACATGTATGTCACGATTTTATATCTCTTTTCAGATTATTGCTAATGGCGGAAATCTTTAAGCCGCAGGGCTTCTTGTTATCTACTTCGTTACCGTTGAACATTTTCCTGAAAAAAAAAATCTTATTACCCTCTTTTAAAATGCCTTACGGAATATGCTTTCGTTTTATTGATTTATACAAATTTTTTTGTGTGTTTACCATTTTTGATAAATTTCATTTTTCAGAAGTTACTGATTTCAACTTTTTGAATTTGTCAAAAGAAACGTTGCCCAATCGGTCTCTTTAAAGTGTATTGAGAATTAAAATCGATCACACACACAATCGAAAACCAGTACAAAAAGGGATATTTTGTTTAATTAAATTTATATACATATATACATTGTGCACCACACATTGATTTGTCTCTTTCTAAATTCCGTTTTTAAATTAAAAGACAAAAAGAAAAAGGAGACAAAGAGAGATTCAAGAGGAAATGAGAAATTAAGGAGACAATACTGTGGTAATTCAGTGCTAAAATTGTATCCTTGTTTCTTATTTTTAAATGTTCTTTCTTTTTCAGATCAGTTTTTACCCAAACATCCACCATCAGTATTTAAAAAAAATCTTGACTGAAAGAGTAAATTTTAAAGGCCTAAATATTGAAACATTCAAATACTAATATATTTGTTGCTGAACTAATAAAATTTTGCTAGGTTTATTCAAATTGAACTTATTCGTTATTTTATTCGAATCATTATGCTTGGATTTAGTTATCTGTATTATAAAAAAGTTAGTGACAGGGTAATGACGGAAATCTTCAAGCCGCAGGGCTTCCTGCTTTCCTTAATCGCAAATTTTTTTTTCTTTGGAATAAATTATAATATAAGGGCCAAAATTTCCTGAAATTTGGTGGTGTTTGCAATTATGTACCAACGGTACCATTTTTTTAATCCATCGTGGTGAAATGTTGATGAAGAAGAAGAAGAAAGAACGGTGTAGTTTGCAGGATGTAGCCTTGAAAATTTTATTACAATACTGATAATCTCAACCGTATTTTGCTTGCAATTTTCAACTTTTACATTCGTTGTTATATAAACACAACCATCAATGTATTCCCTAGGAAGTAGCCGTGTCATTTGTTTTGTGCAAGATGGTAGCGCTATCCGGCGTCAGACAGTTGGCGTAAACAAAACTCATAGTCTCATCGTTGTATATTTATTTTTGTTATCACATCTAGGCTGTTTAGGTCGGTTACAACACAATAGAAACTAGCTTACTCTCAAACGATTGTTCTAGACAACAAATTTATCTTGGTAACCTCTCAACAATTCCAGTCGGAGAAATCATCGTGTCCTATTTATGCTACTTTTATGGTGTTAGTATTTACTGCAAAAGAAGTCGGTGTCGGGAGAAATGACGTTGAAGGCAACCATCGTAAAAAGGTCTATTTGAAGGTTAGGAGGATGGGGCTTCCTCCATCCTCCAAGCCTTCCCATAGACGTAAGTATAAAAAGTCAAAATTTTTTAAGCAAACGTGTTGCCATTTCAGATTAAACAAAGAAATTATTTAATAAAACATTGACTAAGAATCCTATAAAACAATATATACAAAAGGTAAGAAAAAAAATTCAAAAATTATAAACATGGTTTTATTTAGAGATGATCGTAAGAGGACTAAAGATGTTAGTCTTTGAATAAGTACAAACAATAATTCAAAACATGCTTTTCTTACATAAAATTGGTCAATTTAACTTGTTGCCATATGGTCGTCATTGTTTTAAATATACTGATACGCAGCACTTGTCTATTATGTAAAACAAAAATATATATCTACACATATATATATATGATAAATCTGTATATACAACGTGAAATATTTAATTGCTATAATATATTCCCTAAACACTTATTTACATTTCTTCAATGTTGTCAATGTCTTAAGGATATCTACCAAAAGGTAACTGATTTTCAAAGTATTTATTTTCTTCTGCAAACGACGACAGAAGCGTGTTCATAGTATTTATAACCATGTTACTCTGAGGCCGACACATATTTTCTTCGCATGTTTGTGTCGTTAATTCACCAAGTCCCTGAATCATAAGTTCTTCTAAAGATGGATCAATTGTGGAATCCGCCTCCACATGTTTTGTTCGAAAATGATTATCTCTCCATTGCAGCGTGAGGTCATATGTCCCTCTCTCCACCGGCTGACTGTAAGGTACATCTAGCTGCTGTGGATGTAGAAATGAATTGTTATTAAAGTTTCCCAGGTGACTCAACCTAGAGTTTGATTGTTCATTTGTGAGTTGCTGCTGACGTTGATTTTGTGACTGTCTGTTTTGATGCTGCAATCGTTGTTGTTGTTGTTGTTGTTGTTGTTGTTGTTGTTGTTGAAAGTGTTGTGTTTGTTGCATTAGGTGGTTTACTTGCATTTTTTGATGACTTTGTTGGTTAAAAGTTTGGTTCGAGTTCAACATGTCATTCTCGTTCATGGGTCGATTTTGTTGACTTAGAATTAGATTTGAGTTTATCATAGCAGACGAAGAGCTGACTGGATAAGTCTGCTCGGACATGTTGTAACTTTCGACAAATGAAGTCAATGGATCATCATCGTTTGTCTCACTATATTCCATTTTAGAAACTGTAGAATCGACAACAGCATGCATAATTTGTGATTGCTGGCAGGAGCTAAAAGGCTGTTGAAAATCACTCCCTTGCTGCATGACAACAAGATTGCGTGATTGAAGCTGTTGCTGCTGCTGCTGCGGTTGTTTTGCATGTGTAGTGTACTGAGGTTGATTTGACATCATTTGCAAAACATTGGCAGCTGACATAACGTCAGCATTTACATTCGCGAAAGATCTCGGCACAGAACTAGTTGTTGTTGTTGCGCTATTTCCTTCCATCATCATAGGAGATTCATCAGAGAATGACTTTTGCATGGTCGCAGGCAAGGGAAGAGGGTTGTAAGAATGAAACGAATGTCTTCGTGGAACATTTTCAATGATATGTGGTACGTGTAGAGGCTCGCTTCCTCGCCTTAACTGTGGCATTGAGGGTCGGTTTGGTAACGCAGTATTAAAATCGCCCATTCTTCTAACAGTACCCTCACTAGCACGCCGTATTTCTCTGTTACCCGATGGCGGCACAGGTGAAAGACCCGAAGGACTCTTAGAAGGAAAGTATCTGTTTTGACTACCGTACCCACTACTCACGCGACTATGTGTGACAGGCGCTACAAAATCATTCAAATTGTTATCGCGGGTTTCCAATGTAAACGACTTCGGAGGAGTATTTTGATTATTGTAGTGTTCCAAGACTTCTCCTTCAATTACGGTTTGTGTTATGCGATTTGGAGTTAATGCTCGTGACGGCATTGGACTTGAAAGATTAGCTGATCTTCTACCACTCGATGTATACGAGTGAAGGCTTATATCACTACCCCGTCTACTTCCTGTATACGTCTCTGAACCTGACTGGTAACTGGAATCAGCTGATCCAACACTTGCATTACTACCACGACGTGGAGGAAGTGGGTTTATGTTAGAGTCTAATAGCCGTTCAAGGGGTTTCATAACTCGTGGGAAATTTCTGACTTGAACTCCAGGCGCTTGTACTTGAACACCGTTTCCTAGATTTGCTTCTTCCTGGAAAGCGTTTATTATGTAGTCGTTTTGTTCTTGTGCTAAATCAGCGTCGTTGGTTGTACTAGTGGGACTAGCCTGCTGAACGCCCCACATGCGTGGAATACTACCACCATAGTCCACGTTTCCACCGCCGCCAATTTGCTGACTGTTGTTATGTGCACCTGGCATATACGCTCCTCTCCTTCTGTACTCTGAACTTCCGCTTGAGGAAGTAGGATACGAGGATCCATTTTGATTGCCATTGTGATTACTGCTACTTGCAAACTTTTTAACAGTCATGCACTGCGAAAGATTTTTCTTCTCCTCTTTTATATCGTCGGAATCATCTTCTTCAACTTTGCATTGAGCATGTTCCTCGCGTTTGATTGGTCGATCGGCTTTAAACTAACAGTTAAAATTTTAAAAGAGATTAAAAAAAAATAATTATGGAAAAGAAAAAGAAATTTATTTTAATCATCGTCATACCTTTTTAGTCGGTTGAGGTAAAGCACCATGTACAGTTTTCATATGCTTTCGTAAAGAACTTGGATCCGTGTAACGTTTTGGACACCCAGGTACTTTGCACCCGTATTGTTTCTAAAAAAATGATATATAGATGACCTCAGTGCACGTGATTAGCATAAATCGTCTAAAATGGGAAGTATATTTTTTTCTGTAAGTAGAATTTATCTTCCTACGCCTCCTTTAAATGGCGTGACGAAAGGTATCAGAAAAATCTTACCACTGAAGAATGCGTTCTGTTTTGGTGTTTTGCTCGATCAGATGCATTTGAGAAAGCTTTTTGGCATCCAGTGATCTCACAAACATATGGTCGCTCTCCAGTATGAGACCGCACATGGGTTTTCAAATTCTCCAATCTTGAGTAAGCCTTGTTGCAATTTTCATACTAAAAGTATAATGCACCTCTATTAAAGGAGACCAAAAAATATTTACGGATGAACAAAAAAATTGATGGATGAACAAATCCTACGCATGCATGCTGCATCATTAATAACATTTAAATTCGTATACACGCAAAATAAAAAATAAATAAAAGGCTAACGTATCCCGTTGAAAGGCATTTAAAAACACAAAATTAAAAGTTGGTGTTTAGCGTAGAGAAGAACGTAGGCGAATATATATCAGCGTTCACTATATAAGACTTCTTTATTTATAACAGATTTCATCTAGTACAATAATGTTTTTTTTACAAACATTCAATAAAGTCATTCTACTCTTTACTGAAACCTGGCAATAGAATTAGCCGAAGTTATAACGACCAGCTATTTTTGGCGATTCCGAACACTGAATAAAGCTGTGTTCTCACAAAATTTTTTCTCAACCGACGCTATTTAATATTGAGACTAGTAGGCGGTTAAAATCTCCATTTGTAGAACTTTTCGTATCCAATTTTGTTACGCATAATTGTTTTGGGAACAAAAACTGGGTAAGCGTTTTAAAAAAGAATTCTGGAATGTAAAGTTTAATTTTTCTCGGAGCTCCCGTAACATAAAATTGGTCACATGATTCTACCATGAAAAATATGGTTACGTATCTTGACGTTGAGTTCTTAGAAGTTCAACATACACATATGCGTGTGACGACGCGCCAATGTGTCAACAATGCTGACTATTTGCTGGACTGATTGCAATGACAGCTTTTTTTTGTGAAATCTTATCGTAAGCTATAAACTAATTAATTAAGGGCATTTTTGTCAATAACATATCACATGTCTAATTAACCGGTAAAGCTAGTAATACCAGCTGGAAAAAAATTACAAGACTAGTTTGTCTCAAATTTTAATCTCAACTTTTCACGACCATGTAAAAGCACAGACTCATGAACCTGTTAAGGCTTGCATGATCGTAAGAATGAAAACAATAATTTTAGTTTATTGCTATGACAACGTCATGTTTGTTAACAGCATACCCAACTTCGCAAGTTTTTTGGAGTAGGTATGACAGAACTGAGGTGATAAATCAGGTAACAGCGATACTGTGCAAACTTATTCTGGTCAAAAAAAAGACGGAAACCGGATTTTGAATGCAGAATTTAATATACTAAGTTAGTTAGGCCGTAATTAATTTGCAAGACGATTTTCTATCTTAGTTTTTAACTTTGTTTTTTCTTTATATTTATTTTTTCAGGAGACATTGTTTTTAACGTTTTGAAATTACCCAATGTAAATATTTTTTCGGTTTCTTTTGGGCATTATGAAGTACAGCGAACTGTTCAACATATCACAGGAATTATATAAATATTGGTTAAACATTACTGTCAAATAACAGTCCGCTTCTCCTATACTTTATCATGCTTTCAAATAACTCCGAAAATTTTGGAATACGAAAAAATAGTTAAAACAGAAAAAAAAAAAAAAAAAAAAATTCAGGAAAGTAATTATAATAAAAAATTAAAAAATCAATAAATCTTACAAAAAAAACGCTGCCAAGGAAAGCTAAACTTAAATATAAAATCATACAAATAAAGCCTAGTACTTACATGGCATTTGTGAGGCTTCTCTCCCGTGTGTCGTCTTACATGAACGACTAGCATGTACATAGCTTTAAATGGTTTCTCTTCTCTGCTACAATCCTGCCAATAGCAGGTGCAATCTTTCTTGTTCTTTTGTATATGTCTCGTGTTAACATGCTGAACAAGTTGGTTTTGATTGTCAAAATATTGCCCACAATCTTTCCACAAACATTGAATATTCTCCGGTTCTGCACCTTCTTCGTCGATTGAATCATCATCCTTTGTTGATTTGGGTACAGCCTGTTTGTAAAGATAATATGGCAGTATTGAGTCTGATATCAGTTGAAAAAACGACTCTGCACAAATTGTTTCTGGAAAATACACCATATTGGATTTTTTGATGATATTCAGTTGTACACTTTCTACTCTCATACACATATCCTAATGAGAGTTTGAAAATGTACCTGTCTTATATATTCCTTGAATTCAATGGTTGTAATTTATTGCTAAGGAATTTAAGAAATTCAATTACAACAACACTATGTTTATTTGAACCTTCTAAATCGACATGTAAATACATCTACTTAATACCTTCTTTTGACTCCTTACAGCGTATTATTTGAAGAACAATACAAGTATTATTGCTACAATCAGAAGCAGATGTTAACACTAAAAACAGATTAAGTAGCGGCGAGTGCTGAAAGACACGAAAATGTTGGAATGGATTCAAAGAACGAGCTAAAGCTCTCACTGACTCTATAATCGTTATTATTTGCATGGTGCATTTTTTTCCGGTTAGCGGACATATATCATTATATTAATCCAGTTAGTTCCAGACCCTTTTTGATACACAGCTATTTGGAGCAAATCGCGCGAATTAGAAGTCGCGGTTAAAGAAGCATAACGCGCGTTGATTTGTACACAGTGAAAATTTTTTCCATCAAATAATGTTTGAATCAAACAGTAAAAAATGTGAGAATTTGCTTTAAACAGAACATTTGAATTAGCGAATTGAAGAATAGAAAAGCATAAAAATACAGAAAACATTCGCTAATTTAAATGTTACATTCAGAACAAATCCTGTGGCCCCTTGTATGCTATATTGTTTGTTTCTTGGTGCAAACACTAACGTAATGAAAGGTTGGTATCGAATCACGTTTTAAGTTGTGTTTTAGTTACATGTTAACGTCATATTTTTTCATGCAAATAAGCATGCGGTTTTTTGTTTGGAAAAAAATGGATTTAATACGTCATGTTTGGAAATCTAATTTGATTAATTTGGGATTAGTGTTGCCAGGCAATTAAGAGTTCATCTCAAACATTCCGCGTCTGATTTTTCTGTGCCAACCGAGTGTTGTTGTTGTTTTGAATTTAATTAAAATAGTTTATGTTTTTCCCGGTTTGATTTCACTTATGTCCGTGTCTAAATATCCGCATTGCTCTTAATGACGTCATTATGTACCTGGACTTCCCGATTTTTCGTTTCAAATTGTAACTGCAAAGTTTTTCATCCACTGCTGATTTGGTAAAGTCAGTTCTTGTTTTAAAAGAAAAGAAGGGGAGAAGTTTCACATCTACTAAGACACGTGACTTTGTAATAAGAGCCCCTGAAGAAAGATTTGACCCAGAAATGTTGAGGAAATATTTAAAAGATAAATGAACATGATCGGAAGTGGTTATAAATCTTGTTTCAACATGATTGTCATGCGCATGTTTACTTTTGCTGTGGAATGTAAGACAGCTGAATTTATGTTCGAAGGCTACTCTAAGATATACATTTAAAAATATAAAAAAATTTTAAAACATTAATCGCCAGCCCGTAAAAAAATCATCAAAAAACATTATAGTCTAGAAATATGTAGAGTTGCGCAAATCATCAATGTCACAAAAACTACTTCATTTATGCGCTTCTTTTTGCGGTCCTGTATCAACAAAACAAAAAGGAGTCCTGGGTCAGAGTTTATTGCAAAACGCCTGAGTAACGTTTATTTGCTGTTTGCGTTTTCTTCAAATATGTCTCTTATTGACAGCAAAATTAAAGTACTTTAGGCTTGTCAGTTTCATATTAAAACTCGCCTGTCGGCCGTTTTGTTGTTTGTTTGGAAACGAAAACATAAAAATATTATCACTACAAACAACATGAGTATAATGTTTATAAAATATTTCTCAGGATTAATATAGGATATAAAGAATCCAAGTAAGGATCAAGATGACAGCCTTACTCTTAAAGAAAGCGAAGCCGAATTAGCAATGTATATTTTGCTAAGGCAATTTTAATCTTTTTTAAAAAGTTCACTGCATGCTAAAAGGTCATATGGCAAATAGCCGATTAAAAGTCTTGTGAAATAAGCGCCCTGAAATATACATAAAAACATTTTCAAACACACTGGAAATATAAAGCGCCCTATTTTAAACAACAGAGGCAGAGATATATGGACACAGAGCAAATAGTGTATACAAAGTTGTGATTTTCCGTAATTGAAAAACTATTCAAATAGAAAATAGAAAAAATAGGCATTTTTGGAAAAAGTTTATTAAAACTCGAAGCATTTAGATAAATGTGGCGTAGTATTCTTAATAAGGTCATGGGCATTATGGGTGATATATATACACTACGTTGTTTTAATCTGATAAGTTTTTGACGCACCAATAGATCAAAGTAAAAAGAAATGGATAGCGCTGGTGGATGTGAAGATAAAATCTTGTTTCTGAAGGATATCCTGCCATTCCAATAAAAATAAATAATAATAAAAAATAAAAAGATTATAATCTAATTACGAATTAAATTCGTGAAAAACGTCAGATAATTTTCATAATTCAACCAAAAAAAATTCATTATCTTATCTTTTTGGTAAAAGGACGCGTACGTTTTCGCAAGTTGCGTAAAATTGACCAGCTTTGAGAATTTTTTTGTGAGAGTTTAACCGTAAAAACTAAAAAATTACCACCAATACGGTGTGATACAAATAAAATTCTGGATTGCAACACCTCTTTAGGAGGTTCAAAATAGGCTGCTTAAACATTTTCACTACATTATACTGGATTTATTATAAATGGTTGAACAATTGCATTTAAGAACTTTTTAAATATTTCTTGAAGCAGTCAAAACGTCACTTTTTCTTTGATTTTTTTGTTATGGCGACTACCTTCCTTGTTCATTTTTCCAGTTAGGGGAAATTAAGCAGAATTTTTCTAAAGAAATTTTTTAAAATGCTATTTTTAACTTTACGAGTTTTAACTGCATGTTGTTCAATTATTTCATGTTTGTCATATAATTCCAAACAACTATACAAATCTTTTACGAATCTCGAACCTGAGGTAATTTTTCACATTTCTGCGGATTTAATATAGTTAAAAATTTCTTTGACCAAGTTGTTAATTAGACTTAGGCTGCACTTCTGGTAAGTTTCGTGTCCAATAGTAGTTTTAAAAACTAGAGAGAGAGGCAAAAACCGCTCCCTTGGCATTAAAGAGCCCCCAAATAGCCCAGCAGGCTTAATGAATATGTCGTCATGTAAGGATTTCATTGAATGACTTCCATCTTTCAAATGGGCCTCACGCACATACATAACTTGCAAATAATGTAACAAAAGTGGGATAAACTTCAAAATAATCATGCTTTTAGAGTATCACTAAATTATGTATAAAAAATCTACTTTGACAATCCATCAGCAATAAATTTACTTCATTCATATATTTGAAAGAGTTAGTTCCGTGTAAGATTCACTAGGATTCGCTTGAAGATTTTCCATTTTCCGACTCACCTCACACATGCAAATATATATACAATTAATATAAAACAACAGAAGGATAAAAAAAGGCGTACAATCTAACCAAAAATACATCAAGGAAATTCTAATACATGCGAAATTGATGAGATTATGCGTAATTGTAATACACGAGTTTACCAAAGGTATGTTCAATCACAATTTATATTTTGAAGAATTTGCAGTACTAGTCGGCGGCCGGTGGATAAATCCAGCCTATCCTTTATTTACCGCATTTCGTGTATCTCGCTTCTGCGGTTACCATTTTGCGTGACAGACACACAGACGTATACGGGTATTTTAATATAACTAGTCGTTTACCCGTGGAAAAATCCACGGGGTTGCCTGTCCTTTATATATAGCATTTCGTGTTTCCGTAACACGACTTTTTTTATGCGCACAAACAGACAAATTGCATTTCACGCTTCACATATATAAAAAAAGAGATTTTGTATTCAGTAAAAGACTGTTGTTCCTACAGTGGTTTACTTTTGAGAAAAACATGCTGTTAAATTTTTTTAGTGAAAATTGTCCACAAAATTAAATTTGATTTTTTGTTTTATTAAAAAAAATCTATTGCGGAACTTTGTAATTAAAAAACTCTGCCAGCTCTGCAAGCAAAATACTTCAAGGAGATTTGCAGCAGTTAGTTAAGATCTACAACGTGCCAACATTCATGAAATTTTTAATTACACAAATTAGCACAATAAAGGAGTTAAAGAAACGCGCGCAGCCTAAATGTAATTGGTGCTGACTAATAGTCACCCGCTATATTGTACAACATAAAATCAAAAATAAAGCAATTCAACGTGTACCATGACAAAAACAATAATAAAAAGACTTGTTACCACGTCAATTCAAAGTTTAGTTTTTAGATATCTGCATATTTTCTGGCTAAAAGTCAGTTGTTAAAACCTCTTTATATGACACCCATATGTGCCACGCCTTAAGAGTACATTCAACAATGTGGACATTCTGCAACTCCAATTATGAGCTCAAAAGACTGGAAGATTCAAAAGAAAGTTTAAAAATGGATTTTATTATCATTCTTAAAGAATAGAGGAAAGACAAATTGTTTTTATTTGGCGGCGAATTCGCTACGAAAAATCTTGTTGTTTTTCACGTGTTGCAAATTTAAAATACAGATTGTTTTCTGAGCATTAAATACAAAACAGTTGTTCAAAAGCAGAATATTTCCCTGTTAAAATGTAAAATCATAACAAACAAAACTGCGCATGCGTGCAATTTGCTTAGGTGACGTTCGCCGTAAATATATTGTCGTAAAATATTTCAACGCAAACATATTAAACGTCGCCATGGCAACTCCCAAAATAGATAATATAGACAAAAAAGATATTTGTGGTTAAAGAACATTTATTTCAACTATTATTTTTTTCTTCTTAAAATGAATTACCGAAATATTTTTTGTTTTTATTGACGTTATAATTTGGTTCATTTCAATTTACTTTTTTCTTAAAGTTGCACAACAAAATTAAGAATGGGAATTGAAGAATCTCTAACCAGACCTCCTAGTTACATACGACGCCCTTGTTTAATTAGTAAAATCCTTGTCTGTCTCGAATTATCAAGAGAAAGGTATGAATTTGCTACCTATACGAGTTGAGCAACTTAAAGAAATTTATTTTAGGTACAGTGATAGTATCCAACCGCAGTGTTTAACCTGGAAACCTGACTTATTTTCGCGAGGTCCAAAAGAAATTGTTTTCGAAATTGTTTTTTAGGTATATTTATTAAGACAATTTTCATTGATGTATCACAAATGAGGTAATTTTTGATTGGATATCACAAAGACTGTCATTATTTTTATCAACAACTTCAAAAAAGAATATATTTACCTAGATACAAGAGAAGATCATACGTGAAGGGCCTTCTGTTTCTCAAAAATAAAACGTAAAAATTAATTTTAGCGAATATTAATAAAAATTTGCGAAAAACGCGAGAATTAATCTTCGCCAGTATTAAGCAACAAAGTTTGGAGTGGGAAAAAGATGGGAAAAGACTCGTGTGAATTTTAAAGAAAAATTTAAATCACATTAAGATACTGATGCTTGTCTAAACATGTAAATAAAATTCTAGGTGAATATGTGTGTGTAAACTAGCCCTTATAAGAAGTTATAAGGTTGGAGGTTGTTTCATATTTCATACAGAATTTACTTCTCGAGGAAATTTTTACATCTAATGAGTCTTGCACCTCGCAAACAAGTCTATTTATATTGATTTCGGTCATTTATTTGTTGCGACATTTCTGTGTTGTTAAATACACTGAACTTTGAGAAAATTGATGACCAACCTCGTGCACAGTTCCTTACCGCTGCGCGCTTTTATCAAAGCATAAAAAATGTTGGGTTTTTCATTCAAAACAATAACATAACTCTGTACTAAAAGTGAAACTACGATTAAACTTCGATTGAAAGGTCCTAAGCCCTTTAAAAAAGGTACTACTTAAACTTCAAGTTGGTGATATACGCCTTTCTTTTTCAATCATCCCCTATAGTAAACAACCCGTACTTTTACTTGAATATATATGTTTAATCAATAAACTACTCGCAACATTATAAAACACTATTTAAATAAACACTGCATTGAAATTAACGCCTAAAATAGTATCCAAAATCTTTCGGCAGAAAAAAATTCGAGTTGCGTTATTTAGTAAACTACATAAAGAGAACAACAACTGAGCAAACAAGAGTAAACAACAACAAAAAGTTAAAACAAAAAAATATTCAGCCTACTTCGTTTGTTGTTTCTTTGTTGATATTCTCATTCTCCGTGTTGTTGTTTGGAAGCGGTAAAGAAACTTCCTCTTCCTCTTCTTTGGCAGAACTTTGTGGGCTACCTAAATCACCGGTTGACGAACTGACTTGGTTAACGTTAGCAGGTGGTGGAGGCAGAAATGAAGGATGACCGCCTCCATGCGGCCATTTCTTTCTTAAATAAAAAGAAGAAGATGGGCTTTCTGGATGAGCCTGCGGTGCAGAGAAAGGATTTTTTTGTCGCGACATATGAACAGGTGTACTATAAGGGGAAGGACTTAAATGGCCATATGATCCATGCGAATGAATGGAAGCTGATGAAGAATTTCTACCGGAATTGCGCGACGCAAATCCGGAACGAACTTCGTTATCTATAACATAAGCAACCAATGAGTTCGGTGAAGTTCTTATAATTTCGGTTAAATCCAAGTCTGATCCAATCGGGGAAATAGATAATACCCTTTTCTTCCCCCTAGCAGAGTGTCTTGGACTAGAAAAACTGCTACTGTTTCTGCTTGGAAAATCTATCACAGTCGATCGTAATGATGTCGCAGTCGAGTTGGGTCGATCCATGTGGTGACCGCGCCTACTAATATTGGCTAAAAACTCTGAAGGGATCATATGTGGCATGGGTCGTACAGGGAAATCATGTTTTTCTCCGATGCTTTTGCGTGTATCTGTCGGGTCATTGGGGACGGCAAATATACCCTGACGATGTGAAATCGGCGATGTGCTACTGTCGCAAACCATCTCATCCTCTGAGCGCGAAGGAGTTTTATTCCAAGGAATAACAGATGTATGATCAGAGACAATGGAGCTGTTGTGCTGAAGCCGGCTGTAATCCTTCTTGTAACTCGCATCCTCATAAGAAATCGGATAATCGAGTGGTTCTTGTTTTGGAATTCTGGGAACAAAAAAGTCATTCTCATGCACACCTCTAATGTTATTGTTTATATTTTGTTGTTTGTCTTGAAATGAGGCATGCTGCCTTGATCGTACATTAGCGCCATATTCGCTGTTCGGAAACATGTTGAGTCTGTTCGAGATGTGGTCAGTCTTCATTGGCTCTTATTTGTTTAATTTTTTCTTCCTCTAAATAAAGTAATCGTTAAAATCAACATTCTGGTTTAAAACAAGCACTTGCGGTATCGCAGAGCCAAGTTCGTAAGTTAAAATAAAATACCACTTGGCATTCTCTTACGAAATCTGAGTTTAGATTAAAATTATGTTTCCAAAACACACAAATTAGTGATTAACAAACGAATTCTACGGGACATTTAGATATGAGGGGTATTTATTGCACAACGAATTTGCTAGCTGAAAAGAAGTAAATAAATAATATAAAATGCAACATAACTCAAAATAATAATCCAGTTTGCAATGCCAACTCGTACGTATTAAAATTCCCAGGATATACAACTCTTCAATGCTCTTCCTGAAAATTTCATCCTTATTTGTGTATTGTCACATACATACACACTGTACAAATTATAAAATAACACAAACATAATCAACAAAACAGCTATTTAAAATAAATTTTTTTACATGTACACAAACTTTCAACATTTTCCTTCTAAATAACGACAAGAATGTCTGCATGTGAAAAAGAAAATTTCACGTGGTGTAGATAACGTTTATCATGATACAAAGATAAAAGCAGCCTTTCAATACAACATCTCCATTTTTTTGAAAACGTTTTACGATATCAAATTTCTTGCCGTGTTTGTTTAAGTTCATGTATACAAATAAAGACCCTGGGAAGACACTTGAAATTAACATCAATAAATAAATTAAAAAATACCAAATAATCTTTTTTCTAAACAAAAGTTTTTTCAACTGACATAACTCATGCAAAATGTATATACACTGGCCAGTCAAAGTTCCGAAAAAAAAATCGGGTTAACTTTTGTTACGTTGAATACAGTAGAATCTCTCTATCTCGAACTTCTCTCTATCTCGACTACTCTCTATCTCGAACTAAAGTCTCGGTCCCTTTGTGGTCCACCTAAGGTATTTTTCTTTCTTTATCTCGAACGAGAGATTCCACTGTATTAACTAACATCTGTGCTTTACTAACATAACAAATCATTGACATACCTTTAACGACAACTCTCTAAATATGTCATTTTGAAAGCTAAATTTATTCCTTCTCGGTCACGTGAACAATTATCAAAACCGAAAAAAAAATAGTTAAACACAGTAAACTAAATAATAACGCAATTTTAGGTTGCTTTTTCTAAACTCGTTTTAACTTTATGATGCCATAATCTAATGATATGAATTTGCTAGCGTAATTAATTTTATTTTAAATTTTATGTTCTCACCCTTTGATGTTTTAAATTTTTATCCTCCCACAGAAATGTTCGGATTGGCAACCACATTTTATGCAACTTAAAATTGTGAGGAGGAGGGTAAGTGATGATGATAAAATTTTCTACAATTTTTCAAACTTTGATCTTAATTTTTTTCCGGAAGATCTTTTTCGGATAAAAACTGACCCACAATTCGAAAGCCGCTTACCTTTCTGTAGCATTTCGTAGACACAACATCATGTTCCTCCTATTTAAGAACATAGCAGGGGTTCCGCCTCAACTAATATGGTTGGCCATATACCGTAGTCAGTAAAGAGTTACAGAAGGATTCTTTTCCCTAAATTCTTAACACTGCAATCGTGTCTGGCGTATCTAGGAGCACACCTGACTTGCAGGCGATATTGCGCTAAATTGAAACATTGATGCAATCTTGGTTAAAATTAATTGTCACAATCCAATATTCAGTTGGAGGATGGCATCGAAAATCCTCTGCAACAGAGAGCTGAATTAATTACCTTTTAATTTAAAGATGAAAATCTCCTTCATTAAAGTAGCGAAGAGTCTGATTGTACCATTTTTTAATTGCATTGTTCATTGGTTGATAAGTTGCTAGGCAACATGAATCATCTAGTTGCATTTTTTTTGAATAAGAATTTATTTTACGTGAATAGCCATTAAAAACTGATCATTTCCGCTGCCTTCTCTTTTCGAGCCATTAAACCTTGTCATTTTCTTATCAAAAGAACAATACAATTCACTTAATTCCGCCACAAACTGTTTTATTAGCGCCTACGTATAATCAAAATTTCCCAATCCCACGCTATTGTTTTATTTGCTAACTTGTAAATATCACGCAAATATTTATAAAAATTTTTAGAATATGTACACAAATAAAGATCTGGAAAAATTATAAAACATTGAACTTGGCTATCATTTCAATAACTCCAACTTCAAATAGCTCAAGGAGAACATTGACTAAACAAAATGGCGTTTTTATTAAGTAAAGTGACGTCAATTCAGAATGTATTCAAACCATGATTTAACATATATCAGCCGTTAAAAAACCAAGAAATGATGAACACATGTTAATGGTATATTGATACTAAGGCCTGTTTTACATTATCCACAAACAAATAAGGAGACTTTTATTTACATTGGTTTAAGGAGTAAAAAGATACGTCTTTTTGCTGGCGTCTACATGTCACAATAAAAAATGCCAGGAAAATATAGTACTTACAACAAAACCTCATAATTAAAGTGTATTTTATTTATATAACACAACGTATTGTTAACTAATTATATTTTCAGCAGAAATGCAAATCATTTTTTATTAGCCTTGCTTCAAAATTTAAATTTATTAGATAATATTTTCATACTTGTTCGTTGCACAGCGAGACAGTCAATTTGTTACGGAAACCGGCAATATCAAATGCAGAAGGGCCGACTTCCGATTTCTTCCTTTTTAATAGGTACTTCAGTTTTATAAATATAACAATGAAAAAATTTTGTCGGTATTAGAAAAATTAGCTTTGTAATTGACGTAAATGATATAGTGATTTGTGTATATAAAACAAAAGAGTTTTGTTCTAAAATACATCTGTTTTCTACAATCATAAAAAAGAGGCTTGGAGATGAGGTTGCAAATTATTTACTAAATAAACATTGCAGCCGGATAAATTATTTGAGTACTGTCAATACTGTAGCAAATTTTACCAAGGGTATAAGACCCAGAACATAACTTTCATCTACTGCGATAAACGCCCGATGTCTTTTACACGCCCGCCTTAAAGAAACGCCCCGCCAAAATATTGAAAGAACTAATAAATGTCCGTCCCTAATACCCGTTTCTCTGCCCAAAAGGGCGCTTGTATAGAGTTTTCCTCATTCAAGCAATTTATTGATGGTTATGATGAAAATATAGTTGTGTCAAAAAATAAATATTAAAATTGTTCTGGTTACTTAATAAACGCCCAGCTAAACACCATCTCCGGTAAACGCTAAAACTCAACGTTCTAGTTAAGGGCATTTACGGTCCTCCATAACGTTTGGTAGGATTTTACTAATCAAACTTGGCACACTTATACCACGTCATAAAAGGAACACAGGAACACAATAGCTAATAAATAATTTTTTGTTTATGTCATGCCTTTTCTTGTGACGTCATCGACAGGTTGAAATTTGTCCAAAATACCACTATCTGCTTAAAATTCAATTACTAAGTTCAGAAAGAATTTTAACATTCTGTTTAAAGTTTCTGGCAGCTAAATAAAACTTATTTTATCAATTCTTTTTGTTTTTACATAATTCGCATAAAAATAAAAATGCCAAAAATTACCCCAAAATCCGATTCTGAGGGGTATGGAGCCGAAAAATGTGCCAAGCAGGTGTGTAATAGATAAATATAACAACTCAAAGTAAGTGGTGGGAACACCCCTCTCCCATTTTCTGTTTATTGAGTATGGTAAAATGAGCAATACCACAGAAATAAAAAATAAATGTACAACAAGCAATTTCAAGCCCGTTCCTTTTTACAAAAAAAAATTTCATGGGAATTTAGATTTCGGGTTTGAGCTTTGTTGATCAGCCACTTCAATTTTATTTTTATGTTAGCACATATTTATTCGATTCATAGCTTACATCTATTAAAGTTTATTCAAACTACAGCTACACAAAAAATCGTTTCGTGCTTCAGTAGAATTACTAATACTAAATTATAAAAAACGTTCTGTTATTTCCAACCATAGTCATTCTTATAATGTTCTAACCGAGTTTTTGAGCTCTTTCCTCCAAGGTTGATGAAAGTTACCTAAAGCCTAATCAACGTAAGATTATTTTATACGTACCTTATGATACCTATAATATATATCTTCACAACAGAAAATGAAAGATATTCACATGTTTTAGAGAATGAACTTTACAAGTGAAAAGCTAAATTTCCAACCTTAAACCTAAGATTTAGGAAAAAAGTAAGTAAGTAAGTATACTTTCACTATCGCCTCAATTTAAACGCCCCCTATTCGAAGGGGCGCCTATTCGAAGGGCGTCTATTCGAGGGGGGCGTTTACTTAAAAAATGACTGAAAAGCAGGGGCGTCTATTCGAAGGGGGCGTTTAATAGAAGGGGACTTTTATTCGAAGCATTACGGTATATGTACATTTCCGTTCAGCGTAAAAATTCTGTGAAATTTTGTAAATTCCGTAAAATAAAATTACCTGCTCTGTCAGCATTCCAGTTTAAAAAAAAGTTTTTATTATTATGAAATATCAAACATTTACAAATATTAAACTTTGTTGCCGGATCTAGCAATAACTACTTCGGATTTCTTCTAGAAAGATAGGTTGATGCTATAATTAGCCATACTTTACGTGTTCACTGCTCCTTTATGATTTCCGTATATAGTATAGTTAAACAATAAATGTCACGCGAGTTCACCAAAAAGAGGTAAAACAAACATGGTAGAATGTAGAAAGACTTTCTTTCCAAACAAAACAAAGCACGTATCAATTAACGGATTATCAAATGAAAATTGAAAATTCAGGTCGATTTACATACTATAATGCGCTGTTCTCGAGGTGATTGTTGTAGAAAACCATGTGATAAAACGCCGAAGACTGCCTGGTGCTTCAACGAATTAAATGTCGAAAAAAGAGACTTATTGTACAACACAGCACATACGTGCTGTATTCACACAATTACGCTGATATGCAAATTGACCTCAAGAAATGGTTTTCCTTCGTTAAGTGTAAATGCTTTTTGCACATTGTATGATGAAGTATTTTCATTTTTGGCGGGAAATACAAGATTAGAAAAGATTGACTGTGTAAACTCATTCGTTTCCAAAAGAAATCAACTTTGTTATTTTTTATCGTGTGAAAGGACGTGTTTTTCAATATTCGTTTAGTCAGGGAACTGTTCCAAAAAATCGAATGGGCACCTGTAGAATGTGAAGATTTTATAGAAGCTTATTCCAAAATGTTATTTTTACGCGTGCGTAGAGAAGAGATACAATACCACCATCATCTTCACTCCCACAGACAAATTTTTAGAGAAGGTAGGGAGCAAAAGGATTAATACGTGTTTATTATTCGTTAATTCTTCTAAAGAAGACAAATATTAATTCAACATAGGATTTTTTTCTTTTAGGTCTTATAGTTAAGTTACTTTTCGTTGACCAGACTTTACCACCCGCCTTTAAAACGCCCTGATTGTTTTAACGCCTATAAATATTTTTCAGTGTGAATTGCAAAAAATAGAAGTTTTCTATCTGAACTTTTCAAAAATTTATTAATAGGGAATGAGTTTGAGAATGCGCATGACTGAAAAGCTGTTTTTAGGACCATCCTCTTTATGACGTGATTACCAAATAGGATGGCGCAAGAAAAAGTTTAAAAATATCTATTTTGCGCATTATTTATGTCCGCTACCTACTTTTCTGCTTTTTAGGACGTTTTTTTATAAAACTTAGAGCATAATTCGGTCAGCATAATGAAATCTGTTCGTTAATGAGAGGTGTCCCCTTTTTTAGTGTCTGTCCGTATTCGGGGAAAATACTGTATACCAGGTAAAGCACTTTTGCTTCTCACCGCTCCCACAATTACCCACACCCTGGAATGAATAGGCTGTACACTGTTATCTTTGCCGACATCTTTAAAAAATTTATAAACCAACTGCTTGAATAGGAATCACTTCTAGTTTTTCCCCATATAACTTTATTACTTCCCCCCAAAAAAGCTTGATTGTTTCTTTATATAAATGGAAGCCAGACTTTAGAGAAGGAAAAATGCCAAGTCACATAAACACGTAATTTGAAACTTGGTAGTACATCCTGTCTGTTTTACCATGTAATTTACCTTCCTGTCTTTATTAATTTGTTTTATTAAAATCGCAGGAAAATAATTTTAAAATGTATTTTTAATGTGGTGATAAACGTTATGTATGTTGCTCTAAAAGATTTGACGATTCTTCTCATCTCGCGCCAATTTTTTTATTCATTCTTTTTTCAGTTTTTAAGGAATTTCTGAGGTTTCTTTACTTGCGTTCCAAATAAAAGTCACTTAAAGTTTGATGACGTGATGTACTTGAATGAACTCCAGTTGTGTGTAAAAACAAATAGTTAAACACAGGGCAAGTACTTTCTTATCAGCAAAAAAATTATATATATAAATCTAGTGACGAACATGAGAAAAAAAATAAGTAGAAGAACGTGACAACACCTCTCTGTTTAACATCAGCCGTGCTGAGGATGACACGCCGATTAGTCTCAACCTAAAGTTCAAGAGTGGAAGCACGGAATTTATTCGATACTCTCAAATTCTTACCACTCGTCTGTTTATAAACTCGTACCCAACCTTCCCGATGTTTATTTGGGCACAATAAAACTTTAAAGTGAATTGTCTAAACAGAAACGAGGCTTTCAAAACCTACTTTTGGCATAGTTCTTTTTTGTCTTTCGTTTGTTTGTTGCCCTCCCCCTCCCCTACTTAAAAAATAATCTGTAAAAATACAACCTCTCTATAGCAAACACTATTAAGACCTCCAAAGAGTGTCCTGTGAGAGGTGTTTACTATGTAGACGTTTTTGCCAAATATTCCTTCAAGTACCCTTTTTTAGGGTGTAAGGGTATAGTAGTAAAACCCACAGGAATATATGAGTCTGGTTTTGGGCGTGTCCACTATAGAGGGTAAGTTCTAGGGGTAATGCAAACCGGGAAAATTTTGTAATAAATTCCACCTAATTTGAAACTGAAAAAGCATTTGCGATGCTTTTTCAGTTGACAAAAAAAAAAAACTTTCACAAACATTGCAGCATGAAAATATCAAACTTCTTAATTTTAGCTTTTTCAGATTTTGAGGATCAGAATCATGAATGCCACATGTGTACCTACTTAAAAAAACATACCTCACCTTACTTTATGTCATTTATCCAAAATGCTCAAAGCATTCTACAGCTGAACGTTTTCACACAAAAAACGAAAACTGTTGAGTGCGTCATGTTTTCAAGCGCGAGTCACATTACTTGTTTTAATCGTAATCTTTTAGAATTGATTAAAAACCAAATGATTTTATAAATTGTAAAAACTAACTATTTTTGATAGCCAATAAAAATTTGGTAATATGACAAAAATTTGTTTCCGACATAAAAACAAGAAAAAAAAAAAAGATACAAATTTACAACGTTAAACAAAAACGAAATTAATTCTTATTTTCTTGCTTTAATTAACCTTAATTAAATTACGTTAACAATAAGTATTGTTTTAAAGGTCGAAATTTTGTTTAAAAGCGCACTTCGCTTTCAAACAAATTTTTTTATGGATACATGAAACACCTATCACCCATGTTGAGAATACTGTCTTTATTTTCTAAACTGTCATATGAAAGTATATAAAAGTATAAAGCCACTAAATTTTCTATCTAATAGTTTTATTTTTTGTCATAAAATAATAAACTTGGAAGACGTAAAAAAATTATCGAAAACCTTTTTGAGTTGCCTCGGTACAGGCATTTAAAGCCAAGTGTATAAAAATCACGCTCGGTTTTAATTTTTAAGATCCAGTAAAAAAGTTAAAAGCTTTCCAATAATATAAAAATTAAATATATTGATAAAAAAAACGATCGCGTGTTTCATGTATCCTTAACAACAATAACATAGAAACGGAAAAACAAAAATGGGAAAAAACAAATCCGCAAATAACCAGCCTAGCAACTAAACAAGCATCTTAGCAACCGATGAGGCAACCTAGCAACCAGATTAGAAACATAGTAACCAAGCAAGCAACCTAGCAACCAAATAATCAACCAATAAACCTTAGCAACCAAACAACCTTAAAGCAAACGACACACCCATTAATTAACTTCTTCAAACTTCCAATACAACTGTCTAATTCTAAAACAGCTTTTTGAAGTAATCTGTTTTTTATACATAGATTACAAAATAGTTGTTGCTAGAGAGTATACTATTCTGTCATTTACATCGTCAATACATGGTTACGCTAAACAACCAAAAATTGGAACTAGTTCACACAACTCTCAGCATAACATTCATTTCAAATAAACAAAAATAAACACGGCATGCTAAAATAAGGAGATAAATACAAACACAAAAACACAAATGTCAAATTTTTTAATTCAATTTATAGTATATAATTTGATGCGATGTACAAACTGTTTTTATTTCCGATGTAATTCCTAAAACTAACATTGAAAAGTATTAAAATAAATTCCTGCGAAAAAATTCAACTCTAAAAAACCGTATTTACAAAAACGTTCTCCACTACAAAAAGGATAACTTCTGAACAGAATAAAAAAATGAGACTAAGTTTACAGTATCGTGGTCAGTCTACCTTTGGTAAAACTAGCGATGAATACTTGAAATAAATCGTAGAGGTCACTGACCAGGGAAAGGAATCTTTAAGTAAATTCGCGTGAAATATTTCAGGGTTAGTCATTCGCAAAAACTAATTTTTTCAAAAAGAATTCTTAAACTGTCAGATTTGCACACCTCTTTAATCGTGATACTTTCGCAAAATCTTGTATTCTCGCAAAACTTTAAAAATACGTTAAATGTCATTCTAGTAACTAATTAATAGAAGCAAGGGAAAAAAATGTCCTTCAGATAAATTCAGTCTGGGTCATGTGTCCACAACAAAAGCTGAAAGAGGATCAGCCAAATGTTCACTAAAGCATAGATTATCCGTGCTTTCTGAATGCCCAGTGACAGTAGAAAGTTCTCCTTTCAGCGAATCGTTTGCAATTAATTTTACGTCACTGTCAGTGACGTCACTAGATTCCAACGGCACAAATAAGGGTTCTGGATTTGAGTTGTTAACAGTAGTACTGGGATCATAATCCGAGGGAATTTCTTCGCTTTCTACAGGTAGAGAATTTTTCTTCATACACTCACCCTTTCTTTTTTTTGAAATTTCATTATGATTTTTTTCTTGCGTGGTGGAGTCAGTCTCAAAGTAATTAAAATCCGCAAGATCTGCTACAGGTGTAGAACTAGTCTCCTTCTCTACTTGTTGCTGGGACAAAGACAGACCAGAGGCTGTTGCAATATGGCGGTCAATATCGTTAAAATCCACATCATATTCTTGCACTGTGCTGCGAAAATCTTTTCCATCTTTAAAGATATCTCGAACCTGAAAAAAATGTTGAGCTAACAATATTCTATTCGTGATCTTCCCTGGGTCGGGCAGCGTAATTTCAACGAAAAAAATTAACGTTTACGTCATTCAAAACAGCATCTTCCAGTGTTTCAATACCGCTTTTTGGCTATATTTTTCACAAGTATGGTACTTACTAAGTTCCCACATGTAACTATTAGACACCTGCCAAATGTTAGGTCCCATTTCTTCCAGAGTTTTATGTGTTAGTTATGATATTATGGTTTTGGTGCCAAGTTTGGAGATATGGAGGAAGAGGAGGAGGAGGGTGGAAGTGAAATCAGAAACATTTCCTGGTTATTATGTGTTCGCAAACTCCCGTACCTTATAGGGTTAAAAAACGGATCCTTTTACAAATAAATGGATTCTGTATAAGGTTTTTCTGTAGTTTTTTCATGTAAACAGAGAAGGAAACTTAGCGTCAAATCTTTATGCAGCGTCGTTGTAACAACTAGTCGTTAGCCCGTGGAAAAATCCACGGGTTCGCCCGTCCTTTTTATACCGCATTGCGTGCGTCTCGCTGCCTGCGCAGCTAAGCTACCATTTTGCGTGACAGACAGACAGACGGACGGACGGGCAGACGTATACGAAAATATAAAATAGATGGTAGGAATAACGTTTTGAAATGAAATAGAAACACTTTTTATAACAGTGAAACTCGTGAAAATTGATGGAAATACCCTTGACTTCTTTAAAACTTAAAAACGGTTAAAAAATAAGGTTATGAGGGAGTGTAGCTATTTTCTTATTCGGATAGTTTTTTAAATCCTTTTTCTAATATTGTAAAAAGTTTTAATTTTGTTTTTAAATAAACGTTGCTATTAAAGCCAGTACCTCATGCCACGTGGCCCAGTTAACGACGCAATCAGACATTCAAAGCAACAACAAATTACTTTTAACAATCCACGCGTCTTTGCATATGAAATAACATATTTAATCCAGTTTTCAAAAAAATAAAATTGTAACAATTCGCACTGTTGAAACTTTCGGTGGAACAAAGTTAGATGATATTTAAACAGATAGCGTACGAGCTGGAAATATATTGTAAAATGTAGAAAAAAAAATTCTAAATGGGAATGACTTTAAAAAACAGGACACTTGCACTTAAGACATATATGAAGGAAAATTGAGAAAAAAACGGTAGTGGCAAACCTGTTTTAAACCTGTTAAACTGAGTATCCCAACTTCATCGGAAAATTTTTCTTCTTTTAGCAAGCGGTCTTGTAATAAGTCTAAAAGAGAATACGACCAATGCGACGATAAAAATCATTAAACGCTACGAAGGAGAGTGATTTGATAAAACAGGCTCCCGCGGTTATCTGTTTTCTTGTAACATATGCTCTGGTGGTTTCCAGAACTGCATAACTGACTGGGTCTTAACAAAATTTGTTATGGATAACAAAAAACAAGCTAAATATGGCGACGTCAAAAACTTGATTTTTCGTCACCATGATACAGTTTAAGGACAAAATTGGCCCAAAAATTAAAATTGACATAAAAATGTTGCATTATGTCATCTACATAAAGTAGATCTAAAAAATTTGGAATCCATTTTTTATTCTATTTTATTCTATCTTATAACGTATTTAGGTACTTTTTTGTCTTTACTTATCATTTACTATGATTTATTCTTGTTTTATGGGTACTCTTCATCAGTCGGCGCCTGTGTTAAGTTTCGTATATTCATCGTATATTTCGTATATCCATAAGTATTTATTATACCTACCGTACACTATGTTTAAAAAGTAAAATTTGAATACAGCTGAAATAATAAGAAACAAGCACCAACACACACCTTTATCATGAAATTTTCGCGTGCGAATCTTATTTTTTTCGCGCAAATCTATTTTTTTCACAGAAACGCTGCGCGAACAAATGGTTAAGCGATAGTACTAAAATTTCGTGCATTTGGATGCGCTAGAATCTGATGTGCGCGTTATATTTCTTTTCAGAAGATACACAAAAGTTACGATTGCGCAAAGTAAAAAAAAAATGACGAGATTTGAAAATCCGTATTACCTGTTATCACATAATATTAATTCACAGAGATTATAAATAAACACAATATTAACAGTGCTTTTGTTGGTAAAAATTCAACTCTGATAATGCTTTTAAACACTATGCATGATCTGTTGAAAATTGTAATTTTCTAAGCACGCGCGAATATTTCATAAATTAAGGCATATATACTTTTTTTTCCTGCAGGAAAAGTAAAAACAATTTTAATGAATTAAAAACGTTTGTCTCACTTAAATACAGGTCCATCTTTCCTCCACAGTACGCACATAAAGACTGCATCATATCCAGTTCAGACTTTAACTCACTCACTTGTTTTTGCAGTCGAGAATGATCCTAAAACAAGTTTTTTAAAGAAAATTATAACGAAAATCTTTTGTATGTACTATGGTTAGCTTATTAATGTAGTGGTGACCTGATGAAGCAAGAAATAAACCATAACACAAGTAACAACGTTTAAAGTTAAAAGCTCTGTGAAGGAGACTCTCGTTTAAAATATGTGTATGGAAGTGCTTGTAACATAGATTGGTAAAAAATTGATTTAATGTCACAAAAAAATTTCACGTGGCTCTAACTAAATAAAAGAATTAATTTGGTTCGAAATTGACAGCTGTTAAAATTCACGAATTTCATGATTATGCTAAAATTTCATACAAATTGGTAGCCATCACACATAGGTTGAGATTTCTCATCAGGCGCTCCTTTATGAGTAAAAACAGCATTATACATATGTGTTTGATTAGTACACAAGGAAAGTGAATATTACTGAAAAAAAGCACTTTTAACAATGATGCTTTGTTCAAGGTAAACAAATTAAATTAAATTTACGAACTTCCGCCAATGCATTAACATCCAAATCTCCACCACGATGTCTATGCAAAGTTGTTCGTATGGGATTTGAAATGCGATTAATAATTTGCGTAGGAGACCCCACTTTGGTTTTAAGATTTGAAATTTGGGAGGCCACTGATGTTTTCGTGTTTCTTTCCGTTGACTTACTTTCTAAAGTAAAAGAAAAGCACACAAGGGTATATGAAAAGAGAGAGTGAGTCTAATCAAACACGCATGACGGATTCATTTTTTTTTTGTGAAACTTTGAAAAAACATAAACCTGAAAAATCTGTTTTTGCTTCCACGTTTGTTGGGCCGTCTGTGTAAAATTGACTTTTATTGACAGATGCGGCCAAGCTCCCAGAACGTTTTGAACTATGTTGAACTGGATGCGAGCCTGAACCAAGTGCATTAGCATACTAAAATATGTCACACAAATTATTTTAAAAACATAACAGAAAAAGTTTAGTCAGGAATGATTAGAAGAATAGTATATCCTTAACTCCCTCAGTTTCAAAAACTCAAACGCTAGTCAAGAAAAATGATTTCATGTAACACTTCAACATATACCATTTGTTCTTTTGTTTCACCAAGTCGGTTACGTACAGGGTGGACAGGCCTAGGTGGTTTTGAGCGATGATTTGGACTTGATTTATGCACAGTGTGTGGATGGGATGTAGACTGCGGCTAAATAGAGCAGCAAATTTCAGTTAGATAGTTCTATGGTTATTAATATTTAATCAACATGGTGAAGAAAGGATAAAATCACACCTTTATTTACGCATGAGAAGTTCAAATACACGTTTTAAAAAAAATGAGAACGAAAAAAGCTTGAAACAACTACATAAATTTAACATTATTGGCCAGCCCCAGTTTCTCTATATAGAACACTTGAGTGCCACTTAGACGTAGGAAGAATATTGATCTTCCCACAAACGATAAATTTTTAGTTGCAACGCACTAACCTTACTATTCTTCAAAAAAATTGCCCGTTTGAGAATGTATTTAGTATCTGTATTTGCAGGATATTTCATCAAATACGTTAAACAGTGGTTAAAATCGTTTTGTAACACTAAAAACAACGTATAAAAATACAAAAATAAACTTGCTTTTCAACAAGTTTAAGAACAAGTAATTTTAAAAAATACTATCCATTTGTAGAGGTGTTTTGGTATGACAAAAAGTTTCCAGATAAACCAAACTTCACAAGAATATCAAGAAAAAAACTTTAGAAAACCAACCCAATTATATTAATTTAAAATTGTTACTTACAGACACCTCTCAAATTGATTAACATGGCTAGATATACAAAATCAACAAGATCCAACGACATGCCATCAGCAAACAATGCATCCCATAAAATTAAAAGTCTATTTAAGGAGAATTCCCGACCAAACAACAATCGAATCCATCGTCTGAATAGAATAGAAACAAAATCATATATCATACACATGGAAAATCATGCGAAGGCATACAAATGAAAATTCAGAACTACAGAAACAACAACAACGAAAACGACGACAACAACGTCAACAACAACAACGACAAAAATAACAACAAAAAAACAAAAACAAAAACAACAACAACAACAATGTCAACAACAACAAAAACAACAACAACAACAACAATAACGACAACAATAACAATAACAAAAACAACAACAACAACAACAACAACAAAAACAAAAATAATAAAAACGACAACGACAACGACGAAATCAACAACGAAAACACCACCACCAACAACAACAACAACAAAAACATGACAACAATAACAACAACAAAAACAACAACAATGCTAGATGAACTTACATTCCATATAATTGTGGCGTGATATCAATTTTTTGCAAATGATCACTAAGAGCCGCGTCATATCGTTTTAGCATGTAGTTCTGGATACGGTTCAGTTTTTTTGATATAGCTGTAATCTAAAAAAAGATGAAAAATTGAACATATATTTGACTCATATATGTTAAAAGAAAGAAGCATGCATTACCATTTGGTTGTCATTTGGCTTTTGAAACATCCTTCTATCAGTTGGTACCTAGTAAACAAAATGAAAAGCTCACGACTACAATTTCTCACTAAAAACGAATAACAAACACGAGGGATTACACTTTTAATATCATACTAGATAAAAATGATAATTCAGGAATAGGAAAGACAGTTGCTCAAAATATGGTTACATTGCTGCTAATTGTTAAGTTTTTTTAAGATATAACATACACTTTGCTGTTGTGATGCTTGTTGATTCTGAGATAGGTTTGTAAACCATGGTTCGATAACATCCATTATGTTTTGAAATAAAGAGCTGAAAAACATTTTTATATTATATATAAGCATAGGTATATAACAAGCAGCCTTTTAGTTCATGTCGGCGCTCAGCAATTGCCAAAGCAAATGTTAACATGTTAACTAATCAGGCAAGCAAATAGCATTTCGTATGAGAAAATTTTTGCTGACTTGAAATAAATTGAAATAGAAGGGTTGTACAAGTATTTTAATGAAAGAAGGTAATTTCTAAAGTTTCTTAAAAAACTGCTTTAAACTCGAATTCTTTCTAAAAGAAACAATTATTAGCATTACAAATAACCATTACCATTACTATTTTTGATAAGATGTACAAACACATTGAATTGTAAGAAGTTTCATTCGCTTTTCTTTGAACAACAAACATGCAAGTGATTACCATTTTTACCTAGCAACAGATTTACCATCCCACTCAATTTAGCACTTAAACACTGCCTTCTCCAAGAACGATTTTAAAATTACAACTGAAAAAACTGAAATAATATTTTAACTTACTACGCATCATGCTCAATAAATGAAATATCAAGAATGCTGGTTATGGTTTCACTAAAATGAAATTTCTAAGTTTAGGTTGACATGAAAATTACACCAATGTCATTCTTGATCAAATAAGTACTTATTCTACTTTACATTTCGCAATGAAAACTTGTTGTAAAAGAGCAGGTGTTTTTATTTTATTGTCTTTTATATGGCTTATATACACAGAGGAAAATCCTCTTATTAAAATTATTTGAATTTTTAAGGTCTTTAAGCCTCCAATATGTTTAAAGAAAAATCTGAAAAAAGTTGTTAATAAAAATCAACCTCCTATACTAATACGCCTATTTTGTCAGTTCAAAATGGCTGTACCCTGCTTTTTTTCTACACTTAGAGTTAATCAGTGCTAGAGATGCACGAAATAACCCTGTGGAGTTACACAGGTCATCAGTGTGTGGTTAAAATGGTTGTGTGCACCGTTATTTCGAAACCGTGGATTTTCAAATGGGTTAACGGCCATTTATTAAATAGGAAATTGAACTTGGCTATATTATATACCTCAACTTCTCTGTGCAATCTTTAACTGCAAGGCTGTTTGTCATCATAACATATACAAGATTAGCCAATAATTCATGCATACCCTGAGAACATAAAAATAATTTGCAGATAAGCCATTGAGAAAATTCAATTATCTAGGGTGTCTATTAACAATTTCTTAGATTTCAAATTTTTTTCAGGTTTACTATAATTTTATGCAAAATTTTAAGGTTACAAAGCACACAGACACACATACAAAATACAGAAGTAAACAATAAGGCAAAATACCCCAAAATTGAGGTGCTAAACATGTAAACCTATTGGAAATTATTTATTTAAAAAAAGGGGAAACATAATTACCACAAGGCATCTAGGCGGAAATGTTTTTTGAAATATTTCATAATTTAAGGTGTGTCTCAAGAAAGTAATGGGTATTTATGGTTTTTAGGGACGCCTAGTCTAATTTCAACGTTTTCATAGTCTGGCATCCTAACCTTTAAATAGATAAGTCCTGTTGACAAACGTCAGAAATATGGTGTGGTATAAAAATGTGGTATAAAGGATGAAAAAAAAGATTTGCTGACATCACCAATTTTCTGTATGACATTGACACATTTCCAAAAATTAGTAATTGTGATTTGTTTGTTTTGTTACTAGGATGGATACAAACTTTTGAGACAGTGCTAATTTTTGGTGGCCAAAGTGCTCAAAATGTGCAATAACAATAATTCAAAAATCATAAACTTTTAGAACCACATTTGCTAACACCATTTCCATGGCAACTCGAAAGATGGGAGTATAAAAAAAAATATTTATAATGGAAAAGTTAAGTTAATTGGTGGGTTGAGAGTGGTTATCAATAGACTTGACCAGACCTGAACTTATTAGAAAAATGATGTCATTAATTTGTTGAGACAGGAAACCTGAAACTTAAGTCCCTATTTGTCCAGTCCTCCCATCAATTGTTCTTCTACAAGTGCTCAAGTCAACTATTTATCCATGTTGCTACATAAAATTTAATTTACACCACTAAGACAACTTATCCACTTTGTTGCAATGAACACGAAATTTCTTGTTTTCGCAACTGCAGTTAAATAGCAAAGAACTAATATACTAAAAATTAGTTTTAAAATTATTTTAAAAGGTTTTATATATAAAATTTATATAAGAATAAAAACAAATATAAGATAGTTGGCAAGAGATCTTATTTTGCGTAAAAAAAGACTTCAGGAGATAGGTAAAAATAAGTAAAACTTATTTTTAGAGGAGCATGGTGTATGCTAGTTCCTAAAAATCACCGCACCTGTTTATAGGAGACTTGAGGATGCTCTCTAGCATAACAAAACAGCACGTGAAGAATAATCGATCTAAAGAGAACATGGTTATTTACAACATACCATTTACTTAAGGAAAAAATGATTTGTGGTAGAAAATCATTGTTTCTTTCTCAAGCGTTTTTTTCTTGCTTAAGGTAAGTCCCTGCTAGAAACTGTTTTTAATCAATATTGTCTCAAAATTTTGTCTGGGATAGTTTATTTCTGCTAAAACTTAAAACTACCTGCGAAAATTAATCCCTAAAATTTAGCAGTGAAATGAATATGAACAGGATACCACAAGAGAGATAAACTTAACATTATAACATTTTGTAAAATCAACTGAAGGAGAAATTTCCGGAGAATTCGTCAACGTAGAGGTTTAATAATTTTAACATTCTTTAGGTTCCATGCTTATAGCTATTTCTTCCTTCTTTTAGACAGTATATCCAATACATTATCCTTCTGACCCGTAATATATGAGGACTGCGGTAAGTGAATGACAGATAATTGGTTGGCAGTACTGTATTTAAAGTGTGCTAGAGTATTATGAAAACTAACGCATTAAATTTAGTCCTTTATCAACTAAATTTTATTCTCTTTATAAGGCCAGACATAAGAAAATACCTTACCTTATTGCAGCAGTTTCTACTATTAAACGTGTTTATTCAAAGCATAAGTTGCAGGTTATTTTAACACAAAAACAAAATTTCACAATGTTTTAGGTGTCATTTCAACAACCTATACTTGAATCCAATAGATTAGTTTTTAATTAACAGAATGATACTTACTTTACATTTTCTTGTTTAAAAAACTCAATTTCAGGACATCTAAATGGAAGGTCAAATCGTAATTATTAATGGTCAAATTTTTATCTTACGATATGTGTTAAAAAAGAAAAAGTGGACTTTTAAAACTGAAAGAGACTTACAATCGATCAATATCTTGCATAATGGTTGAACGCAACTCATTATCTTGAAAATATTTATGCCATATGCTCTAAAATTAAACAACACAATTAAATAAATAACCAATTATAATTCCCTTACACTCCATAAAATCAAATTCCCTTACACTCCATAAAATTAAATTCCCTTACACTCCATAAAATCAAATTCCCTTACACTCCATAAAATCAAATTCCCTTACACTCCATAAATCAAATTCCCTTACACTCTATAAAATCAAATTCCCTTACACTCTATAAAATCAAATTCCCTTACACTCTATAAAATCAAATTTCCTTACACTCTATAAAATCAAATTTCCTTACACTCTATAAAATCAAATTCCCTTACACTCTATAAAATCAAATTTCCTTACACTCTATAAAATCAAATTTCCTTACACTCTATAAAATCAAATTCCCTTACACTCTATAAAATCAAATTTCCTTACACTCTATAAAATCAAATTCCCTTACACTCCATAAAATCAAATTCCCTTACACTCTATAAAATCAAATTCCCTTACACTCTATAAAATCAAATTCCCTTACACTCCATAAAATCAAATTCCCTTACACTCTATAAAATCAAATTCCCTTACACTCTATAAAATCAAATTCCCTTACACTCCATAAAATCAAATTCCCTTACACTCTATAAAATCAAATTCCCTTACACTCTATAAAATCAAATTCCCTTACACTCCATAAAATCAAATTCCCTTACACTCTATAAAATCAAATTCCCTTACACTCTATAAAATCAAATTCCCTTACACTCCATAAAATCAAATTCCCTTACACTCTATAAAATCAAATTCCCTTACACTCTATAAAATCAAATTCCCTTACACTCTATAAAATCAAATTCCCTTACACTCTATAAAATCAAATTCCCTTACACTCTATAAAATCAAATTTCCTTACACTCCATAAAATCAAATTCCCTTACACTCCATAAAATCAAATTCCCTTACACTCCATAAAATCAAATTCCCTTACACTCTATAAAATCAAATTCCCTTACACTCCATAAAATCAAATTCCCTTACACTCCATAAAATCAAATTCCCTTACACTCTATAAAATCAAATTCCCTTACACTCCATAAAATCAAATTCCCTTACACTCCATAAAATCAAATTCCCTTACACTCCATAAAATCAAATTCCCTTACACTCTATAAAATCAAATTCCCTTACACTCCATAAAATCAAATTCCCTTACACTCTATAAAATCAATGTCAGCAACATTCAAATTGATTGTAATTATTCAACCACATAAATTTGTATTCCTAAGGGGCTGTTCAATAATTACGTAACACCCAAATTCCCTATTTTTTACAACATTTTTTACAGGAAAAGATATAACAATGCCATTTATTTAGCACACAAGATGACATTTTTGGTACTTTTGCGTAAGTCCAGGGACAAGAAAGAAAATCAAGATGTAGATTATACACTAAAATAACTAAAAACATCCGTAATACATAAAAATGCTCTGTTACATAACAGAAGAGCTTTCAGCCACATAAAGTGCATTAAAAAAAACCAGCACAGTGCAAACTTTTTGTTTAACTCTTCTTGGCCTGTTATATTTTTTTCTATATCACAAAAAAATATTATCACATTGAGGAATTTAAGGAAAATGAAAAGATAAAATGTATAGTCAGCGTGGTTAAATGAGACCTCCGCAGTTATTTAGTCTCGCTTTGTTGATATTTGACCCTGCTGAATGTCTTTACAACAGCTAACATAAATGAATAATTCTGGATGTCCCACTAAAAAATGTCAAATGTCTGTTCATTGCTTTTTTATTTTTATAACATGATATATACTTTTATTTATAAGAACCAGGTAATATGGGTAATATGGCTTCTGTGTGGGGTCTCAAGTCCAGTTATATAAAAAATACAATAGTTTTACAAGATTTCTGTCATGTAAAATTGTCACTGTTGTTCTTATTTTGTTTTGGTTTTTGGTTTTCAGCTGTCCCTTTTGTTTATGAAATTGTCGAAGTGTATGTATATTGCTTTCAAAGTGGCCATTTTTAACTCTTCTGACAGGAAATGTAAACATAAACAAATAACGTGTAAGCAATAATAAATAGAGTGAAATATATAAACCTAAAAATTGATTCTCAAAGGCTGATGTTAGATTTGTGTTGCAAATTCTAAGAGAATCAAAAGTGCAATCTTGTGATTTGCATGGGGAATTCATGGTGAAATGTTATCACGCTAGTGGTACAATAAAAAAATAAAGCCACTTACATCTTCTGCAAGAGATAATGGATGATGTTTTGAAAGATCAATGTCTTGCTTTTGTTCATATGGATCAATAACATACTAGAAACAACACAATAAAAAGACTTGGTGAAATTTGTTAAAAAAGATGCAGTCACAATTAAGCTGCTATATAAAAGCCCTACATTTACAAATAAATAAGCCATAGGACACAGCATTTAAGTTGCACATTATATTACTGAAAGCCTTGAAAGTTGTAAAACAGTCTCATGTTGACCTTAGCAAGAATTATTATTTAAGATTGCTAATCTAATTAAATAAAAGATTCATGTTCCAAGTTCACTGTAAAGAAAGACAAACTTAAAACGCACACATCAAAAATATAACTGTGAGGATGAACTTTTCCCCTTTGTCAACAAATATTTTGTCCAAGATAGTACATGCTACATAAGATTACATGCTACATAAGATTCCAACCTTTTTTCGAATATCTGCATAATTTTGTCGGTTGACTTTGGCTTGAGCTAACCAAAACTTTTCTTCTTCAGGCAGACACTCCCAAAATAACTTAAGAAAATGAAAGACAAAAAAAGTATTAATTTTTATAGGCATTAATTTTAGCACTTTTCACAGGTTGCTAGCAAACAATCATGTCAATAATAATAGCCAGGGTTTTTTCTGTTGGCCTGCTAACCACATACAAAATCTTTAAGCTACGAAAAACAGATGCAATATATTTTGTATCGACTTTGATGTGACAGGCGAATTCTAATACTAATCTTAATGCTAACTTTCCGTCTGCAAAAAAGATGGTAGCTGCGGGTAGCAACCGGCAAATTCGCTTAGATTTTTTTACTTACAACTAGTATGCTAACATTAATACCCTCAAAATATCAATATTTTCAACAAAATTATTTACCAGCAAAAATTTGTATTATTAAGGTATACAACATTATAAATATACTTAAAACCAAATAAGTTATCAACTTGATATAATTAAAAATAGGGAAAACTAACCCTCCAGCAAATGCTTCTAAACCTTTTTGTACCCATATTCCCATCTAATGCTTTGAATTTGAGCTAAAAAGATTGTCAAATAAATTACATATATTATGCACTAGAGAAGAAATTCTGCAGTCTGGTGGTTATTAAATTTATCAAACGGAAGAAAAGGAAAACTAATGAGACTTGACTTTTCTTACCTGTTCCAACATATTTTTACATTTAAATAGCTGATCCCACTCTTCCCTAGAGATTTAAACATTTTACGTCCATCACATCAAAAGACATAACATCATAATTTTTTCAATAAAAATGAATTTACTTACTGAACACTGTTATGTGCATTTTTATCAACATAATACTTAGTTTGATGCAGACTTCCTTCTAAGTATCCACCAGCTCCATTTTCAGGATCTGTAATTAAGGGATCAACCATAGGTTGTTCTAAACAAATTATGTACATTGGTCACAACATAAACATCACATTCAACAGCACAGTATGTGTACACTTATAGTTATCACCAGAAGCTTTGTAGCATCAAAGCTTTCTTAAATCTGTTAGTAAGCACATAATGTTTTAAGCACATAAACTTTAATTAGCTAAGGTAATCTATGTGTGGCTTACTACATTGCATTTATGGGAATTAATGATGGCATATGGCAGTTCCGTCGTAATTGCCTTCCTACTTTGCCCAAAAGACGGCAAAAATAATTGCCATTGTCACTTTCATATAGTATTTTCTTTTTAATGAGTTACATACATGACAACCAATTATTAACAAAGTTCTTGATAATAATATTGTAATAATATGCAAAAATAAAGAGTTTCTGCAATTTTAGTTTTCAATTTTCTTTTAGCGATTGTAATTTTCTGATACTTTTATTATCTTTCCATGTATTTTAAGCATGGGACTGTGTTTGGATTCATTTCTTTAGTCTTATTTCATCTTTATAGTCTCTCAAAATTGCTGTTATACTTCGTTTCAGTGACAGCCCTATTTTATCACAGCGGTGACAAAAATTTTATTAAAAATGCTGTTACCATAATTTTTAGATTCCCATGACTGAAGTGGAGGTAAACTGTTTTTAATTTATCTGTAGTTTGTATTTCACTTATAGCAAAGCCATAAGAAACAAATCAAAAAAATAAATTAGTATTTTTTAAGTTTCTTTACTTCCTCTATTCTATATTATTTTGATATTTTTTTTTTACATTTTTATTTTTAATTTGGGACCTTGTGGTGCCTAATAGCAGTATTTGATATCCATTAAATCATAACTGTAGTGAAAACTTGGAGATTTGATGAGTAAAATGATTCTAAATTACAGTAAAATATCAGGAATATAGTTAAATTGTTTATCCTAGCACAACACTCTCATTTATATATCTTTATTTTGTTTGTGACAACAAAGATTAAATGAAATGATCTACATGGCACAAGTTTTTGGGTTTTACTATTTTTGAATAGAAAGTATTGGAAAGAGTTGGAAAAAGTAAAAGAAAAGAATGTTTATGAGCAAGTGTGTTATGCAATTGGATTCAAATTTTTTGTTGCTGCAGAAAAATATATCTTGGTAAACATATCTTGCAAAGCTGGTTTCAAAACTTTTGTTTTAGGATCTAATGATATTGTATAATTAAATGTTGTGCAAGAGTAATATGACTAGGCTGTATACCTTAATTACACATATACATACCTCAACTTTATTGCCTAAGCATTTACTGTTTCATTATATAATACTATTTACTGGAAAAATCTATTTAAACAGAAGAACAATTGGAAGATATGTCATTTGAATTTTTGTCATGTCAGCAATAACACATCGATGTAAGAGCATACGTTTGTTATATATCAAACATAACATTACTAAATGTTCTTTTGATAGCTTGTAGAGATATAAATCATGTCCTGGTCCAACATCATTAACCTGTGATGAATTTACTGATTACTTGAAAACAAGAGGTTTGAAAATAGTTCACTATGATATGAGAGGGTTATTTTACAACTTTAACGGATTATATAAACTGATCACTTAACTAAACTTGACATCATAATGTTATCTCAAACTCATTTCGGTGTGCAATGGAGTGGCCATGTATATTCCCCATACTTTAAATTAAAAACTGTGAAATGATCTGGAAAGAGAGCAATGGGTGTTGATTTTTAAATGAAAACTTGCGCAGTGTAATTGTAGCTGCTTTCTATAACGCACCCATGGGATCAAAATATCTTTTAACATCGTTCAATAAAATTTTAAATGGAGAAACAAGGAAACAATCATCCTTGGAGACCTTAACGTAAATTATCTTGACATTAACATAGGTAAAGAATTTAAGTCATTATTAACTTAATTAGTTAAGGGCCAACATGTATCAGTGATTCTACGTCTAATTTAATTGACATTATAGCATTATAGCAACATTATAGAAGTGTTACTTGCAGTATAGGTTCTGCTTCGAAAAAGTTCAGAGAGTTACTTCCTTTGTTGACTAGCAGAGTCTTGTCAATTGAGGTAAAAGGTAGGTTGTATGAGGCCTGTGTAAGAAGTGTTATGTTGTACAGTAGTGAGACATGGGCAGTGAAGCAGGAAGAACTTGACCGTTTAGAAAGGAATGATATGAGAATGGTTAGGTGTATGTGTAACGCCAGTCCGAAAGTATCCGTAGAATTAAAGATGTTATCCAGATAAGACAATTGAATTGGCTGGGGCACTTGGAAAGAATGGAGGGAGATAATTGGGTAAGAAAGTGTAGAGACTTGATAGTTCCTGGGGCAAAGCCCGGAGGCAGATCGAGAAAGACTTGGCAGGAGGTTATAAGGACAGACTTGATACAGAGGAAGTTGAGTTTAGATCTAACACAGTCTTGATCAGATTGGAAGAGGGTCATTAATATACCGCGTCCAACCCATGCTAGCATGGTAAACAGACGTGAAGCCGAGAATGGTGATAGCGACAAATTTACCGTTAGCTATAGTTTCTACAATATGTAGTCACCAAGTCAATAAGTCATTACGAAATGGTTGTATACAAGAAAAATCAATAATTAAATTGGAGTATTATTAAGAACTTGTTTACAACAAAGAGTAAAACAAATTTCACCACAACTTGTAATAAGGCAGAAAATATTGCCAAAGCAAAAAAGTTTTGTGATTACTTTTTAACATTAGTGAAGTCTTTGAAACCTGGTATATCAATATTTTACTATTATATGCAGAGGACTTCAAATTTTATTGCATATCGAACAGGTAAAATCTTTAAGATGAGATACGCTACAAAACTATTCATCAAAAAAGAGATAAAATCTTTTTAGAAGAAGCAGCAGTGTTAAATCAGTTAGCCACCAAGCTTCTAAAGAGCTGTGCGCATGTCATTAGTAAACCGCTATGTGATATCAACCATTTGTCATTAAAAACTGGACAATTTCCTATCTGCAAATTAGCAAAAGTAACACCTCTTTATAAGTCTGAAGATAAAAACAAACAAGGTAGTTACCAACCAATATCTATTTTACCAGTTTTCTCAAGTTACTTGAAAAGGCAGTTCATAACCAGTTAAATGAATATCTCGAAAGTAAAAGTTTGTTATTCGAACTTCAATTTGGCTATCTATCGAAAAGATCTACTTCCTCTGCTGCAACATTGTTTGTAGTTAATATTAGGAGAGATGGACCTTGCTGCTTTGCTACAAAAAACTTCAAATGTATAGTATGAAAGACAACAAACTGTCATGATTCACAGACTATCTTTTATAGAGGCAGAAATTCGTATCGATAGAGAGCAGCATATCATCATCAATGTGTTTAATGGAGTTCTACAGGGCTCTATTTTAGGCCTTTATTGTTCATTATTTTCTTCAATGATCTTCTAGCATCTTGGTAAAATGTAGAGTGATAAATAATGCACTGTACTATAAATGTATTTGTGAAAATGAATCTAAGGATGATTATGGTCATGTAATTCCACATAGTGTTCCATTTCTAAAAGGAAACTTTCTTAAAAATACATCAAAAAATGCTAAAGCTAAAACATATGAAGTGAGTTCGAAATAAAGGCATTTCTACAAAGAAGCTGTTGTGTATCCATTTGTAAATACCAGTGACGCAAGGAAAAATCTTGTACTGAATAACACTGACCTAGTTAACATGATGCACTATGTCAAAATAAATAACTTTACTCATTTTGAAGTTAATGAAAAGTTATGACATACATCATTAGCGTCAGATATCTCCTGAGGATGAATGTACTTTGTGCATATTGTCATACAGAAAGAACACCAATACAATTGGGATATTAAGCTCTAATGTTAAGGCTTTATATCTTATCAGATGCATATGTAAAGCATAAGTTCCACTTATATTTTATCAGCTTCAGTATTTTTGTTCATAGGTTTAGTTAAGTGTAGTTTTATTGACTTTATCCTGTTGAAGAAGCAACATCAGAAAATGGTGAAAGACATCAAGATCATACCTAGTGAGGAGAGTATTCCACAAAATAAACTCCTCATATGTAAAATACAACTAAAAACACTAAAACATCAAACTAACCTATTTATACGAAGACTTCGCTACGGGAAGTTGAATAATGTTACACAATGATTTTAAGCGATTGTTTTCTGAGAGGTTAACACCACTGTTGAAGAGAATACAGAGGACATCTGGAAACTATTGAAGTCAGCTCTCCTAACCTTCACTGATGAAATATTTGGCAAAACGAGGTAACAATACCAGAAACGGGTTACGTGGTGGTGGAATGAGAAAGTAAGTGTAGCTATTGCTGAAAAAAGATGGTGTTAAGAGTTATGGAAGCGGAGTGGTAACAAAGAAATATATCTCCAAGCCCAATGTAATGTATACACTGTTAAGAAGACTGCTGAGAAAAATAAGTTTGCCTACCTCAGACCTGGTATAAATTACATCCTTAAAATAGCAAAACAGATGAGAAATGATAATCAAGATATCATTGGAGATAAATGTGTCAAAGATGATTCTGGAAACCTTGCAATAGATATTGAGGCTAAGAAGGCACTTGGAAACAAAACCATGAGCGCCATCTAAATGAGTTTCCATGGAATTCCAACAACCGCACAGCTAACTCAGTTGCTGGTTCTGCTATTTTTATCACGGTTGACACGGTGCTAAATGCCATTGCCAAAATGGAAAGGGAGATTCAGGTTGCCCACACTGTTAGTCACGTTAGTCCAGAGTCTTTGTTGAAAAAATTAGGTATAGTCGATATTAAATTAGCATGTTGATATAACAGGTTACAGTGGTATGGACATGTGTATCGTAATGAAGGTTGCATTAGACAAGCAGTGGACGTGAAAGTAGATGGTCGCTGTGGTCGTAGAAGACAAAAAAATGGACTGACAATGCGCAAGACGACAGAAAAGTGTAGAAAATGACTTTTTGTGTTATGATTAGCCAACTAATGCACATAGCAAATACCTATACAAAGAAAAACTATTCCCTAAAAAAAGCGAAATGGAAGAATATGGGACAGCTTACTCCATTATTCTACCCAGAATTGGTGATGTTACAACAATAATTGTACGTAGGTGCAATGAAGATTTCGGACATGGAGGTAGAGGTTTTACAATTAATGAGCTCAGAGGGAGTGGATATTGGGTTATCAATTGTAATTCATTTTTTCGGCATCTGATATCAAAATGTGTCCTGCAGAGCCTTACCAGGAAAAACTGCAGATCAAAGATGGCTGATCTTCCGAGCAACCCACTTGAAGCAATTTCACCCTTCACAGTATGTGGAGTAGATCTGTTTCGTCCGTTTATTATCAGAGAAGGAAGACCTCTCACATGCGAAACACCAATTGATGCGTATATCCCACTCCCCCTTTCACCATCAAATTTGCCTACTATGAAATCAAATGCAATTGTTTTTGACAAAACTAATCTTTACAGTTGGTGAGGATGGGGACGAATCCAGTATATTACAAATAAATTTTGGTCAAGGCGGAGGAAAGAATACCTGTAAACTCTCTAAAAAAGAGCTGTTTGGCAACACAAGCGATGTTGCTTTCAAGTTGGTGATATTGTAATATTGAAAGACGAATCTAAACATCGTTCTGATTTAAAATTGGCAAGAATAACAAACATGTTTCCAGACAATGATGGACTGGTTCAATCAGTGTCACTGAAAACTGTTTGTAATCAACATGAACTAGTACGTCCAATACATAAGTTGGTGTTGCTTGTCAAAAATAATTTAAAAAAAAACGATTCCCAATTGAGGAGCCATGGTTTTGTATATTTTGATTAAAATGTTATAGTTAGTTTTTGTCAAGATGTAAGACACCATATTGAGGGGAGCCATGTTGCTGCTGCTGAGGCACAGCAATGCCAGCCTTCAGGTATCCCTGAAGATTGTGTTTATTTTGTAGTCTGTGTATAGTTTTATTTCTGTTGTATGTTCCTAGCCTTAAGTTTTATGTTAAATGTCACACTTCATTAACTTTGTGTTACATGTTAGCATTTTAATGTATGTTATTGCTGTCCTGTTTCTCTATTCTCATGTCTGTTAACAGCTTATTGTGTTACTTTTAAAGTTCTTTTGTTTTTTGTATTATGGGTTTTGTTGCGTTTTACATTTTTCGCATATAGTGGATTCATGGGTGCGTTGTTAGTTAGTATGTGTGTATAGCTGCTTGCGTCTAATGTTGTTTGGTGGTGGTTTAGTCAATGTCTTTTAGTAAGATACTTTGTTTTGTTTCTATGTTTTTATTAGTATATGTTTATTCTTAGTCTCACACTGTCCCACTTGATTCCCATCTTGTTTGTTGTGCTGGGTATATGGGCACTTTGTTTAGTCTTGCCCCAGGTAGGTGGAGGTTTTTGTGCGTGCGTGCTTGCTTTCTTTTTATTATTTTCTCTTTTTGTATTTTTTATTAAGTCAAGTTTCGTATTTTTAGTAAGCATTTATGAACTAAAATCTATCATTATGTTAAATTATTTCATTTCCGTTTGAACCAAACCAATAGTGTCCACATGTTTGTGCGTACAACACTAATAGTTCCTTCAGCTCTATTTAACTCTCCTATCCCACAATTTGGTCCTTTTAATAAAAAAAATTGTATTGAAGTTAATATGGTAACGTTTTGTTATTATGTTTTTATTTTGTTTTAAATGATCCAATATTGTGACATACAGTTTATTTGACTTAGATTTAGCCGGGATGAAATAGTAAAATGTCAGCCACTAAATGTATATATCCTTTACAGTGCAAAACAATGTACATTTCTAGATTTTTTTTTTTCGTTTATCTTTTTGCTGCTTTAAAATAATTTTATTTTTGCATTTTTTTATTGAAATTACTTTGGTGGCTGACAAGAAATGAGTTGTCACAATGATGTGTCTGAAGCCACAATAATGACTAAAATAACAAAAAAATTATTGGTTTTAAATATGGTATTAGCACCTTCCTGTAAAATATAGGCTTTATTAGTAGAATATTACAAAAGTTATTTATATATATAAGTCACTTTTGATATTTTTTAATAGGTCACACTTTTTTTGACCATGTTCATTATTTTAATAACAGCTCAATTGATCTACCAGTTAATGATTGTGCCTGTTTTTACTTACTGTCAATGGTTCATCCACACCTAACCAATGGTCAATTTGGTAAGTAACATTCCTTACCAAATTGTGCTAGACGTATTGATGGTGTAAACATTCCAAATATTCATAACGAAATGTTGAAGCAGTCATGTGTATTCGTTAGAAACTGCTTAGATGGAGAAATTTGTCCAGACTTCGAAAAATACTTTGAAAAAAGTGAGTCATTAAGTCATAACTAGGAACTCAAACAACTCTGTGAAACTACTGAAAGTAAAACTTTCAACAGCAAAGAAGTCCATTTATTTTACTTATATAATAAAAGTCTGATATTTCGGTCCATATCTGCAGAACCCATAACTACTACAGATTTCAATCGAAAAGAAGGGTTTTGTAAACCTTTTCGAGTTTTATCCGATTTCGAAAATACCTCGCAGAAATTCACTGAAAACAAAAAAGCAAAATTTCAGACCAATAGTATCTTTAACATATCGGAAAATGAAAAAAATTTAAAAAAAATCAGACGCAATTTCAGAATGAAAAAACGAGGAACTATAGCTATAAACACTCAAATAGGATTTACATGTTTATATATAGTTAGAGACAGATTAAAAACATGTTATACTTACTGTTAGTCTGTTTAGTTAGTGTACAATTTGGTAAAGTCATGCAAGTATTGTTTGGTGAAATTTAACAAATTATAATTTCTCGTTTCTACATTTTAACTTCAAAACCTAAACATACAAAAGAGAAAAGTAAAGGTTTGGCTGTACAACTAACCTGCTCCATATCGATCTAATACTTCATGAATATCATCCTTAGATAAAGTTTTTATCAAATTTGTACGCTGATTATGTCTGCTGCTCATTTTTGTTTCTTTATATACTCTAAAAAGATTTTATGAATAGTTTCCTTACATGTAGATTTATAGCTATTTATAGCTAAAAGAGGTATAAAAAGAACCTTTTGCAAAAAGACATCTTTACCTTTCTAGTTAAGTTTGATTATTTTAGAAACCACAGCACTGCTTATAAAAAATCTCACCCCCTTTTTTTACTTTTAATTGCTAGCTATCAGACACTAGTCAGTTAAATCTAACTGTAATCTACACTCTATACCTATTTCCCTTGTATATACATAATTTATGTACACATTCTTTATTCTTCTATCTGGCTGTTCTCTTCTCGTTTCAACTTCAACTTTTTTCTCAATTGTTTTTATTTCCCACTCGCAGTAAATCTGCCATTTTAACCCTTTACCATCCCGTACGAAACAAAGAAGCCCGTGACCTAATTTTAGAGATTGGGAACTATAAATTTTTCCTGGACTTATAGTTTTCGTTAGACTAATAATTTTAATAGCTCAAATTAACCTTGACTAAAAAGTTTAAAGTAAGAATAGAAACCTTTACATCAGGCGATGCTGTGCCGTTTTTGAGATGCTTTGCAGCTGTGTTGACGCTTAGGTTCGGGGCCAATGCTTGTGCTAATATACGGAGTTCCATACAACACAGATTTTAGACACTCCCTCAGAGCGCGTAAGAATCGGTCACTTTTTCCTTATCATTCTTTACTTGGGAGATTACGTGCAAAGGAAAAATAATTCAACTGATGGAAAACATTCTAAAAAGCTATTTCTAGATACGTGCATTAGTTTATAAAAACAGATGTTTTGTCAATGGAACCACCATGTCTGCAAAATATTTTCCTGCGCTAGTACCAAAGAACAGAATAAATTTTTTTTCGAGTTACAACAAGTAAACTTTGAGATAATGAAATCGTTTCTTCAATCTTTGTATGATTATATCATTTCGACTTTTGCTGATGAAAAAAGACGAAGAAGATGGAATAGTAAATGGTATTGTGATTTATTTCTTAACCTTACGGTGACCAACAATTGTTGTATACCGATTCAGCCACCAAAGATGAATAAGGAAAGGTTTGAGGTAGTTTTGGCAACAAAGTAAAAGTAAAATAACTATCAAACAGTTTGTTTTTCTTTCAATCTGAAACTGAAATTTAGTCGGGGAAAAGTGACTAATTTACAGATGGCTAAATTTTCCTTCGATTATTACAACCTCGTTCCCAGTTCGCTTTTTTGATATCCGAGACCGGCGCGAGATTGTCAGAAAGAGAAAAATAGGGGTGGGGACGAGGTTGCGATTATTATTTACCCCAGATAAATCCAACCTTGTTTTTTCCTGACTAAGATACTTGGTTTTTGCGTTGGGAAGAGCTCTTTCATTTTTTAAATCTTTTTCAGGGCTTCTTTTCGTGTGTCGTTTTCTGCGCATGCGCGGTTTGGAAAAAATTTATGTAAGAGATTCGTACACATTTTCTCCTCCTATAAAAACGCTACAGGTTCTGGAATCAAGGTTGGGTGATAGTTCAAGATTCCATCCTTTATCCTGGTGTCTAGTCATATGAGACCAGGGGGGGATTCACACATTGGCGAACTCGGAAATCGCCTAAGGAGAAATTTAGCCTTCCCGCGCTTTCTAGAAACGTTACAATTAGGTTCTGTTTTCACTTCGCTTTTTTATATTATGTTGTAGCAGTGTCTCCTGAGATTTCCCTATTTCAATTCTTTCCGTTCATCATGGCTTCAGCAATGAACATGAGAGAACGCGTATAGTCTGCTGTAAGGAAAGCAGTTTGCCAGAAAAGCAGGCTTTGACTTTACAAAAATAATAGCAGTAACTTGATGACTACGCTTTCAGGTACATCTGTTTACTTTTAATTCCATTGATCTTAGAGTAAGATCACAATACACCTTTACGATAATTCAATTGTACATGTAGGAACGCCTACGGCTCTCCATCGTTTTACAATATCGGAAAAAGGAGGTAAAAATCGTGTTTTTATGAGAGTTTGCTAGAGACGAAAGCGTGTTTTCTCCAGTTTTTTTAACTTCAGTCGTATCAATTTCTTTCAAATTTTCAGGAAACGTTAATAATAATAACATACAACTTATGTGTACTTTTCATTAAAAACAAAACGTGGCAAGAAAAGTTATCACGAAAAAACGTGTTTTCTCATAATAAACTCTTATAAAAGTGTGATGTTTACCTCCTCCGATCGCTAAATAGGCTGCGATGGAGTGTTAGTTTTCCCGAATTATCGTATAGGTGTATTGCGTTCTATTGCTGTGCTAGCAAGTGTGAACATGAAACTGTTTATAGTTTCACTTTCAACAAACTTGAAAAAGCTTTGTGTTAAATTTAAAAGAGCTTTATTTTTTCTTGGGTTTCTTTTTTATTTAAGTAACAAGACATTTTATAACATCACAATAAATTGAATAGCTAACAATTTGTTGACTTCGTAACAACCTTTTATGTTTACTTTTGTAGATTCAAAGCTTCTGGCAGTAGACACTTTCCAAATGATTTTTTAACATGCCACGAGGCCAAGAAAAGAACACTAGTTTTGGGAGGAAAACTTTGACAAGACTTTATGATGTTTTGGTGTAAAATCTTGAGCCTCATATCGAAGTATTCCTGGAAATGGTGCTAATTATATACAATTCGAATAAGAGAAAGGCATGGCTTTATTTAATGGATAAAATGACAAAAGTTTTTCACATTTTCACTAAAGAAGTTGTCTTGCTGATAAACTTGAAATATGTTTGTGGTTCTACCAACATGGCGAACATGACTTAGACTTAGCATATATACTTATTACAACCCAATCCAGATGGACACAAAAACGTGTAATAATGTAGTTAATGATATCTGTTTTTGAATGATTTTGTTTTGGTAAAAATTTAAAGTATTTATAGTAATTATTGCATAACAGCTAAAAGGTATTTTCAAGTTTGTTTCAACATAGACCATTTCGGAGATTATGCGCCATTATGGATTTTCAAAGCTCGGTGGTGCAAGTTGAACTTTAACCCTATATGCCGTAGTAGAAAACTCTCTTAAAACACAAAAAAAGAAACGAGTTTTGTATACACTCTTAGGGTGTTTAGGTCTTCGCAATGTTTTTATCTAAGTAACAGGGGATAACACCAGACAACATTTATTTAGCTTTGACCTATTAATGAATTAGAAATAGTAATTAAATACACGTGTAGGACGTAGGGATACTGAGTGTGTTTTATTATTATTTAACGCTAAAGTGGATATTTAATCAACTTTAAACATATTTTAAAGATCGAATTATGCTTCTTACAACGTATGAAGATTTTTTAGAACTTAGTGCGAGGCAGCTGATTGACTTCTTGTCAGCTCTTACAACGTATGAGGATTTTTTAGAACTTAGTGTGAGGCAGCTAACTGACTTCTTGTCAGCTCTTACAACGTATGAGGATTTTTTAGAACTTAGCATGAGGCAGCTGAATGCCTTCTTGTGGGCTGAGTAATAGATGAGTTAATCGCCAGAGCTTTTTCTGCAATGGAACTTATTATGCAAATAATTCAAACAAGCTTAACAGAGTAATTTATTTATTTATCATAAAGATTTACACTTTAGTAATAAATTACTGCTATAATTGCGTGTCCTGATAATGAAACCGATAAAGACATACGTGTATATATAAATAATACATATAGGGCAATAGCAGCTATTTTTTTCTAATACCACTCTTGAAAGACTCAAAGATAGGAGTGTTTAAGTAGACGAATCAAGGGATAAATATAAAGATTAGTGTAATTATCATCGAAAAACAAAAATTTAAAAATATCAATATAATAAAAATTATTTGCAATTAAAATGACTAATGGCTCTATTCCTAGAATCTGAATCTGTTCACCATATCTCTATGGGCAGTGTATTGAAGTTTTCTACACCCATTATCGTGATCTGGTACAGATAGTTCGCTAAACTCTTCTAGCTCATTAAGATCTAAAGTTTTTTTAAAAGACTCGCAACCATATAATTCTGGAACAAAGTACAATGTATCAGGCCTTCCACGGGGAGCAGTAACACCTTTGCTTGTTGCTAACAGATGTCGATTCCAATGAATCGCAAATTCATTAAGGTCCTTTCTGATCAAATCCATAAAGCAGTAGCGTACACATTCAGCAATGAGTGCATCACCGGCATCTAAAAATCCTAAGTCTGCAAGTTCTCTAAAAAATAACCTCCACCAACTTGGTCTGTCTTTTGAAAGTTGTGACCAAAAAGATTCGATTCTTTGATTAGCTGTTGATGTACCAACAATAAAACTGCCAGTGCCAGCATATTCGTCATTATGCTGAGATCTTAATGCAATCTGAACAGCTTCCAAATTACAGTTTTCAGTACCATCATCAGACCTTTTTCTTGCTGGAAGACGATTTAACTGCTTAATAGATTTTATAAAAAAGTTTGTAATAACTTCAGGCTTTTTGTTTGTTCTATTAACTTCTAACCAAATAAGCCGACGGGAGAAACCGTCTATACAACCATGGATACTAAAACCAAACGGCTTAAGTTTGTCGTGCCCGTCAAAGATGCCACAAAAAATCTGGCCCAGGAACGCAATAATTTCTTCTTCTTAATCTTTTCTTTTTTATTAAAGAAACACCTTCAGGGTCTAATTCTCTCAGAATTTCCATCACAGTTGTTCTATTTACAGCAACTCCATATGATTTAATTATTTTCCACTCTTTTTCTTATTGATGGTGGTTAGTAGGGTGGTCAACCTACTTGATACGTTACTTGTTCTACCACTACTGCTAGCATGACTTGTGTTAGCTACACAAGACAGCGAAGACCTTGTGGCTGATGGTGTTATTGTAGTTGCTGTCAGGGACGAGCAGGACATTAGATTTTCAAGCTCCTCTTTAGCAATTTCACGTACCACAGACTTCATGCTCATGATTGCTTGACGACGGTTGAAAAATATAACACATGGCGAGGGGACTGGTCCCGTGTAATAAACCTCACAAAAGGTTAAAACTACGGACCAATGATGTAAAATTGCGGACCAGATTTTAGAATTCAAGTTGTAAAGAGCCACATGCAGAGAAAGTGTTAAGTGCAGAAGAGAAGTGTCAAAATACTGAAGGGAAGTGTCAAAATACAGAAGAGAAGTGTTTCGTTATATAGAAGAGAAGTGTTTTTGATTTGGAAGAGAAGTGAGCCATAGGGGCCATCGTACATAATGGCGCATAATCTCCGAAATGGTCTATTAAGAGTCTGAGCCAGAAATTGTTACCAAAAAATAAAAACAGTGTTTTTCTTGTTATTAGGCTAATAGGGCTAAATATTTTTTGACTGAATGTTGTGCTAAATCAGTGTTCATTCTTTCGTTTTTGTAGGTTGTTGTGTTGTAAAGTTGTTTTTAGGTAGCTATATAATCTTGCCATTTTTATTTTATTGTATTTATCTGATGTTGTTTATGTTGTTGTTACTATGATCTAAAATTACAAATAGAGCCTATTTACATATGCATTTTTCTGATGTTGTTTTTTGCTTATTTTTCTTTCAGGCCTCCTTTTTCATGTTATTAAATGTTTTGAATAGATTAAATATGAAAATTTTACCGAATTATAAAAATTATATGTCTTTTTTACTTAATTTAGTTTCCAAAAATTTATAGCCTTTAAGAGCTATTATATTTACCCATAACTTGCAAAGAAATTTTCTGGATGTGGAAGAAAGAAGAAGTTTTGCTGGTTAGCTAATTTTAGCCTTAATTCTTCTGAAAACATCATTTGGCTTTGATTTAAGAATTTTATGTTTGTTTTTCCAAATAAAATGTAAGAAATAGACTTGTAAAGGTCCTGTCTGCTGCATTTTGAAGTGCTGAAATTGGTAAAAAAGCTAAAGCTTCTGGGACTTCGCCCAGACGCCACTTAGGGGGCTTACAGCACCCCCAAGAGCCCCATATCTGATATTAACACGCGCAATTTTTGCGTAGCAAAAATTTTGGCTTCGCTTCGCTCCGCAAATCTGCTCAAGGGGAAAAAAATCCTGTATCCGCCCCTGGAAACAGGGAATTTCAGTGCCGAAGATGAATTACCATTTAGAATAAAAATATATATAGAAATGTTTTTTCAGTATTAACCGAATTTGTTCGTTTCTAAGCAAGAAAAAAAAACTTCCATAAATCTAGAATTTTCTCAGTAAAAACAAACACAAACATGACGTAATCATGATATAATTTAATTACACTTGAGCTCCAACGCAGATGATTTCGTGAAAATCTGAAACATTTGCATGCCGTCATAGAAATTTAAATAAACGATACTGTTCATGAAGAGAAAAAAGGAGGTGAAGTCTTTAATTTTTATTTTGTGGATGATTATATGCAGGATCTTATCCGTCAAGAAGACGTCACGTCGCCGATTTTCTGAAATTAGCTGTGATTTGCAAGGAGGATTTTACCTTATCGGTCACGTCAGTGATGCGATAACAGATTATCTCTATCAAACTGTGCTTCGTTGCATATAAATCTTTCTTTTCAACTGAAACCCCTGACATTTTACATGGAAAAATCTTGTAATCTGTAAAAGAGGCAACAGTTGTTCTGCGTTTAATCGGATGTGATTTTACTAATAATCAAATCACGTGAAACATGCTGACGTCAGGTAGATATTGAAAGGGAAAAAACAGTTGCTGTGGCGCGTTCTTCACTAAAAAGTATAAATATGCTAGCTAACGCGAAGTTGAAGCATAGTAAATATTTTAGCTGTAGAAGAGTGAATACAAATTGAAAAAGGTAGATCCTTTTTTTATTTCAATTTGTTTTTTGTTAAAGCACACGCCAGTCATGAACTTAATATTCACAGCAATTTGACTTATTTTGTAGAAAAGACAAAAAACATTTTAAAGAAAGAATTGCAGAATATATAGACAAACAAGAGATATCTTTCAGAGAACATATGGATAGCGGTGCCTTTTGCGTAACAGATGAACAGCAATGCGTACGAGGTGCTTCATATTCTGTTGGTACTGTGGGCATTCAAGAGAGCCATCCAACAGCTCCCGACTTTGATTACTCTGGTTACACTGACCAAACAGAATTTTACAGAGCGTTGAATGTGAGTAAAAACAGGCCATGTCATGTTAGAACAAGTGGACGATTTAAAACACGAGCTTTTCGAAAGATTGTAAACAAAATCCAAAAATATAAACAAGCCACACAATTAATTGGAACAGGAACAACTCTGGTTATATGTGCTATTGTTATCATTTGTTTGTTGTGACGAGATTTAAATATATAGTCTGACCACTATAACATTTTCCACGCGAAATATCTTGGTCAAAAACTTTTGACTAAGATGTCAATAAAGAGACTAGAACGAATGTATATGAATAATACCAAAAAACAGCAGTAGGGAAGAGTTGGTAAAATTATCGCAGGATAATGAAGAAGAAAAGTAAAAAGTTAGAATCCTAACGGTTTGGTTATTTTCATCTAGAATACCAAGACATTATACTTACAAGGAAATTGGTTTTCGTATAAAATAAACAAGTTATTCATAAAAAGAAGAATTCTTTTATAATATTATCCACACAAATAAAATACAGATTTTTTAGATGCAGAATGTTGTGATGGCAACAAATAGCATACTCCTGAAGGAAAAGGTATTTCCAGGACCATGTGGTTCCAGGGAGGGTTGAAATGTTCGAATTTACGTTTAATTCACTTATTTCTTTCGACCTCCTCTCTCTTTGACATGAAGTTGAATCAACGTAGAAGATGAAAAGTTGTAATAAGCGAGTGTGTTCGAATCTTTGATGAACAACGTCTAAAAACAGGAGGATATGTTAACACACTGTATATAAACCACGCCTTTAAACGGCCAAATTTTACGGGAGTTCAATTTTTCTCTAATAATTGGACTTGTTTAGTCTTATTATAATTATCGTTCATTCGTTAACTTTTACAATTTTTGTAAACCCTAATTTAAAAACGGATCCACAAACTTTATCTTTGAAGTTAGACCTATGTTTCTACACAAGCAAACAAAAACAGGGTGACGGAAAGACGCGGCGTAGAAAGTACTGCGACATAAACTCTAAAATAGCTTCTCTCAGATGTTTGCGAGAGAACACTCTCTTACAAGTGCTAGGATAGATAAAGCAAGCCACTTACACCTAACTGTAACTTCTGTTTTCCAGCTGGCATATTTATCATCTCGTTGATCTTAGCTTTAATGACAGAACACTAAAAATAAGGTGATATTCCATTATGGCGATATGTTAAATGTAAAAATGTGCTGACGTCAGCACTGAGACATAAAGACATTAAATAAATTTTACGCCATCTTTGATACACAATTTGTACGTTTTTGCCAAAACTTCGGCCCACTGCTTTTAAATCAGTTAAACAAAGAAAATCTGGAAAATGACAGTAAAAGCCTGCTTCTCATTGTACACTGGTAAACAAAAAACAAAAAGGAAAAAAAAATAAAAAAAGTAAAAAATAATAATAAAAGCAATGATATCATTTTTTCCAAAATTGTATGCGCGTTATTAACATCCCACATAATAAAATCGACGCATATAGTCTCACTTAATCGCATTGGAAGTATGGATTGTATACGAGTAAAACCAGGTAACAAAAAAAACAAACTATTTATTACCTGGTCTGTCACAGGTAGACAAATCTTGAGTACTTGTCCCTGGCACTGCCATTCTGTTTTATCCGGTAATTCTGGCACTTGGACACGGAATGTAACCGGTAATCTGTTTTGTGCAACAAATGTATCCTCTGGTACTAGGTCAGTTTCAGTTTCTACCCTGGCCTTTTTCGTTGCCGGTTCCTCGTCTTCTGCAGGGGATGGTAAAACAAGTTGGTTTCCTTCTATTCCAGTTGAGGGCATCGGGGGCGGCATAAATCCAGGTTGATGGGGCGGCATGTTTTGCATTTGTGGAGGCATCATCATATTTGGCGGTAACATTGAAGGCGGGCGCATCATAGGCATATTGGGAGGATGGGTTTGATTTGACATGGGCGGTGGCATCGGCATGTTGGGCGGCATATTGGGAGGCATACCCATTTGCATATTATGGTGAGGCGGAGCAGACACAGGTGCAGAGCTCACTGGCATATTTCGTGGGAGAAGAGGAGGGGGTCCCTCCACAGGCTTGTCTATACTGGATCCAGTGAGGGTGGTTGGAGGTTGCGGCGGCTTCGATAACTCTGCGCTAGAAGTCTCTATTATAATAGGTTCAGTAGGAGTTGATACAACAGGCGGTGCCGACTCTGTAGGACGAGAAAAGGGAACAGCAGGACCAATTTTTTCTGCTTCTTCTGACGGTCTAAAAAAAGAGTTTATTTCTACAAGACACCAAGATGTTTATTTTTATTTATTTAACCACACTGTGGTGTTTGTTATTAAACGCTTTTTATATCTGGTTTAAAAACGGAGCACAAATATTTACCATATGCGATTTATATACAACAGTAACTGAAACTATATTTATCTTAGTTTTTAACAGAATGGTGAAAACTTTGGCATCCACCTTAAATATTAACAAAAACTCGGAATATCCAATGACTTACGCGATACTAAATTTAATAGTACAAGACGTTCATGCATGCGCATTTCAACACAAGCGAAAAACTTACAGTAAGCCTTTAGATTTGTGGATAGCTTTGATTTGGTCTTCAAACGTGATATTTGAATGAGCTAACTTCGTAGCACGCTCCATACTAGCCGTGTGTCCATCCCATATTTCTTTAGTAGGTTTCTTAGACGCTTCTTCCTCTCCCAGTTTTTTACCAATAAACGTTTCTTCGATACCAACACCAAAGATATCTGAACGTCGTTCGGCAAGTTGTTTCAGCGAATCACCAATGTGAACACCTAGAACAAAAATAGAAACGTATACACGCTTAAATTTGAAACCAGATAGAGAGCTGTCTCGGAAACTATGTGATGCCATGTAGTGCACGTGTGTTTTAGGGAGGGTGGCTTGTTCAAGCCTGTCAAAGAATATCTCTCATGCCAATAGTGACGTCGCGAGTGACGTCACAAAAAAAAAGTCCAGATGTGACAGGGTTAACCGAAACAAAACGCTTATCTAAGATATTATGTTTTAGCATACAAGATAAAGTCTGGCCCAACTTTGTGGCGAAAGCGCAAGAAAAAGACTGCGTAAACACGTTCGACGGAAGCACTAGCTTGGCGCAAGATCTCGAAGCATTTTGATATTTTTGTGTTTAAAGCACAGCTTCTGTCGTGTGAACCAGAGAACGCAAGTAAACGCAGACGTAACAAACACAAGAATATTCTGAAATATAAAAACACAGAAACTGTGATAATTTGAAAACAGAAATAAAAAGTACGAAAAAAGAATCTTTCAAAGAAAAACTAGCAGAAAACGTCCGCATTTGTTTACCATTAATCTCGTTTTTTGCTCTTACACTTTTTTGAAGTAATTATAACATATTATAATTTAGGTAAGTCAAATAATATAATTCTTATACTTCTTTTTAATGCATTATATTTGCTTATGTTTTCTGTGACGTGTATGGTAAATAAAGTGCTAAATTGAGTGGAGTTGATTTTAAGTAACATCAGAACTTTGCTGACCTGCTTCTTAAAGGTTTTTGGTAATCTATGCTATCAAGCTGTCAAGACAAATCTTTTCATGTTTACTCACCTTGTGCAAGCACATCATCTTGCTGTCTTTTCTCTTCAATTAATTTCTCTTGTTGTACTTTCCATCTAGGGTCAAGCAGGTTAACCTTCATGTGGTTGGCCATGGATTCAACAGGAACTTTCTCTCCTGTAAGAGGAGATATCAAATACTTGTCGGACAATGAACTGCTTGTACTCTGCTTGGATGCTTTCGGATCGTAATTTTTACGAATAGGTGCGTTAAGACCGGGCATGGGAGGCATAACTGGGGGAGGCATTTCTGGCGGTTTTGCACCTCCCTCTTCATCGTCACTTTCTTCTTCCTGAAAGGTAACAACAATTTCAGTAAATCTTTTATTTATAAATCACTACATGTCAGAAACTTTCAGGTCAAAAATTTTTCGGATTTGCTTCTTATTTGCGAAACTTAATTCCCTCCAAAAAAAACCCTACTTTGTGATTCCTAATAATAAGTAAAAACCAAATTATGTTGATACCGATAACGATTTTCTTGTTTTTTTGAGGAGCCAGTTGATATTAAATAAAAATAATCAGAATTATTCAATTAACTATTAACAGATAAACAAGTTTGATCATTTTGATCATCGAGTTGTGAAAATCGAATAATTATCAAAAGATTTTATCTATTTTAGTGGCATTGGTTTCTGGGCCTACAGAATATTTGGTCCTTAACGTTTGGGCATCAGTATATCATCAAATAATGCTATAGATTTTGGCATAGTAATCGAAACAAAATCCATTCCAAGTTTTAGGTTGCCAAGGTATGTGCCATCCAATTCCAAAATATTTAATCACTCAAGATTTACTCACACCAAGCACGTTGGATAAACAGCAATTTAAGAGTTGGTAACAAAGTTTCAGAAACTTAACTACAGTATGACACTAACCATATCAGAGCCAACCTTCTCTTCATCACCTTTCTCCTCGTTATCCTCTTGTTGGAAAGGTTGATACAACTCTTCTTCGCCCTCTTCCTCCTCCTCCACGTCCATTTCAATCTCTTCAGCATTGACTTCGCCACTTTTCTACAAAGAAATAACTCTGCATAAGAAGCATTTCACAATATCCCTACAGTAAAAGTTAGTCCTGTTTGAATTCCACTTCGATCTTTTTTACAGAAGTTAAATATAACTGTTGTTATAAAAACCTCATGTAAACAGTTTACAGTGAAACTTAGGTTTTGGTTGGCGTAAAACAGACTGCGGGCCAAAATTTTAATTCATTCGGACTAAGCCAAATTTGGCATAAACACAGCACTTTGATTTATGGGCGAAGTGAAACTTTTACACAACGCTGCCTATAAGAGTACGTTACGGAAAAATTAAAAAAGGCGAATATAGACTCGCACTTTCAAAGCAACTTGCCTTAATGTAGGAAAGGTTGTCTACTGGTTGCAGATCTATTTACATAATTATATAAATTAATGTAAGAAAGGTTGTCTACTGGTTACAAATCTTTTTACATATTTACATAAATTAATGTAAGAAAGGTTGTCTACTGCTTGCAAATCTATTTACATAAATTAATATAAGAAAGGTTGACTACTGGTTGCAAATCTATTTACACAAATTAATGTAAGAAAGGTTGTCTACTGGTTGCAGATCTATTTACATAATTATATAAATTAATGCAAGAAAGGTTGTCTACTGATTGCAGATCTATTAACATAAATAATCGTTTAATCTTCAACACGAACCTTTGGATCCCTCCTCCCACTTCAAATCTTTGGGTAGAGAGGGCTACTTTATCTTTCTTATGGCTGAAAACTTAAATAGAGCTTCCGATTAAACCCGAACTTGACCAGTTTCCCACCTTGCAGTCCTGGGATACAGTCGCTCAAAGTTGGAAATTGTTTTGTGTTTTAAAAAATGAATTTACACTGTCCGGAAAGAGTTAAAAAATGTGTTTAAATAATATTTGATTGTAAAACCCAGATTTTTAAAAATTTGACAAGTCAGCTAATGCATAAGTTACTTAAAAACTTTACTTCAGAATTCAGGATAGTTGACTATTCGGAAAGGACCTATATTGACAGGCTAAAATGCCATACAAACCTTCATCTTCTCGAAGCGTTCTTGAGCTAATAAACGTGCACCAAGTTGGTCTTTTGTAACTGGAGTAGGTAAGTTAGCTGAAGATAAAAACACAGCAAATTAGCTTCATCAAATGATCCAAACGACGCTGTAAAGTTGTAAAATATATATCAATAATAATTATGGTGTTGATTATATATACAAGAGTGGATTAGCAGTATCAAGGCGCATTTGGCGAAAATATTTCTGTCCACCTTTTACAAATTTGGTAAATTTGAGTTCGGAAGGGAGGGGGCATTAACATGACATTGGGTACATAAAAAATGTAGCTATGCAGACGTAGTTATCAACTTTAAAATAGATGACGACTGATGGTAGAATTGCATTTGTAAACTTTTAACTAAAGAAATTGTTAGAAACACAGTGAACGCAAAAATAAACAATTTCAAATTTGGGAAAAATGGTAAAATGATTGATTGTGAGTCACTGAATGTGACTGCAAAACTGTTTGGAGCTCTCTTGATGTAGAAACAAAATCCTAGTTTCCAGGTTACTAGATGCCTTGAATTCATTAAATCTAAAAGCTTATACGCTAACCTGTTTCATTCTCTCGAAAATTAACAGTTTCCACAACAACAAAATCATGCCAATCAATCTGTGCAAATGCAACTACAAAAAAAATATAATATACGTTGACACAAATATGGGGAATAATATAAGTTGATATAAGAGACAGGAAACGTTGTCTCATTTATTCACGCAAGAATATATATTTAAACAAATCCATTATAAAGTGCAGTTAGTGTCAGAAGGCTTAGTAAAATCAAAAAAAAAAATTAAAATCTTTGCAATCTAAAATTAATTAGTCAAATGATAAAAAATTACAGAAGAAAATAAGTTTTAAGTTGCGACAAATATTTAACATTATGTAGCCACTATTTTATTACATAATTGCAGATATTTTAGAGGACTTTCGCATGCATATAATTTTTCTAGGTAAGAATTTAAAAATACAATTTGCAAATCTCTTTAAACTTTTGTAAGACTGTCACATAAAAAGAAAGTTCACATAAAAGTTTATGATGTAATAATAAAAAGAAAATAATGTACTTCTTTCCCTTTCTTTTTCATCCTCAACTTTTCTTTTCTCTCTATCTTGAAATCTTTGCCACTCAACTCGATACTTAACACAATCCAATACCTGAATAAATCAATGAAACATATACAATTAGGGTAACATTTAATCAAACTGATTAATTCCTTTCATTCAAACTTCAAACAAATACCAATTATTATAAAAGTACTAACTGTTAACATGTATTTATTGTCATATAGAACAAAGAGTAAGGCAATATCACTGACCCCGTAAATATAGCTAAGAAAGTGTTGATTTGTACAAGAAAGATTGCACATGAGTATTGGATGATATTATTGAGCAAGGAAGCAAGAGAAGCTGTTGGATTCTATCAGAAAGATCATAGACTATCGGAACAAAAGATTACTGAGCAAGGAAGAATATTAGAAAGTCTTTTAGAAGACGAAAGGTTAGTGGTTTTACTAATTATCACTAACATGGGATAAAACTTTAATAATACAAGAAAAGAAAGTTTACCTTCCATGGTTCCGAAAAATCTTTGCTTAATTTCTTTGTAATATCATCTGGTGGTAGTAAGATCTAAGAAAGAGGGTGGAGCAGCAAATTTTTTAATATTATTCCAGTTGTTGTTATTACCAAAGCCTATGAATTTTTAGAAATGTAAAGTGTATTTCTTCTTTCTTAAAAAGCAATCATAAAACACCCATCTTTTAAAGCGTCTATTTTTTTGGCCTGAAATTTCATACTTAGCTAATTAACTTGCATACCCTATTCCTGAAAAATAACCATGAACAAGTGAAGAAGCTTGTTAAACAGTGTAATACTTGTAAAGATACTCGATTGACAACAATACAAAATACTAGAACATTTTGTGATTTGTGGCAGCTTGATGAAAGTGAAAACTTCTTAAGGTTAAAGAAACATAAAACTTCAGAAGAGTCCCACAAAACCTGAATATATTTGTGACAAATAAGCTCTTAAGCAATAATCTGAGCCTTCCTTATCAATTGTCTTCATAAAAAATTATACTTTTGTGTACTGTTCCACTAATCGAGTGAAATATTGAAATAAGCTGTGTTGTGGGCGAAGAAAATCGAACTGGTAGTTTCTCTAAAAAATAAGGTAAAGTTGAGAAAAATAAAGACAAATTAAATAAACAAATATAGTATGTGCAAAGATTACCTGTTCTCGTGTCATTAAACTTGTAAGAAAATCTTTACCGTTTTTTGCTACAAACTGAGCTGTAAGTTTTACGATGTCTCTGAAAATAAACAACATACCATTAACAACATAACGCATAGAAAGTTATAAAATTTGATACTGTTTTTGTTCGAGATTTTTTTTTACAAAGCTGAATACACTTTGTAAGGAGTTGCTACTATGGGTGGTGACCAATTGAAGGTTCCACTCTCCATCTGTAGACTTGTACATATTTAAAAAATTCACATCAATGCTAGTTGTCTGGTATTATACTATTAACAAAGTATAAGCTTTTTTATTTTTATTTTACTTTCTACATTACTTTTCTTTGACTACATTTTAAACTTTATACTTTTATATGCTGGCAAGATTGCTGTTTAACAACTCCTTCAGTCAATTATGGTGCAGCAAAATTAAAAGTGGTTTCATTTTTGTTCAGCTGGATTTGGGTTCAAATTTTTTTAAAAATCTGTACACCAAATGTGCCAAAGTTCGGCAAGTGAAACTTTTCATTTTCTAGAATTACATTTTTATATGTTGATATTTATAAACAACACTCCATGGCGGTTATTTTCAAAAATATATCTCCTATAAAGCCCTATTATTAAATTAAATTTAACTTTTATAGTTTTAACATTGCTAGGCCATAAATATTTTCCATCATGATTAAGGAAAACAAACAGTAAATCCTCGATTAAGCACCCTCTTGAGTAAGTGCCACCCTCAAATAAGCGCCACCCTTAAAAAGCGTCCCATTTTTCTATATATTAATACGGAAGTTGTGTCAGTCTGTGACCGCCAAAGTGGGTATCGTTATTTTCTTTTGATGTCGACGAAAAACTTATCTCCAATTTCTTAATCTATGTGACGTTACTACGTGACGTCAAAAACACTACTTTAACGTCAATATCCTATATTAAATTAATGAAGCCATTACAAACTTTTAGGCCAAATAACTTAGAAACGAGGTGATGACGTCAATGGTTTTTCACCGCGTGGGTAACTGGGGACCACTTGGGACCAATTTGGGTATGTTTCCCAAACCTGAGTCCCTAAATCTGTTTCGGAATAAACGGGTTAGAGACGTCATCAAAAACCTTCAAACTCCCATATCTCTGCAACCGTTTGTAAAAAGGTACATGATCCTATACATTTTCTTTATCACCATTTAAAGATCTATACGATGAAGGCATTAGATATATAAAACTCTGGAAAAAAATTTTTTGTGCGTTTTTACTGACGTCAGCAAAATTTTTAAACCCTTATATCTTGTTAGGCGTTTGTCTAAAATATATGGTCCTATAAATTATTTTGATGAGCGCTTTGAGCTCTACACAATAGGGGAAACATGAAAACAAGGTTGGAAATTTTTTTGTTGTTGATGGGTTGCAGACGTCATCAAAATTCAAATGATGCTTCTTTTTTTTTATCCTGCCTCAGTGGATTTTTCCACTGGCTTTATCAACTAGTTTTAACTTATATCTGAATGAGCACCACCCTCGAATAACTGTGTTGAGTCAGCTCTATGTTAAAATGTGTCTTTATGTTTTGTCTGCCATGTTTGTTCTTTAATTTATATAACTATTGTGTTGTTAAGTATTTTTTCAGTCCACCTGTTCACTTGAAGTCACTGAGTTGATCACATCTTTTTCAATGTTAGGAAAAAAGTCACAAAATCAATGTCAAGAAAAGTTTTAAATAATCTTTTAATAATCTTTCAGTTTATTTTTCACTTGGCAAGCTGGTATGCATTATATATGTTTATAAATATTTGTTATATTTCACTTAGTCATTTTTTGAATTTTCACTACATACATTTTTCTTATATATTGTAGTTTGAACACATCGTTACAAGCATGAAGCATTTTTTAATTATAGGGAATTTCAAAAGAAAAGAGACTTTTCTTATAGTACACCAAGATATGCCAATTCTTCATATCAACACTATATGGTCAAGTTCGAAACAGCTTACTTGTTGTTTTTTGTTTCCAATTCATCATGAAGAATAACAGCAAGCCGAAATTTTTTAGCAACACAAGTTGTTTTTTTGAAAAAGCGCTGCCTGCATAAGCACCACCCTTGATTAAGCCCCACAATAAAAGAATCTAATCTTAAATAAGCACTGCAGTGCTTAATCAAGGTTTTATAGTAGTTTAACAATAATATGCAAAAACAACTTTTTTGAAGTCAATCACAATGGCAACTTTTAGCTTTTTATAGCTTTCTGATGTATAAGACATCTTCTTCAGTTATAAGAGTTCTGACTTATCATGTTAAATCACCACTTCCCTGATATCTAAAAGTTTTTATTCATACTTATATTCTATTCTATTTCAATCAGAAAACATGTGGTAATAAAGTCAAGACTAAGTCAAGATTAATTTATTATTTTCAACTGAAAACTACAAAAGTCTAATTATATTATGTAAATCTACAGTCCTTTATCTTTTTCTTATCTCATTATTTTACAAAATTTATTGAAATTCAATCATTATAAGTTCACTTACAAGTCAATGGCAGAGATAGTAGGTGGGTCTGCCATGTATTCATACACAGGAGGAGGATCTTTAGGTATTATTGTTTCAACAATTTGAGCAGATTGCTTCAACTGTAAAATAGAAAAAAATTTTAAGAATGAACAAAAGTCATAAAATTACAAAAAACAATATTGTAAATAGTTTACTTTTGTTTGCTGTTGTGCTGGTTTGACAGCTTCCTTTTCTTGTGGAGCTACAATAAACATTAAAAAAATGAAAATAAAATGTTGTACAAAATCATGAATTAAAAGAAAAAATATTTTGAAAAATAGAACTAAATGTTTTATTAGCCATTTGTAATTGTATATAGCACATTACAATAATATTTAATTGACAGAACAAGTTATATAAAGGTTATATAATACATGCCTGGTTCCTCCTGATCATTTTCTCTGAAATCCTTTAATTTGTACTCATAATATGCATGGTATGGATCGTTGGGATTCAAGAAATTAAATTTGACGTTATCGGCTTCATTAGCACGAATTCTGTCCTCAAATTCCGGACCTAAAAAAGAAGAAACAATCTTTTGAAAAGGAGTCGTGCTACATGGCCATAAGTAGGGTAATAGAACTATGATTTTTAGTCCACTCCATACAATTTATTCTTTGACTAAGCATCAAATACTTTGTTTAATTGATTGTTGTTCTATCATCAAGCCAGCCTTAGGTATAACAATGCACCCTGATACTGTTTGTTTAACTCCTTAAGTGCTACCCTTCCTGTTGCTGTGTTTCTACTGCATGGCAAATTGTGATATCTGGAGTAGCTAAAAAACTACAGTACTGGAAAAAGGTTGTGTAACATCGCGCTTTGCATATCGCGACGGTATTCTCGATCCGTGATAGATGTTTTTTTACTTTCAAATTGTATCGAGAGGGCTTCGCATCGCATCCGTCTCGATGTCATTCTCGAAGCTATCGAGGCCATTAACACTTTTTCATAAAAGAACTATTTTAAAAATAAGAGTGTATTCAACAATGATCGCGGAGGTTTAAATATAATTATACTTCCTTTGTGTTATATTTTTTAACTTGTGCATGAAAATCTAGGGTATAAAGCTAGCGTTAATCTTTCTTTTTTAGATCACATTTTAAAAGCTTAAGAACGAAATGCGGCGATAGAAATGCTTTTTTTGATCGAAGTTAAAAAGTTTATAAACGAAATGCGACGATAGAAATGTTTTTTTAGATCTCATTTTAAAAGCTTAAGAACGAAATGCGGCGATAGAAATGCTTTTTTAGATGGAAGTTAAAAAGTTTATAAACGAAATGCGGCAGTAGAAATGTTTTTTAGATCGAATTTTAAAGTTTAAGAACGAAAAGCGACAATAGAAATGTTTTTTTAGATCGAATTTTAAAAGCTTAAGAACGAAATGCGGCGATAGAAATGCTTTTTTTTGATCACATTTTAAAAGTTTAAGAAGAAAAAGCAGCAATAGAAATGCTTTTTTAGATCGAAGTTAAAAAGTTTAAAAATGAAATGCGGCGATAGAAATGCTTTTTTAGATCGAAGTTGAAAAGTTTAAAAACGAAATGCGGCGATAGAAATGCTTTTTTAGGTCGAAGTTAAAAAGTTTATAAACGAAATGCGGTGGTAGAAATGTTTTTTAGATCGAATTTTAAAGTTTAAGAACGAAAAGCGACAATAGAAATGTTTTTTTAGATCGAATTTTAAAAGCTTAAGAACGAAATGCGGCGATAGAAATGCTTTTTTTGATCGAAGTTAAAAAGTTTACAAACGAAATGCGATGATAGAAATGTTTTTTTTAGATCACATTTTAAAAGTTTAAGAAGAAAAAGCAGCAATAGAAATGCTTTTTTAGGTCGAAGTTAAAAAGTTTATAAACGAAATGCGGCGATAGAAATGTTTTTTTAGAAAAGTTTAAGAAGAAAAAGCGGCAATAGAAATGCTGTTTTAGATCGCGTTTTAAAAGATTAAGAACAAAGAACAGCGATAGAAAAGCTTCGATAGATCGCATTTTAAAAGATCGCATTTTAAGTTTAAGAACAAAAAGCGGCGACAAAAAAAGCTTCGTTAGAAATCGCATTTTCAAAGTTTAAGAAAAAAAGTATCGTTAGAAAAAAAATACGTTAAAAAAGTAATGCGCTAGAATTACTTTAATAAATACGAAAGTTAAACATTTTCTTATAATATACACCTATTTAAAATAAAAAAAGATAAAGCCGAGATGTGTTTGAAATAAAAAACTTTCTCTCTATTCTCATTAAAAAAACTTTCTCTTTATTCTCATTATCACCCAAATCCGTCTTGATGTATTGCGAATACATCGAGACGGATTTTGTCACGATACTCGATTCTCGATAGATCACGACAATTCATTCTAATTGTTTCTTATTATTATAAACGCTGTACATCGCATATCGCGGGAGTCCACGCACGTTGTGCGCTTGATATGTTAAACAACCTTTTTCCAGTACTGTACAAGCCCCTCAGTTGCGTAATATAGCATCAAAGTAGGGGTTAACAAAAAATATCTAAAGACTTACCATTTCTGGCAACGAACAAAGCTGTTCTATCAACAATATCTGTTAAAAAAACATGCTAAGGAAACATAAACTACACTGGATTCAAAGAAACATACACACATGTAAAGGAAAAATATCATTGAACAAATAAATAACAAATGTTTGTTATATCAACGTACCCTTGTTTACATAACTTTCTTAATGACCCAACCTTAGTTGTACCCTGTATGTATACCTCAATTGAAAAATTACCTAAGAAATCTAAGCAAGGAAATCAAAATTAAATGTAGAAACAAACCTGGAGAATAAATGTTTTTTAGTTTTACGCTTTAGACATGAATTGTTAATAGGGAAAATGTGGATTTATCACTGTGTTAGATAGGCAATATTTAAAACTAGATTAAAGTGCAGGCAATCTATGTTTTAGTTAATATATCGCACTGAGAAGGATACTTCTTACTTCAGGGGGTGGATAAATAATACCAATAGTTGGTTTTGAATATAACTCGCCATCTTCGGATGAGCGTTCATAGATTTTTCCATCTTTTTCCACTTCTGTCTTCCCACTATTGTCATCTACCTCAATAGCAACAGGTGGCATTTTCTATTATGAACTAAAATTTTAACAGCATGTATAACTACAGGTTACAGTTTAAACGGTGGTATTGAAATTTAAGCTGTTAAAGCTTTAAAAATTCAAAATCTTAGTACACATCATTATTTATAGGTGTACAAGCGTGTAATTTTTATTTCTGTGCATCAGCCTTCTAAGCACACGCGTGTACACCATTCATGCACCTCAATATTAATTGTAATATAACGAACATAGGAATACATGAATTAAATTTCAAATTAAGAATCGTCCCTTGGTAAACATAAAATATATACATGTGCCATATTTAATTCTTGTCACAACCATTGTTTGTGCTTGAGCAAGAGCAGGAGAAGGTACAGAATCATGAATAAAATAGAAAGCAGATGTAACCATTGAACTTTGTAAAAGGTCCATTACATGTAGCAAAATTTAGAATGACAAATAATGTATAAGCAGTCTTTTTCAGGAGGGGCGTACGATCGCACGCGCATGCCTTGGCACACGCCTAAATCGTTTTAAAAAACGATTTAGGGATGTGCCAAAAAAAAATAAAATATAAATATTGAGTTCTCAAAATCAACCTATAAAATCCATTTTGTAGTGGAGATGGCAGCCCTCAAAATAATTTTTGGAGACTTGTCAGACAAAACGTTTGATAGATTTCCGTATTGGTCGGACACTTTTAGATTTCAGAATTTATTGAATAGTCCTGGTCCTTTTAATCCATGAGCAAGCCTATGCATAGCCAACCTGACCATCCTAGCTAATTCACAGACTCCTGACTTAGTTAAAAGAACTACGTAGACATAAATCTCTTTTGCCTGGCTCCTTCGTTGTTGGTAACCAGCTCTTGTACCAAGAAATGCAGTTCTTAACAAATGCGGAGGTGAACGCCAACGGAGCACGGATAAAGCAAGTCTGCAAAACTGCACTTACAGGCGGAATAGACATTTTATCATGGATTTAATTGTAGATAATTTCTTTATTTGACAAAACAATTGGAAACCATAGCAGGTCCGAATTTAATAGATTTTTTCTTTATGCCTGTGAAAACGAAACTCACGTGCGGTATAATTTTTTTTCTGTGAAGATTTTGTTAAGGTGTAGCTGAACTTTCTGAACGAATTTTTAAGTTTTATTTAAGCCACATGGATAATGATTTTTTTTAATTTGAAAACAAAGCATATTTTTGCCTATTTGCTTGTGATGACCTGAAAAATAAACAGTAAATACAAAAATGACAGTATAGTCATACATACTACAGTACAGTCCAGATGTAAGCGTACGCGTACGCTCAACTTGCAAAAATAATTGCTTTCATTAAAAAAAACAATAGGATAGCGAGTTCCTTTCAAATTGCGCGAAAATAATTGCTTCGTGTTAAAAACAAAAGCATAGCAAGAAACATTGTTTAAAAACAATACTCTGCGCGTGAAAAAATTAAACGCGAAGGCCATTGAATTTTTATTTTTTTTTAACAACGAAACTAATTATAGTAATGCGATTTTAATCTGATATATTTAAAAAACACAAGCTCTTTTAAAAAACAACAAATCCAATGATCTAAATATTTTAAAAAAACTAATGCTACTTTTAAAACTTTTAGTAATATTTCTTTATCGTCGAAATATATTTTTTAACATGCGAAACTTTTAAAAGTTCTTTTTATAAAAAGCAATGTTTAGCAACGCAAACGGAAAACGTAACAAACAATGCGGACGATAGTTGGAAGAAGGTGCTTAAAGATAAAGGAGTTAATAAAGTTTATATATAAGGTATTTATCAAGTATATCTTATTTTAAACTATTAAAAACAGTTCTTTTAAGAACTTCGCTACCACATAGTAAGTTTATTTTAATTTTTATAGTTTTTTGAATCATTAGTGTCTGTTTTTCTTTTCTTTTCCGGGCATTGTTCGGGTCTCTTCGGGGTTTTTCGGGCAAATACCTGATTTTTTTAAAAAACCCTGAACTCGCCCGAAAACGCCCTGCATTTTTTTACGGCGTATGGGGCTTATCAGCACCCTCGTATAGACACCCATAAAAACGCAAATTCTGGTAAAACTGAAACTTATCTATATCCTGTAAAAAATCTAAAACATAGTCTTTTGTCAAGCTCCTGACTTAAACTCTCTTCAGTAAAACAAGATCCTACTACTAGTTGATAGTATATATTTTTGGTAGCTAGACTAGGTATCCTATATAGCTATATAGCTAGCTATATCTTTTTCGATAGCTAGGTAGCTATACTCTACAATTTTGGTCAAAACTTGTTGTGAAAAGACAGCTAATGTTGAAGTTCATTTCTATATTAGATTCACACATTGTCAATGTTCAGAGTGCACCAAAAGGGTGGACTCTTACAACTTGACTGGGGAGCAGACTTATACAACCTAGGATCTTTAGGCTATTTGGTTAAGTCCAAACTTTTAATATGTGCTAATTGTTGCTGACGTCAGCATGGCCATTTTTCACGAATTTTAGAGCCTTTGTTAGCCCAACAAGGATTATTTGTTTCAGTGTGTAGGCGTAGTGAATGTGACTAGCTAGCAACTTTTCAACACCGTCTGCTCTTATGCGCGCCTGGCCTACCCGTCCCCGTGTGCAAAAGTAGCGACTTTGCAGCCTGCCAGCTGCAGCGCATTGACTGTTTGACACTTTTGTCCATATTTTCCAAAATCTTAGAATGAGTTTCTTACCTTACTATTACGACTTCCAAGTAGTAAAAAAAAAACGCGTGTCTCCTAGCTAGAAAAAAAAAGAAAGCGCGACGAACAGTGAAACCGCCATTTTATTTTTCACACGGATCAAGAAGACGGTTAACGATGAGAGCGTGGGTGCAGGGGTTTTTTTCTCCGGGTTTTTTCTCCGGGACGGAAAAACCTGTAACCGTTTTTTCTTCCCCTAAACCTCCCTTACCTATTATTATATAGTACTAATATGTTTTAAATCACTTGACTAACACACACCACTCCTTTCCGTATATTTAAAGATGTTTTTAGTCTACTTTCCGTACTCTATAAGACGTTAAAGAAAGCAACACCGCATAACAAGTTTCCGTTTCCTGATAGTAAAAAACTAAGAAGCCCTGAAGGAGGGGAAGGCGAGATTATAAGGGGGCGTTAGACTTCTGTACACCTGAGACCTGCCTTTCAACATTAACCTCGTTCCAAGGGCAATTTGCCTTGTTGATGATGAAACTCTCCGCAATAAGGACTCGGGGGGGGGGGGGGGGCACAAGAGCCCTGGGACGAGGTTGTTTTTTGATTTCCGTCGCCGCTACGCGGGGCGGAATCTTTAAAATCGCCTGATGGAAGATAGATACAGTAGAGTCTCCATGACTCGAACCTCTATTACTCGAACGTCTCCTTAACTCGAACCAATTCGTTGGCACCGTAAAAATTTCCTAGTAAACTCTTATAAAAAAACCTCTACTACTCGAACCTCCAACTCGAATGTTCCCTTAAGTCGAACAGATTATTTTTTCCCTTGAAGGTTTTTGACTCCATAACTCGAATTGTGTGGCATTTTAAAAAAAAATGATAAGTTTTCCTGATCATTTATAACTCTTTATCATTTTCATATTTTAATGTTTACGTGTGTGGTGGGCCTTATATTGTTCGAATGCATGATTCGAATGTTTTGTTTGTGTTTCGAGCGACAACGCTTTCTCAACCAATTTTCAAAAACAGAATTTCATAGCAATCTGACAATGGCGTCTGTGGCAGGGTCAAAAAGAAGTAGAGCCGATAACAAGTCCTGTAAAATAAAATACAGTGCCCACAAAGAGCTTGAAAAAGGAACTGCTCCAAAAGATGTTGCAAAAGCTTTCAATATTCCTTCAAGCACATTGTCGACGTGGAAAAAAAATAAGGAAAAAATCTTCTTTAAACAGTTTAACAAAGGGTTAATCTCTAAGAGATCAAAACCTGAAAATTTTGAAGATGTCAACAAGGCTTTTCATAAGTGGCTACTTGTGATGAGAAGCGAAAGTATTCCGATAAGTGGAGTGATTCTGAAGAAGAAAGCTCTTGAGTTCGCAGAAGAACTGGGTGTTGAGTCGTTTCAAGCTTCACAAGGGTGAAGAGATATGAAAATGTTCGTTCTGGTGAAATCGCGCACGCATATCATACAGCAAATGATTAAAATGCTCTAGAAATGATGTCACGCTTCGTTGCATAATATAGGGACTTTCCCCTACTCGCTGACCGCACCAGAAAAATGCTGGTTGGAGTCTAAATATATAATAAAGAAATAAATATAACCGTGAAACAATTACGCGATGAGGCAAAGGCCCGAGGACTCAGTGGATATTACAAGCTACGCAAAGCCGATCTTATTGCACTACTGGAGGCACCACGACAACCTGCTCCTGCAACAGAATCAAGGCCACAAGCATTCACACCCGAAGCCATGAATGTCTTTGAGCGTCAAGAGATGGCAAAAGCCCGTCCAATTAAAGCAGAATTGAACCTCGACTCCCCAGACCCGAAGCCATGAATATCTTCGAGCGCCAAGAGATGTCAAAGACCCGCCCAGTAGTCAAGAGTAAGCTGCGAGAATGGTCTGACTGGCTTGTGAACTATGTACCAGAGGGTATTAGAAAGCTTGTTCGGGATATATATGCATCAGCAAAAAATCGCATCCTTGCTCTTTATGATGGAGCTAAGAAGACCCTGATGGGTGAAATTGAAGAGGAGGCAGGGGAGGATCATGCTGAAGATAAGCAGCAACCGAAGCAAGACTTTACACCCCAAGAACATAAACATGCTCACCATAGAACCTTCCGAAGTTTCCGCATCCCCGGCATAGAAGGTACGGATGTTGATGGATACTTGGGGATGGTGCGATCACATGTGAAAACCCTGTTTGAGAACCAGGTTAAATACATGGGGTCTGCAAAGACGCAATTATCCATCTGGATCCTATGGAAGAAACCAGTGGAGGGTACCAGCGAGTTTATCGAGGTGGATAAAGTCTTTCACAGCAACATGACACCAATCTTCCAGGGTAGCGATGTGGAGGAGGCGTTGGATACGATGTTTACCCAAGTCAAAACGCATGTGGAGAACACAGCACTTCCTAAAAGCGGTTTTAGCATCGGTCGAATCATACATCTCGATGTAGACTTCCACAAGCTCAAGCTGACGAGAGGTTCCATATATTGAAGCACCAAAGTGGATATACACTAAGAAGGCTACCATTAATCCACAGAATAACGACGAAGAGTGTTTTAAGTGGAGTATTATAGCAGCGCTACATCATGAGGAAATAAAATATAATCCAGAACGTATGAGCAAGTTGAAACCCTATATGAAACAGTATAACTGGCAAGGCATTGAGTTTCCCACAAGCATCAAGGACATCTCCAAGTTTGAAAGAAACAACCCAGACATCGCAGTGAATGTCTTATACGTTACGGGGAAGACGTTCAATATCCTACGTCGATCGACATAAAACGGACAAGAGAATACTCCTCACGGACGATAAAAAGAGTCATTATATAACCATCAAAAATCTCTCACGACTCCTGGGCAGCGAAATATCAAAGAATCATGCAAAGATGCACTTTTGTATGAACTGCCTGCAAGCCTTTCCAACAATCGAGTAGCGTGATAAGCACTATACATACTGCAAAGACAACGAAGCGGTCAAGATCACGATGCCAAGCGAAAAGGAAAAGTGGCTATTTTATACTGATGGTCAGCAGCAATTCAAAGAATCCTTCGCCATCTATGCAGATTTTGAGAGCCTGTTGATTCCAATAAAAGAGAATGCGAAGGAGACCAAGACGAAGAAGCTGAACAGGCACGTACCATGTGGCTGGTGTACATATAGTACCTTCGCATATAGGATGTACCGGATCCCTTGTATAGATATGCTTACGTGGAGTTTTGATACTCCTGTATACCTTCCTCATAAAGGCTCGACGGGTCGTCTCGAGTTCATGCTGACGGATGAGAATCACCACAATAAGAATGTCTTGTTCACGGAAATAACCATGCTTATGGAATAAATAACGGATATTACAAAGCTTTACCCGCCTTTACCTTCTGCACCTCTAGAGGGTACGGAGGACGGTTCACAAGTATACAGACTCAAGAAAATAGAAGAGGTTGAACAGTACCTACGTAACGAGATTAAAGAGCGGGACAAGCTCGCCAAAAAGTTCAAAATGCATGATACGTGGGTTAGATACATGGATCACGGGTTACTAGCGGTAAGTGTGATAACTTCAGGCGTTGGCATTGGCAGTATGATATCTGGGATCGGCGTACCATTACCCGTGGCTATGGGTGGAATTACGATTGCTGTAGGGTTGGGACAAGCGGGTCTGCGGAATGCGGGGAAGAGACTGGTCTCTAAGAGTAAAAAGCATGAGAGCATCAGACTATTAGCAGAGACCAAGTTGAACTCTATCGTTGACCTTCTCAGCAGAGCTGTGGAGAATGGTGTGATTAGCGACCACGAGTTCAGCTTAATCATGCAAGAAAAACAGAAGTATATGATGTTGAAGGAGCAACGAACACGTAAAATCGTAGAGTCCCTTAATAAACGGGAGCGACCTTACGAATCACCTCGATAAGGGTGGCCTTATTTATGGTTGAAATGTTACGGATACCTAACGCCTTGGCTTGCTTTTTTAATTCGGTTATAAACATGTTTGTTTTGGTATGCTGGATCAACAACATATCAAAACCTCTCACATTTAGTCTACCACGACGAAGGATTCGTCATCAGAATCACTAAGATAGCGGGTGCCATAAAACTCGACAACCTTATACTTGCACTCTTCCAAGTAGGTTTGCATGTAGTAATTTGAACCTTGCCTGTAGATACCAGATAGCTTAAATATGGCGCTGCACTCGCAGCTTTGTTTTATTGGTACTTTTTTGGAATGGAAGTCGGTTCTGACTTTACCCTCCCACTCCTTCACTTTGGTGGTGAAGCATTTACCTTTTTTCACAGGTGGGGTGGTGAAGCAATGACCCTCCAAGGATTCTACCTTGGTCAGGATACTCTCTACTTCTCTAACCACTCGGGATGGTTATAGATATCGAATGACATGGTAAGAGAGCAGCCCTCATTATAACGCGAGGCACCATTGGAATAGAGCTTTTTAGGTGTTTTGACCAATAGAGGTGATAGCTTGTTGTCACTATTTTTATAGCCAATAACGAAACGTTAATCTTTACCCTTGTTTGCTGGAATAGCATCGCTTAGCACGATATTTTCAATATTTACATCTTCAATATTTAGTGAAATCGCTTTGGCATAAAAGTCTCTTGAATTAACATTCTCGTTACCGAATTTGAGCATCCTTTTATTTTGTGGAAACTGGAGTTCAACTAGGGTTTGTTACAGGTACAGCTACCACCATTATATGTAATATACTCATAATAGCAGTACCAGCAAAGCAGTTTACCTTTTATGATGAATCTCCGTCCACAGAAGCATCTGTCATAGGTGTCGAGTACCCGTTCACACTCATCGCATTGTTCCTTCATCGTTTATTTACTCCACAAGAGCTCAAGGTCTGCCTTTTCATCCTCCGAAAAACACCAGTCTATGACCCTATCGGGATGCCACGCTATTGGAGCCAGCTCCTCCTTGATCTTGGATTTTTCTTTCTTTCTCGCGTAATAGGCATCGAGTAATTGGGGATAAATGTTATCCCTCCGCATGTCCGGGGTCATGAACCACTCTGGAACATACCTGAGCAGCCGGTCCCTCCCTTGAATTGCTCTAATACACATTTCCTTTGTCTTTAAATAATCCGGTACATCCCCAAGTGCTCTGGGATGTTCTTGAACAGCCTTGTTACACATTTCCTGGATCTTGAATTGGTCCGGTATATACCTTATCACCAAAGGATTCTCTTCAACCAATTTTTTCCATCTTTCTTGCCTCCAACTCATCTATATTATCCCGATCTCGGCAAGGGATCCTTGAGTATAGGAATTCCCCTACTCAATCTCTATTTTTGTTGATGTCAGCATTATTCCTGTTAGTCGCTATTGCACATGCGTTGGATTTTATCGGTATTTCCTGGAGTTTATTGGATTCCGGGATTTCTGGGAAAATCCTTATATTATGCAATGAAACGTGACATCATTTCTGGAGAGGTTGCTCATTTGCTGTATGATGTGCGTGCGCGATTGCACCGGAACGAACATTTTTATATCTCTGGTGGCTAGCTAAATGGAAAACCAGGTTGGTTAAACATACTCTTTTATTTAAATTTATATAAATCTTATGAATATTACAAAAGCTTTGGTAGTTGTCTTTGCAAAATATCAAAAGACTTTTTTCTGAGATGAAAGATAACTTGCATGGAACTTTCATCCCCAAACCATCACCAGCATTTAATGACTTTCCAGTAATTGTTATTTTGCAAACATTGAAGCTGTCATTCTTGAGAAAATAAAAAATGACTTTTGCAAAACGGCCGGACTTCCCGAGGGTGGTAGATGACCTATGATTTCTCCATCATTTTTCTTGACTGCAACTGCATATTTATCCATTTTATTTGTCGGTTCCATAAAACCATAAAATTCGTCTCCGGTAGAGGGTGTCCAGTTACTTTTATAAACATGATAACCCATTACAAAAGCGTTGATTTCGTAAGTAAGAAGCCTAATGATGGGAAGTTCCTTGCAGCAAATAATGTCTTTTAATTTTTTGACTTGTTTGACTTCCATGGCATCCATACTTTTTTTAAAATTTTGTTCCGAAAACCAAGTAAACAAATTTAGAAAAGTCGAATCTTTTATATTCGAATCAAGCAAACATTAATGCTCTAGTCACACTTGACACAACAACGGAGATACACATTTTTCTTATCTTATATTTTCTTGTATGGCGTATCCTTCAAAACCATCGCCGGCGAATCAAGATCTGTCACTGTGGAGATAACAGCACCATTGTCAGAGACAACCTTACCAACCATTTTGTCCCGCTATCCTTTGGAAAACATTTTCAATGCCGAAGAATTCGGGCTCTTCTTCCAATGCCTTCCAAATAAATCTCTGCACATGAAAGGTGAAAAGTGCTCTGGAGGAAAGCATAGTAAAGTCTGACTTACTGGGTTAGCTGCTGGCAATGCCTTAGGAGAGCGCTTACCAATGTTTGTAATCGGAAAGTCTGCCAAACCTCGTTGCTCTAAAGGTGTCAAAACACTACCCTGTCGATACCGCTCAACCTATGGACCAAGGAATCATTCGTCCACTGAAAGCGAAGTATCGATCGTTAGCAGTCCGCAAGTTCATAAAAGCATTGGAGAGGATGAAGAAGATGACGATGACATGGATGAGCATGATCTTTCAAGACCGACGGCCGAACAAGTGCGTTCAGCAATCACCGTCCTTGAGGACCTAAGCGTTTTCTCGAAATTTGGGGAAGAAATGTTGGCTTCCCTAAAGGACTTAAATAAAAACATCAAACGAGATTATGATGATACTTGTAAACAATCAATTATAACTGATTTTTTTCAAAAAATTTGAGCTAAAAGCAACTAAAACGCTCTGTTTTTGTATTTCACCAACCCAAAACCTCAATAAGTAACACTACGTACTTAATATACTGTTTTTGTTCATCTGGTAGGCAAATAAGAGAAAAAATTTGAAAAAACTTGAAAACCTCTACTACTCGAACGTCTCCTTAACTCGAACGGTTTCCTTTTCCCCCTGGCCGTTCGAGTTATGGAGACTCTACTGTATATATCTAGAGACAGCACAGAGCCTGGACGCTGCTAAGTTTGTGTCCAGGCTAAAACCTCGAAAAATTTCCATATTTTCGAAAGCCAATGAAGATGCTTTATTTTAATCAATGTCAATTAAATGACCAATCTGAACAGAGATTGTGTACTCTTCGTAACGATGGCCCCTATATGGCTCACTTCTCTTCTAAATCAAAAACACTTCTCTTTTATATAACGAGACACTTCTCTTTTTTGACACTTCTCTTCTGCACTTAACACTTCTCTGCATGTGGCTCTTTACAACTTGAATTCTAAAATCTGGTCCGCAATTTTACATCATTGGTCCGTAGTTTTAACCTTTTGTGAGGTTTATTACACGGGACCAGTCCCCTCGCCATGTGTCATATTTTTCAACCGTCGTCAAGCAAGCATGAGCATGAAGTCTGTGGTACGTGAAATTGTTAATGAGGAGCTTGAAAATCTAATGTCCTGCTCGTCCCTGACAGCAACCACAATAACACCATCAGCCACAAGGTCTTCGCTGTCTTGTGTAGCTAACACAAGTCATGCTAGCAGTAGTGGTAGAACAAGTAACGTATCAAGTAGGTTGACCACCCTACTAACCACCATCAATAAGAAAAAGAGTGGAAAATATTTAAATCATATGGAGTTGCTGTAAATAGAACAACTGTGATGGAAATTCTGAGAGAATTAGACCCTGAAGGTGTTTCTTCAATAAAAAAGAAAAGATTAAGAAAAAGAAAATATTGCGTTCCTGGGCCAGATTTTTTGTGGCATCTTTGACGGGCACGACAAACTTAAGCCGTTTGGTTTTAGTATCCATGGTTGTATAGACAGTTTCTCCCGTCGGCTTATTTGGTTAGAAGTTAGTAGAACGAACAAAAAGCCTGAAGTTATTACAAACTTTTTTATAAAATCTATTAAGCAGTTAAATCGTCCTCCAGCAAGAATAAGGTCTGATGATGGTACTGAAAACTGTAATTTGGAAGCTATTCAGATTGCATTAAGATCTCAGCATAATGACGAATATGCTGGCACTGGCAGTTTTATTGTTGGTACATAAACAGCTAATCAAAGAATCGAATCTTTTTGGTCACAACTTTCAAAAGACAGACCAAGTTGGTGGAGGTTATTTTTTAGAGAACTTGCAGACTTAGGATTTTTGCTGGTGATGCACTCATTGCTGAATGTGTACGCCACTGCTTTATGGATTTGATCAAAAAGGACCTTAATGAATTTGCGATTCATTGGAATCAACATCTGTTAGCACCAAGCAAAGGTGCTACTGCTCCCCTTTGTTCCAGAATTATATGGTTGCGAGTCTTTTAAAAAAACTTTAGATCTTAATGAGCTAGAAGAGTTTAGCGAACTATCTGTACCAGATCACGATAATGAGCCTGAATTTATTGAATTTGCGGAAACAGTTCTTCCAATGGAGGGTTTCTCCAAACTTAAGTCAGAGACAGCTCATGAAGCTATTGATTATTATATCGCCTTGATTTGTGCAGTAGAAAGATATATGTAATACAACAACTGTAACAATGTAAAATGCTTGGATTTTAGAAATATATATATCTTGTTTTTTGAAAACCACGAGTTCTTTTCCCAACAAACATCACAATGTTTATTGCTGCAAAAAAAATATCTTGTTTTTTGAAAACCACGAGTTCTGTTCCTAACAGACATCACAATCAATGTTTATTCCCGCACACTAGATAAAAAAAGCTATCTCGTATTACGCTTCTGGAACCGTATAAGAATATAGCTTAAAATTTCGCAAAGTTTTTCCCGCGAAAAATCTAATTTTGTAGAAACGTTCATATGCCCCCGTAAGAATTTATGCAAACTTTACTGGGTCCAAAATTTCCTATGCGCAGGGCCTGGGTGTGCCATTTATTCATAAACAATATTTGAATAAATTCATATATTAAGGACCAGATTCGGTCTGGGAAATTTTCGAGCTTATGGAAGAGAAGTGTTTCGCACTTGGAAGAGAAGTGTTTCGAACGGAAGAGAACTTTAGGTATCAAAGTAAAGAAGTTTTTTATACAGAAGAGAAGTGTTTTTATACAGAAGAGAAGTGTTGTTATACAGAAGAGAAGTGTTTTGACTAAGAAGAGAAGTGTTTTTATTGAGAAGAGAAGTGAGCCATAGGAGCCATCGTACTTCGTGTGGCCAGAACATTTTGTGTATGGCCATGACTAAAAGTGCTTACATTTTGTTGGTCGCCCCCTTGCCACTTGCTGGTCTCTGATGGTTTGGTCGTAGTTGGTCGTAGTAGTTTTATTGATGTAGCTGGGGAGCTAAGCACATTTTTTAAAATCGTGTATTTTATCAGGTAAGAATTATTTTTTATTAAGTGAGAAAGGTGTGCTGAAATCTAAGATTTCTTAGAAAAGACTTCATTTTTAAAAATCTCACGAAAAGGACCATCGATTTATCAAATCCGCAAGTTTATTTTGTGTTTACCTTTTTTGTTACACATTATTGAATTCAATTCGTCAATTTAAAAGTAGAAGTATTTTCAGAAAAATGCAACTAATCAGACTCTCCGAAAAGAAATTCAAATTTTCATATCAAAAAAGGATAACAAACAATTAAATTTTTTGAATTCAATAAATCGATTTCGACAAAATAAATCCTGTATTGTCCACAGGTGTCAAAATCATGGATCTCCTGCTTAATATGTTACTTGTTTAACAATAATATTTATATATATTTATATATATAATATGCCTCGTGCATCACATGGCATCGATTTGTATCTTTTTAATAAATTCCCTTTTCAAATCAAAGAGGCAAAGAGAGGTTAAAGATGCAATAATTAAACAACCTAATGAAATTTCAGTTCATGGCAAAATTGTTTTCTTGTTTCTCATTTTTAAAACGTACTTTCTTTTTCAGATCAGCTGTTATCAAACCATGCACCATCAAAATTTAAATAAATCTTCAACAGGAGAGTAAATTCTGAAGGCCTAAATACTGAAATATTTAAACGCTAATATGTATTATTGCTGAATTAATTAACAATGAACTACTTCCTTCATTTAAATGGAGCTCGTTCAAAAGTTATTATATTCGAATTGTCAAGTTTATACATAACAAGATTTGTATTCTAAAATTTTCAGAATTTCCTGATCAGTTTTAAAAATATCCAGTTAAAGTTTTAACTGTTATTATAGAATACTTTATATAGCTATGTAAAAATTTTATTTTATTTTTTATTAATTAGATTGTATTTTAACATTGCAGGTTAGTTACAATAATTATTGAGAATTGGGATACTCGGTGATTTGTTTACCCCATAATTCTCTGTTATCAAGGTCCGCTTCAAATTTCAATATCTTTCAGGCTATTGACGGAAATCTTGTTTTACCTTTTACCACGCCGACAGAACTTCGGGGCAACGAATGAATTATTACTCAACTTTATAGCGCGTTATAACTAATCGCTCTGATTACCGCAAAATTAAAGAATTGCTGCTTCTTATAGCAAATGTCTTCAGAGGTCATTGGACTGAAGCAGTGAATTGCAAAACAGGCCTAGCAAAGAAATTTTGAAAGTTGAGACGCTAATTTATTCATTATTATGCTTGGGGCCGACAGGCTAAGAAAATATTTTAGCTTTTGGCCCCCTAAGATTGGCTAAAACGTAATTCAAATTTCACGAAATGCAGGAAATTATACATAAGAATATAGAAACATATTTTCAAAATAAGCAATAGTAACATCGAAGCAAAATAAAGATAATGCAGAGAAAGGCTATAGCATATGACAACCACAAGTCCTCCTTTGTAAATTTTCCGAACAAATGCGTTGGCAATTTTGATCAGGTCTAGTTTGTCAGTCCTATCTTTGTGGAAATTAAGAATCGAGATGGAGTTGAAACGAGCTGGAAGCATTGTATATATTAATCAATCAATAATAATCAATTAACAAATTTAGAGCCATTTAAGGCATTTAGAGGGCTCTTAAAGCAGCATTGGCTTCCAGGGTTTCCGCCCTGGCAACGTTGGGAGGCTCACAACTTCCTCCAAACTTAAATTTCTCTGACTTGAGCTCTAACAGGCGCAATACAACGCCCTGCTGGGGCGTTGAAAGCTCAATTATTAAGAACTTTTTTACTTAAGCCTACTTGTAAAAAATCTATGGATCCGACCGTGTAACTTAGAGAGCCAAATATATTTTTCGAGAAATCACGATGTTTCTTAGTCTATTCTTCCTCTGTCTGCTTATTTTTATTATTTTTTCGTTTTGCCTGATTTACCTGATAAATAAAAGAACCAGTATCAAGCCTCACATTTTTGCAGACCGCAAAAAGAGGAAGTCCTATTATGTCGTTTCGCAGTGTTAGTCTTTCCGCCAAGGTTAGTAGAAGCGTGACAAATATACCCTTCTTTCAAAGCAGCGAGTGCTCGAATTAAAAGATCTTCCACAAATATAGATCTCGGTTGACAGGATTGATGAGTATATTGAATTTTGAGATTACTTATTAATTATTAATACAAACTTTTGCATCCTAATTTTTGCGCCTTTGCTCAGAAAAGTTTGTTAGTTTGCTAAGTTTGGTACAAAAATTACCCTCAAAGCATCTTGCGCAAAAATTAATACGCTTAAAATATTTTTTTTGTTCAAATTAGGAAAGGCGTTTTCGTATCTATATTTTGTCTAGAATCCTAGATGTTTCTAATTTTTCCATATTTTTGCAGGGAATTAAAACTCAAAGTAACACGTACAATACGTCTATATTATAGCCACCCAACCTCGACCCCGGGACAAGTTGTCTTTTTTTACACACGGACGTCAGACTTATCAATAAGCGCAGCATCGATGAGAGACAAAAAGCCCCGGGAACGAGGTTAATTAGTCACCCACAAATTATTACGCATGGAATTAATTTCTCCAACTGCTGGAAAATTAATTCGCTCGAAAGTTAGTACGAATAAAGTAGGACTTTATCTTTATTAAAAAGTTATAATGATGTGCCACTTTCAATGTTAATATTGATTTATTATTATTATTTTTATTACTATTATTATTGAAATTGTCTACCCATCAGGATGGCGTATTTAGTTCCTGTTGGTAATGCTATCAACAAGGGTCCTGCGCAAAGGGAGTCCTAGTGTATTTAAAGCTCTCATTTGAGCTACGAAAGTCGTGCAAGCACATCACTCGCTCAACTAGACTACCGTCTGAGATATCAATCCCCTATTCTCATGATGAACGATAAGCAGAAAGGATAGATTCACACTTTTATATTCTCTGGCTTGACTCAGCCGGTGTTTGAACTGAAGACCTCCCGCACTGGGAGCGAACGCTCTACCACAAAGTTACCATTCAGTTTCGTAGTCTGTTTTCCTTAAGGTCCTTCTCTCAACCTTGTCCCCAGGGCTCTTTACTCTTTCTAAAAATCTCGAACGCGAGAAAAAATATCTCTTCTCACTGAGATTGTCAAAAACAACCTCATCCCCAGGGCATCTTGTATGTTTTCTTGCATCATTTTTACATTTCTACAACCTCGACCTCCGGGCTCCTTTTCTTCTCGCTGTTCCTCATTTTTATATCAAATAGAGAAAAAATCCCTGGGATCGAGGTTGATCATTTCTAGTCTCCCTGGTGATGTTTGATCCGCTTTCATCCTTCATTTTCCATTTTATATAAACGTGTTTATTATATGGAGCAAAATGCGGCCAAGGCTGTATTTTAAATGTAAAATACGAAACCATTTTCCAGGACATTTTCCTTGCCATAATAACAGCTCGGGAACACGGCAGGGATGGGGATGATAAATTGTCTTTCAACACTGGCCTTCCCGTCCCATTTTACACACGTGCGCACAAAATATTTCCAGGATCAAAAGAGAGTTCTTCTTTATCTTAAAAACCATGAAGTAGCACTGTGATGACATTTTTGTCGCTTAAATAACATTTGGTTCCCAATTGTAATCATCAATTAAAATTATTTTTTTCAACAACATAGAGGAACTCAAAAAAGCAAGCTGTTTTTTGGATATTGTGCACCCAGTTTTACTCTACATTTGACCAGAAAGCAACCTGAGTCTGGCGGGACAGCTCCATAATAGCTTATTATGGATATGCAGAAGAGACGACATTGACCGGAAGTTTTAACTTTATAGTGAAATCTGTGTGCGGGAAAAGGATCTCTTTTACCAATGTCTTTGTTCATGCACCGACCATATGGATTGACGTAAATCATATAGCAAGCATCTATTATGTTTACACAAAATATCGAGTTTTTTACACACTCACTGACTGTACTTTTTAGTTAGATGAAAAAAAACTACATTTTATTCATAAAAAAATGCATCCTCTTCGATCCTGCGAATCTCCTCCCAAGGGCATCTTGTAACTTTCCGACATCGGGACGGCGGAGACCTGGGGATAATGTTGACAAGAACCTAAAATGATTATATAAAGATAAGACATATTTTTTTGGGAGTTTACAAACCACAAAAAATCAAGAAGATTCCGCTTAATTAACCTCTAAGAAGGATCGTTTTTCCGCTTTTATAAAAGCATGCAGTGTAAGCAGTTTATTATTGGACAATGCAGTCAGTCAAGTGATAAATAATTCACAAATATTTGCATACCAACCCTGTCCCCAGGTTTGTTACTAGAATAAGGCATCTTGTAACAACAAAAACCTTTTAAATCTTGTCCCCAGAGCCTCTTTTTTGCTTTCTCATATGCCATGGAGACGAGATCTTTTTTTCATACACACGCAAAATCTAGACAAATTAAAGTTAGTTTAAAGTGTTAGATACAAGAATAACAATCTGGTCCACAGAGCTTCTTTTTCGCCTTCTATAAGCAAGCGAAAGAAAAGGCCTAGGGAGGGTGGGGGGCAAGATTGTCAAAAATAATATACAAAAACCTTTTATTTGTCGCAAGGCTGAGGTTATAAAAACTATGGTGTGGAGTTTTCAACCAAACCAGACACTTTCTTTTAAACCAAGCCCTTTGTCTACCGGTTTTAGCTATTGTCAAATATAAAAAAACTTGGCCCGGTAAACACTGAATCAGGCCTTGTTTTATACAAAGTGTAGACTTTAACTATGATGGAAAAATTGATGAAGCTGTGTGGCTTTAATACCAAGTTAAAACCATAGGCTGTATCAAATACATTAAAAAACAGACACTTCATTTTGCCTTTTACATATTGGAAGTGCTTAAAGATTTTTATTTGGCAATACCTTTTTATGATATTTTTACCCCCGTGAACAAAATTAACAACAATTAATTAGCTCATTTGCATATTTAAAAGTTTCGAGACCCTACGCAGGAGAGTGGTAGTAATTTTTATTTTTTCGTAATTTATATTACTGTTATAATTATTTTGCTTTGCATAATTATTTCCAGTATAGTAAAAACAATAAGTACTTTTTATAATGTATACTAATTATTAATTTTTATGTTAAATCTCTAGAGAGCTTCACGGTAACCCGCGTTACATTGTTTATGCTTAAAATTTTTGATTGTTCTTTCAGCTTTGAACAACGCGATTGGTTTAAAAAACAATGCCATTCAGAAGTAGGATACGAATAATGTAACACGATTCGTAACAGCTTTCTGAAAGTAAATTGGGCGGTAGAAAGTTTGTGAAAAAGGAGTGAAAAGTTGTGTTACCGAAAAGTTGTGTTATTGAAAAGTTGTGTTACTAAATTAAATCAACGAAATCATGGCGCAATTTCAGCATGGATTATGTGGTTGTTTTGATGATATAGGTTTGTGTCTTATAACATATTTTGTCCCATGTTATACAGCGGGCAAAAATGCAGAGGCTATGGGAGAGAATTGTTTGTTATACGGTATCGCTGGAATTACATGTGTACTTCCCTTTACAAATGGTATGATAAGACAAAAAGTCCGTGAAAAATATGGAATTGAAGTAAGTGACTTTTTGACTCGTTAATTTTTATAGTATATAGTTTGTATAAATTTGACTTCGCTAATCTCGTGTGTTTTTTAGTTTCTTAGCTAGCTATGTTAATTCTCATTTCTTTTTCTCGGTTTAGGGATCATTTATTAACGACATAATCTGCCATTGGTGCTGTTCCTTATGTGCCCTTGTCCAAGATGCACAGGTAAGTTTAGAATTTAGAATAGAAGGCATAGAAAGTTGGAATTTAAATAATAATAAACAACAGTAAATGTAATATTTATCATAACCTTTTAAATAGCTTCTTTTTTTCATTATAAAAAAAAATATGTATTTCTTAAAATACAATGTAATATAGTTGAGTTAAAATAAGTTGTAATTTCGAAATCAAGAGAAAGCCACAGAAATATGTTCAAAACAAAGATGGTGGATGTTTCCTAAACTAATTCTTGTGTAATTAATTATTCATTGTCTCTGATTGGTGTTCTATGTGCCCAAAAGAGATGTGACAGTCTTTAATTTAGTATGTATAAAAATCTTGTTTTGCTAAATATTAGTGACATATATGGTGTAAACGTTAAAAACAAAAATTGAAAATTTCTTCACAAGATCTTACTTTTCACGTGGAATTTAATTCTGCAAATAAATTCCAAAGTTAAAGTTAAAGGAAGTAGAAAAGCAGATAAAAACAATATCAACTCTCAAGCCACTTCTCTTTAACAGATTTTTTTAAGGTCTGACCACTAGTTGACATGCCCAACATTAGGGTATTTTTGTCTATATTTTGGATGTATTATATTTGTAAATTTTTATTTTATCCTTGCTATCTTTATTTTCAACAATACACCTTTACGATAATTCGGGAAAACAAACACTCCATCGCAGCTTATTTTGTGATCAGAGGAGGTAAACATCACACTTTCATAAGAGTTTATTAAGGAGAAAACACGTTTTTTTTGTGATAACTTTTCTTGCCGCGTTTTGTTTTTAATAAAAAGTACACATAAGTTGTATCTTATTATTATTAACGTTTCCTGAAAATTTGAAAGAAATTGATACAACAGAAGTTAAAAAACTCTAACAAACTCTAACTTGTCTCTAACAAACTCTCATAAAACCCGATTTTTACCTCCTTTTCTCCGATATTGTAAAACGATGGAGAGCCACAGGAACGCATGTACAATTGAATTATCGTAAAGGTGTATTCAGTCTTTTATATTAGTTTTGCGTACACAAGAATACTGAACTTTGATTAATTCTCATTAACGTAACATGGTTCATGCCAAGAACATTGGCATGTTTTTAGCTTTTGATCAATGAAAGGCTGTAATCCCTGTATGGTTTTTTGGAGTAAACAGCCATACTAAAACTCCTCTTTTACTACCCTCTAAACCAACAAGAAGGAATATTCCATTCTGTGATAACTGCTAAAGCCAGTAAAGATTTGATTTTTCTTTAAGTTAGCAACTTAGGTATTTTTCTTTCTTTCAGGAAATCAAAGCTCATGGAGGCGGAGCACCAGGTGGTATGGCAATGGCAAGAGAATAATATTCAGACAAAAATATAACATTGGAATTTTTTGCCCTGTAAAAACCTGTAATAAGATTGTAGTTTCTTCGTTTATAAAGGGTTTGCAAGGCCTTACTCACATGCCTAATTCAATTTATGAAACTAACTCCTTCGTTATTTCTATCTAAATAACAAAGAAGCTTTTGTGGCATACTTGATCGAAATTAATTTTTTTAATTTTCACCTTGTAACCTTTTGTAAAAATATATTTACGTCATGTTTTGAGGATTACATTAGAAGTTGTACTTATCTCAGGACTGTATGTGTTCCTATAATACACAGGTTTACAAGAAAAATACGTGCATGATTTTAAAAGTTGTTACTTTTTAAATTTTGCTTTAATACTTATCTGCACTTCATGGCCACCTTATGATAAACACAATTTAAGCAAAAAATAAGCAGAAGTCTTACAGTGTCATCTGCATTGATTTGGCATTTTTTGTTTGTCTTCAAATCTTGTTTTCTGTGGCTAAGGAAAATTAGACAAAACAATTGTTAAGAATATTTATATTGAAAATGAAATTCCTGATTAAATTTGCAAAATGATTGTATAAAGGGTGCCGTTTGTCTCATAAATTTTTAATGTCACAACAATACAACGTCATTCTCAATCCTGGCGAACAGACAAAAGGGTTGCTACACTTAAACTAAATGTAAAAAAAATGCTGTGTCGCTGTCTCTGTTGTGGTTAAGAAAGGCATGTTTCATTTTAAAAATGATATCCATTTTACTTTTTCCTAAATCTGATGGCCGCGCTCAATGTTATTATTTTTGTACACCGAACACGTCCTAGTTTCGGTTGAACGATAATTATAAAATTAAGAAATAAAAAAAATCCATAACGAAGGATTATAAAGTGTTCGCGACCATTCTCGACCCCAGAGCTCTTGGGTTAAAACCTCGAGTTTATCTTAATTAGCTCTGGGGTCGAAGATGATTCGCGACATATTGCTGAGTTATTCATGCTTCTGTATACCACCACCCCCTCTAAAAAATAATAATTTATGAGATATTTCTGTTCCTTAAGTGCCTCAGTTGTGAGCTGAAAGTTACGGTTAAATCCTTCGTATAGCCGAGGTTACTAAGAATAGCCTCGTTTTTTAAATAATTATTTTCTTCAAATCTAAATAAAATCCAACCAGAATATTATATTGCTCTAAAAACTTCACTTTTGTCATGATAGTTTAATATCCTATCTCACCCCCCATGTACCCAGGGTTTCCCTGAAGACGAGTGTGTGCCCCCACCTAAAAGGTAAAAAAGTTTATAGCGCAACCCACCCCTCTAAGACGGACGTTTATTATAAAACTCCCTCCCTTGGATTCCTACTTCAAGCAGAAAAAGCAAAATAAACTATAAACTGACATTTTTTTTTGTAATATCTTTAATTTTTGCTTCCCCCTTTTCTTTATGTACGTGGGAAAAAAAACTCTAGGGCATCTTTTATTTTCGTCCTGCTATCAGAAAAGGTACAAGATAACCTGGGGAAACGAAGTTAGTAAACTCTTATTATCAGCCACATTCTCGTTCCCAGGTTTTATTTCAAAAAGCTCTAGTGACGAGAATATACCAAGCCTATAATTCTTAATTTTTCAGCTTTTACTTAGCGATTGAGGTTAAATTTTTAGACAATGATTTTTCACGCTATTCCTTATTATAGTAAACAAGAAGCCCTGGGGGCTCTAAGAATTTCCGCTCACTACAAAAATATTTGATGAAAACCTGCTAATTCGTTGTGTTGTTGTGCCAAACATTCGAGGAGGTTTGGTGCATGAACCTCTGAAGATAGAGCACACAAGTGACATTATATCTTACAACAAACGCAAACAAAACGAAACGTGTCATAATAAACTCACATTATAAAAGAAATTGCTAACAAAAAATACAGCCTATCACTCATGGTTGAAAGTCTTGCGATTGAAACTTTTATGGTCTTAAACGGCATTTAGGTGACAAAAATCAAAATTTTGATGTCACCATTATGTTCAGCATACTTTTTTTGTTAACTTTGCCAATTTTTGTTGAAAATGAAGTAGTTTTAATTTTTGGACCAATTTTGGCCTAAAATGACATTTAGGTAACAAGAAATCAAAATTTTGAAGTTACCATCATGTTCAGCATACTTTATTTGTTTACTGTGCCAAATTTTGTTAAAAATAAAGTAGTTTTAATATTTGGACCAATTTTGGCCTAAAATGACATTTAGGTGACAAAAATCAAAATTATTATGTCACCATTATGTTCAGCATACCTTTTTTGCTAACTGTGTCAAATTTTGTCGCAAACAAATACCAATTTTGGCCTGAAACGTCATTTAGATGACTTCCTAGTAGTTAGGGAGATTGGGTACGAAGTTTACATCTGTGACAGAGGAACGTGAAATCCCAGGATCGATTTTTTCTCAAAAAATGCTCCGAAAAAAAAAACGACGGTTTTAAAGAATTTCCTACGCCTTCGGGCGCGGAAATTCAAATATAATTACAAATTCGTTCCCAGTTTTCCCTGAAGAATTAAAAAAAATTATCCAACACAAAAGCGTATACTATGCACAGCCTTCGCGTGTTAACAATTTTTACACATCAAAAGCTTCATTTACACCAGATAATTCATAATTAACTTTCAAGAATTTATTTTTGTCTTTCAAAAAGGGGAATTTCGCGCGTCGTTTGTTTTAAACCTCAATCAGTTTATTTTCATTTACACGTCTCCATATTCAAAATTTTAAAAACATGTTTAATATTAAACAGTGGCTAAGTATATGACTTTTAGTGTTCTTATAAACGTCGTTACTTTTGTTTTATATATATGCATTTATATATTTTATATATATGCATGTGTGTATTTATTTGTTATTTTAATGTTGCTATTAGAGGAAGATTACAAACATTTTATGTCGCCAAGGAAAGGCAGATTGTTATCAAGCTATAGGATTATATTACGGTGATTAAAACCTCAACAAGAACTTTTTAATCAAAAACATAAAAAAACAGCATTGTGTGTTCAAGACTACACGATTACAGACTGCTTATTCTTTCGGTTTTGTTAAAGTTATTGCTCGTGTAAATCGTACTTAATATTTAATGTTGTTATTATAATAAGAAATTATTTTTTTGTGTTTCTGTTCAAATAAATATAGAATTTTATTTCACAGAAAAACAAAAAAGTTTATCAAAAAAGTTGTAAATTTTAGAAGTTTAAAATTTCAGAAGAAGGTTTTAACATCTGCTTTACAATCCTTTACGCATATACGATATACAGACTTGAATAATATATATATAGATATAGATATATGAACATACACATAATATATACGCAAAGTAAACTATGAGCGAGTACCAACATGGGTTGTGTTCTTGTATGAACAATGTTAGTTTATGTCTGGTCACAACTTTTGTACCATGTTATACAGCCGGTAAAAACGCAGAAGCATTGGAGGAGAGTTGTTTATTGTTTGGTATAGCGAGCATAACCCCAATTCTACCAATAACAAATGGAATTATTAGAAAGAAAATTCGAGAGCGGTACGGAATTCACGTAAGTTGAATTTTCTTGAGTTATTTTTCTGAGTTTCTGTTACGTTTTCAGGGCTTTTTTATATTATTATTCCAAGGGGTCAGCTATATCTTTCTGTTTATATAGTTCCCAGTTTTTAAGTATTGCAGTAGCAAAATCTTCAGTTATTTTTTATCACAACAAGTAGAGTTTAATAGACTTACACAATAAGTCTAAAAACACCAGGAACAGCTATCGATGTGAATTTTGTCAGCCTTATGTTATTCCATCATGCTGTCACACATAGTGGGGTAATCCGAACTCCGCTTTCATCTTGTTTTTAAACAACCGAGAGTCATCACTGAATAAGCAAATAAAAATGTAAAAAGAGATTTCAAAGACAAATAAAAATCTTTCGCTTTGTTTACACAATTTTGCCACATGCTATTTTGTTAGTAACTTGCCCAAAACACGCCAATTCGTCCCTATTGTATTTAAACCTTCTTTGAAAGTATTTGCGGTCAGAGACTATTGTGACAAGGTTGCTTCGCTTTCAAAGACAGTAAAAAGCATCTCTTTCAGTGAAACTGGTGGCCATTAAAACCATAGTTTAGACAAAAACTATGCTTAAACACCCCAACTCCCTCTCTGGAGTTGAAGTGTCACAAATTATTTTTTTTCTTCTTAATATTTTGTCGCCCGTTGCTCCACCTTTTTAGAGATGAAATCAATATATTTTCGCAAAAGCGAACTTCAAAATAATCATTTTAAATTTCAATATTGTTTTGACATCTCAAATAATCACGTTTTATATTGCGCTCTTCCCTTGACAATTAAACTGTCTTTACCAACCAAGGTTTGACTGTCTGATTTGAAAGTTGAGAAAATGAAGTGGAAATATTTTTTACAAATTTTCTCCGCTAACTGGTATAGTTTTCATCCCTATGACTTTGACCAATTATAAAGGCCTAAGCGTTCCTGGCTTACCGGGCTCTTTGAAAGATATCGTGAGAAAATATGTTGTTCACGCAATGATTACGTTATCGTATAAAAGATGACAGGGAACAGATCTTTTTACGTATTGTTCCCTAACTTTATCTCGTTAGACAAGATTAGCTTTGTAATAGAACGGCACTGAACAGCATCAAATAAACTAAGGCCTTCTTTACACGTGACAGAAGTTACATTATAGTTATTTACAGCATTCTTGAAGTAAAATGCTGAAGTACTGCATGCATCGTGCAAACTTTCGATTAAACTTTCATAACGCATAAAAAACTCTAAAAATTTAACTTTTACGCTAGAGATACGCCCCTCTTTAAGAAATGCGATTTTGCAAGCAGAAACGATTTAAAAAAGAATGTGCGGCAATAACAAATAGCAAAATATCTAATCAGCTCTGTCAAACTCGTACCCATGGCTTGTTAGCTTTTTTGTGTTAACACGAAACCGTTAAAACCCAACAAGGTCTGGGGTTAATGTTGCCATGTTGTCATATGCTAAACGTTAGGAATAATCTGTCACTTATATATATAAATAAAAGCCTAATTACGCTGTTAATTAAATAATTGCAGTTTCGTATTCTTTCTGTAGTCTACCTTTTTATCAAGTGAGAAGTCACTGTCATCTTCGTCCTCAGGTTGTTTTGTTATCACAGTCATGAGTATTAGAAAAGAAAAATGTCCGGCAGACGAGGAAAGGTTTCTTTTGGGAAGGTTATGATTTCAAAACCAACTAATAAATCAGTACCAAACATAACAATTTTGTTGTAGCAGTCCAAAAAAGAGTGAGATACAGAAGTTATGTTGAGAATTAAAATGTTGTAGACAACCTAAATAATTGCCCAGCGTTACACTTTATGCCTCAGTCCCCATGAGTCTTACCAACAGGTAACCTCATCCCCAGTCTATCTGAAGTAGAAATACAATAAGCAATTTTCTTGATTATTGCATTATCTTATGTCCCTTACTCTGTTTATTTTAGGGTTCGTATTTTAGTGATGTGGTAACTAATTGGCTTTGCTCATGTTGTGCTTTAATTCAAGACGCACAGGTATAATTTAGCATGGATGTGGGTGTGTAAAACTTGATATACAACTAGATGAGACAGCAACCTAGTTTATAGCATCTTTTGTTTCTTAATTCGACACTGTTTTGTAGGAACTGTCAGAATCCTGTGCGTTGTTAAAACACAAATGCGCTAAAAACAAGATTGGTACAATCAGATTTCTCTTACGAGCTTTAATCCCCTCTATATTTGCTTGTGAATACTTATGTTTTGCGCCAGAATACGGTTATATATTTTGTCCCTTGCTTTACCTTGCTTGCAGGACCTCTCGCCGATGGCTATACAGTTTGAATTGCAGCGTTGATATAAACTACCTCGCGTGTATGTGAAGATATGAGCAATTTCTTTTACCCTTTCCTTCTTTTAGGAAATCAAAGAACATGGGGACGATTCACCAGAAGGAATGATTATAACACGTGATTAAGATGTGATCAGTGCGTGAAGAACACGTACTTAGGGCATAGTATACAAGAAATTTTTAGGTGTTTATATGTAGTTAGAATGGAGTAATATTTATGTAAATAAATAAAAATTGACTTGTGACTTTAATTTTTTTAAACCACAGGCGGCTAGCATATATTTACTTTCTTATAAAGTGAGGGAAAAGAAAAATTAAATTAAAATTGGTTAGCAGAGCGCAGCCCTTTTTATCACGATAGCTACATGTTTGTCAGTACCCAGCTCAACCAACCTCCTACTGTTATCAGGAGTTTAATTAACTGATTTCGATTAAAAAATAAACTTTATCTGTCCACGTTGGAGATTTATCAAAATAAAAATTAACCGAGAGTCTGACCAACAGTCTAAAAGCACTGATAACATTTATGGAAAGCATTTGACAGAGTTGATGATAAAGATCTGAGTGGAATAGAGAATTCCAAAAAGAACTCATTAACAGTCGTGAAGGTCGAATTACTATTACTGCTATTTTTACAATTTTCAAAAAAACACTCAAAAGAAGCCGAAGAAATGTAGATTACACATTGTCAAAATTTGATTGCGGAACAGTTTCAAAATAAAAGCTTTAATTGGCAACCTCCCTCTGTGTTCGTCGATCGTCACTTTTGGAAACCGTTGATTTCGAGTGAACTGCGTATGAGAGTCTTACACGGAACGGCTATCATAGGCTTACAAGAGCACTAAAAAGAGTTGGAGGTGACAGTCGGGCATGCCCAACCTCGACCCAAAGGTATCTTTTATATCTTTTTGACACGGGGAAGGCAACACAAACATCAGGGTTATGTTCGTATCGCCGTCCCGGATGTCAGAAAGATACAAGATGCCCTGGGGTCGAGTTTGGGGCATGCCCTTACTTTTTCGCTTGAAACGAATTTTAAAATGTTCCCTACATAACAACAACTGCAACAACAAATGCTATGGTTGGCGCCTTAAAACTTCATTTCAAATATAGCCTCCCCAATTCAAGAATCAATTAGCCGGCCCTGTTTAATGTAAAGGTTCGTGCTCATAAATCTTCGTCTTTGCTTTCCTCAGTATTTTAAACGCGTAAATCTAAGCATTTTCGTATTGTTTCAGCGCGTTTTCTAGTAAGCAGATTTGCAGTTTGGCGGCTGTAACAGCCAATGCACCAGTGAAGAGAGTATTGGGTAACCTTGTCCACAGGGCTCTTTTTCTCTTTCTTACATCTCGAACGGCGAGAATAACCCAAATAATAACAATAATAATAACAACATATTTTCTTTGTCATCAGAAAGGTACATCTCGTTTATAAATTATTTACAGTGTCTTTTTTCTTTATCTTATATATTCTTCATGAATATATACTATAAAGAATATATAATAAAGAATATATAAGATTGAAGCAAAGTCTAATGTTTGTCTGCAGTTGCTGGACAATCCATGATAATAACATAAGGATTCCGTGTTAGAAGTATAGTTTCAAATTTTATGTTTGAGGTTGAGTAAATTCTAATCAAATCCGAGATAAAGGAATTTGGTGCATTGTGTTGTAGTTGATCCATAGATAGTTTCTTTGTTGTTGCATTGCTCATTAATTTGATGAATGCAGCGATTTTGTTTCTGTACAATGTGTATTTAATATATGATATGTTCAGAACCTCGAAAAGTAAGCTTCTGTTAAACTTAATATCATGCTTGCGTGGCGTTTAAGTGATGACATAGGTAATATAGTCCATAGGTTAGTTTGCTATTACTTGAGAAACGATTTTTATGTTGGTAATCCTATCATACAATTATACTCCAAGCAGTCTTCTGTAACATCTTATTTCAAAAGCTTCGAGTCTTTGTGCATCTTCTTTGCGAAGTGTCCATGTTTCCGATGCATAGAGTAAGATGCTCAAGACACATGTTTGTAGCACTTAGTACTTGGTTTTTACCCTGATTTCATTACTGGACAAGACTTTCCCAAAGCTGGATGGAGCACCATAAGCAAGAGCTTTTCTGCATGTTTTTTTCCTTTTCACAACTACCAACTGAAAACAGGCTTCCTAAATATACAAAATGATCAACCGTTTCAATGCCCTCTCCATTTAGCTTGATGTTTCTATTAGTGGAGTTTGTTCCGAAAAATTACTTTCGTCTTGCTGGTATTTATCTCCAAGCCAATCAAAGGCATCTGCTGTTATCATGTTTACACTTTCTTATAGCTGTATCCAATTCTTTTATATTAGGTCTATATAATCTGCAACCGTTAAATTGTTAATGGTATGTCCATGTACTTTAAGTCCCAGCATTGACTCTTGAGTTCGTTCCATTGTTTTTCTAAGTCGATGTTAAAAATGCAAGGTGATATTGGGTCCGCTTGTCGAACTCCTTTCTCTTGTTTGAACCATTCACCTGCCTCAGATCCCACTCTTACTGCAGCCTTTGCACTTTAGTATGCGCTCTTTAAAACTTCTATAAGTCCATTATCTATTTCATAAGATTCTAATACACCTCATATCAAGTCATTTTGCACGCTATCGAAAGCTTTTTTATAGTCGATGAACATTTACAAACGTACTATCTCTGCTTTGCTGTGTACTTCTCTTTAATCAATCTTAATGTTAGGATTTGTTGAACTGTACTTCTGTCACTTCTGAAACCAGCTTGTTCCTCTGATAAGAAAGGTTCGATTCTGCTATTCAATATCTTCAAAACTATTAATAAAAACACTTTACACATGTGATTTAACAACGACAGTGTCCTATAATTGCTGCAGAGCCCAAGGTCTCCTTTCTTTGGAAGAATCACCATTACTGATTTCGTCCATTCTTTGGGTAGTTTTTTTGTCTGTTCAGAAGTTTGTACATCTGTTCTTCTAAGACAATTCTTCCTGCTTTGATTATTTCTGCAGGGATGCCGTCTGATCCAGTGCTTTTATGAGGTTGAAGTCTCTTGATGGCAGTTTCAACTTCCGATTTTAGAAACTGGTCGTCTACAGTGTTAAGATGAGGTGGTGCTATAGCAATAAGGTTTTCTAGCATTCTATTTACTTCTTAATCTTGATCATTTTTTCTGAACAGTTCTTGACAGTACTATGTCCATCTCCTTTTCACTGCCTCAGGTGATTGCAGGATCTTTCCGTTCTTGTCTTTTATCGTTCGCTGTTTGGCTGCCCATTTCTTATTCAAGTCTTTGATAAGTTGGTATGTCTTGCGTGATTTTTTCTCTTGGGCGCTCTTCTCTTTTTCCTCACATCTCTGCTGCATCCACCTTGATTTTTCTGAGCGAGTCCAATCCAAAATGCGAGTAATGCAAACGATCATCAAACGCAAGCTTGGTGTCTTTGGCCACATCTGTCGTATGGACAGCAAACGATTTATCAAGACCGTTATGCTAGAAACAGTTGAGGGGGGAAACAAAGTTGGTAGACCAAAAAGAAAATGGAGTGACGATCTAATAGAATGGTCAAACACAACGCTACACGAGCTAACAAAAATGGCGGATGAAAGAGAAACCTGGAGAAAAAGAAGGAAAGTGATTCTTGACACCTTGCCCAAGGAGATTAATAATTATAATATACACATAAGAAAGAAAATAGATTTAGTTGTATTGAGATGGCAAAATCGTATCCCTGATGAAATTAGAGCATTCACTGATCCCACGCTTACTGTACTCGTTGCAATAAATGAGAGGACTGTAAATCGGCACAGCAGTTACGATTTAACTTTCAGTGAAATTTTAAAAGAACAAGAGATGACTTAGGATGAACGATGTCGCTTTCAATTTCAATTTAAGGTGGTCCTATACCTGAAATGCTAAAATCCGATTTACAGCATTATGTGCTTTTATTTTTTGACTGAATGTGACATTACATGTATAAAATACAATAAAAATTAAAAAATAATTTTTTATATTCTGATTATGGTTTTTCGGTCCATCGGGAGCAAAAAAGTACTATATACGCTGCGGTCAATAATTCAAGTAAAGGTGAAGATACCTTCTTAAAATTTTCATCACTTATTTATGTTATGAAAGTACAGGCACTGGTTGAAATTCAAGACAAAAGGTCAAATGGATACCTATTTATGCGCATTTGAGTTTTCAGGTAAAGAAATTGCCCAAATTTTAAAAAAATTAGGTCCATAACTCACAAATGAAAACTCATCACATACCCAAAATAAATCAGTACCTGTCATTTATATGGATAAACATTCCCTAAAAATTACAGATAAATCGGTGAAAGTGACAAAAAGTTATTGACCACAGCCCTTGAAAAAAAGCATATATTAGAAAAATCGACTTAAAGTTTTGAAAATATATTTTTCCGGTTTCAATTCATTTCCTTAAGCCAGATTTACAGTAACTATGAAGCTGTTATATCAAAAATCTTTATTTATGATGACTAGATATTAATGTTAATGAAAACTCTATCCATATGCTACATTTTATCTTTTTATCACCCATTTCTATGGTACTACGTCAAACATAAACATCTTCAAGACAACGCTCCTAAATGTCACCATTTATTGACTCATTGTTGTTTCGAGTCTGACCGTGCAAATATTTGCTCAGTAACTTGTTGTCACTAAAAAAACACTGGTTTAATGGCTTCACGAATTGCTACTGGTAAGTCAGGTCTTTCCTTATACGTACTTGTGTCATTCAATCGGTCAGCTTGATAGTGATACCGGGTATTACCAGAGTACGTGGGACACATTCTATGTTTGAAGTACAAGTCAGATTGACGAAAACAATGGTACAATGTTGCACCAATTTCCTTCTTCAGTTGATACACAGAAGTACCAGTGTACTGACGAACAGCTATACCAAAAAAATTTATTACTTTTTCTGTGTGTCTTTCTTTTCCATCTAGCGAGCTAGGTAGGTAACAGTCAGGGAAATCCTCTTAATTAAGCTGTACAGCTTAATTTAGATGTCAGCTTAAGGAGAGTGTAAAGGAAAGTGCGCATGATTTTTATAATCCAAATATCATCTCTAAATAACATTTTCATAAGCTGATATGTAGATATTTTGGAAGCTCTTATTTTTCTCAATTGAGTGATATAATTTTTTGGGAAAAAAATTAAGGTCGTTTGAGGTTTAGGTGTATACAAAATTTACCCCAGTCTCTCCTAACTGATGTTTCTCTTACAAAACGGCTGGATTTTTTTCAAAATTTTTTGACTATTCTTCCCAGCTGGGCTGTATCTAAAAAGGGTTATTACTATTTCATATTCTTCCAAATGTTACTTTTTTAACTTGTTTTCTTTTACATAGACGGCTGTAAAAAAATTTAAACACGTTTTTACAAAAAAACAAGAAGCCCTGGGGGCTCTAAGAATTTCCGCGCGCTACCAAAATACTTTTTTATTAACTGTGTCAATTTTTGTCGAAAATAAAGCAGTTTTAATTTTTGGATAAATTTGGGCCTGAAATGATATTTTGGTGACAAAAAATTAAACATTTGTATCACCATCATTTTCAGCATACTTTTTTTGTTAACTTTGCCAATTTTTGTTGAAAATGAAGTAGTTTTAATTTTTGGACCAATTTTGGCCTAAAATGACATTTTGGTAACAAGAAATCAAAATTTTGATGTCACCATCATGTTCAACATACTTTATTTGTTAACTGTGCCTAAATTTTGTTGAAAATAAAGTAGTTCTAATTTTTGGACCAATTTTGGCCTAAAATGACATTTAGGTGAAAAAATCAAAATTATTATGTCACCATTATGTTCAGCATACTTTTTTTGTTAACTGTGCCAAGTTTTGTCGAAAACAAATACCAATTTTGGCCTGAAACGTCAATACGAGACTTTCCAGTAGTTAAGGAGCTTGGGTACGAAGTTTACATCTGTGACGGAGGAACGTGAAATCCCAAGGTCGATTTTTTCTTAAAAAATGCTCCGAAAGAAAAAAACGACGGTTTTAAAGAATTTCCTACGCCTTCGGGCGCGGAAATTCAATAAAAAAAACCTTTTTAGATATATTATTTAGCTTTATTTCAAAACTGCTCTCCTACACAAACGTTAATTAGTTTTGTAACAGAAAGTTCAGATGTAGATACCATTTTATCAAAAAATAAACACTGAGAAAAAGAGTTTTAAAGTTTTGAAGTTTTTACTCACATGCGGCTACTTGCGGCATTGAAATTACACTTGACAGGTTTTCCATTTTTAAAGCGTGAATTTTTTCTTTGGAAAGTGAGAAAAATATCAGCTCTTCAAAATTTTTTTAGTTTTGAAGGAAATATGCGCACGTGAGCACATATGACACAGAAAAAGTGTTACAAAGATCATCACAGCGTTATTAGCGAGTGAACATAAACAAACAAAATAAACAGAGATCCAGATGGAATTTTTTTAAAAAAAATTCATAATTAAAAAGTTTAGTATATTTTGCCCTGATTTCCTTTACACTCGCCTTAATTAGGATGTATGATACAGTCTAATTAGGCGTTTTATAGCTTAGTTAAAATGTACAAAACTTTGATCGTCTAAAACACACATTTAACTGTGTTTTAGCATCTATCTAACTGAATAAATCCAATATTTACGTGCATATAAACATCTCCAATACATTAGTTTTTTCGTAGCACCCCGGAGATCCGCTAAATTTGAAGTTTTAAAAGTATCGGCTTAATTAGGATGTATCACGTGACGTGACATCCTAACTAGGATGCAGTACAACTTAAATAGACTATCGCTAACAATGAACCATTGTTTATAGTCCATATCTTTTCAGCACGGGGTGCTGGAAATACTATTCTTTTTTTATAATATAGTGGTCAAATTGACGATGAAAGAGCTGCAGCGGTAATTCTACTAAAATTTACATTTTTCCAGAAATCAGGGAAAAACTTTTTCTACCTCCTAATTTAGATGTATGTCACCTAATTAAGCTGTATGATACAGCTTATTTAGGAGATCTCCAAATTAAGCTATACAGCTTAATTAAGAGGATTCCCCTGACTGGCTAAGGATTTTCCATCTGACAGCAAAGCTTTGTTTGTTGCTTTTAGTTTTCGCAAGCGTCCATCAACTCCTTTATGAATGTGACCAACACATTCCAACATAATAAACATGATAAAAAGCTTCCCACTGTAGTTATACAGCAAGGAGATACTGTTTTAATAAGTATACTAGGAACAAGGCAAGCCAAATCTCTCCACAACAACACACTCTTCAAACACGCTTTTATTTTATTTTTAGCTATACCTTGAAACAACTGCTGACAACCCAAGGGCCATATATTAAAATGAAGAGATAGAGAAATGTTCGTTCTGGAACAGTCGACGTCGACCAAAGGGAAATTCCCTAAGTCATCTGTTAGTCACCAACACAAAATAATATGAAATAATATTAAATGCTAATAACTAACACATAATAATATATACTATAAATACATGACGTCATCTGCCAATCACCAACACATAATAATATGAAATAATAAATACATTAAATACTAACACATAATAATATAAATGAAATCATATGACGTCATATGCGCAATAGCATATATAATATATATGCTGACATCAATAAAATTAGAATTGACTAGGAGGAATTCCCTAATTGCTAGTTACCAGAGTTATATCAAATAAATATGACCAGGGAATATTGTGATGAATGTCAAATTGATCTTGATAAATATGACAGATGCGATAAGTGTGGACGAAGGCTAATAATTAAAGGAAGGATGCTCTGTTGGTAACACAATATGATGTATATAACGTATAATGGAGGTTACTGTGTTGTAAAATTCCTAGTTGAGGGTTCAATTTCTATAAATAAAGGGATGTTCAAATTTTACAATGATTCCGTAGAGACAAGGGATTTTTATAGCGAACCAACAGTACTTGATATTGACGAGGTTCAAATTGAAAAAATAGTACTTTACCCCTATTAGCTTGTATGGGACAAGCTAATAGGGGTAAAGATGCTAGATATGTGATAGGGTACAAAAATGGTAATAATATACCATCGTTGCTAATCATAACGCCAAAGGGGCTGTATTCAAATGGTGCATCCAGATATTACGATGGATCTTCTCTTACCATGTCATTTGATATGCATGAACATCCTAAATGGATTTAAAAATATAAATGTATTCTAGCAAGGATACAGCAATTGTATGGTAGCGAATTCACGACCTCATCAGTGAAGAACGGTAGATACCTGAACACAAAAATTAAAGAATGGGATGGTAAAATAAACACGTATTTCTACGATCTTCCAGTACCTATGCGACAGCCATGTCAATGTATCTGTATACTAAAAATATCCAGCATTTATCAACAGGGGAATAAGCACTATCCGCAGGTCTTTCTTGAGGAGTGTAAATATAAGTCCGTTCAACAATCCAGGACACGACACCTTGATTTAGATGATGAAGAGGACCCATTCGTTGTGGTATAGTTAAAACTCGATAGATTTTTGTATACAACATTAGTATACAAATAAACTATGAATGATTTAAAAAAAGAAGCCAGAGAGCTGGGTATCCGTGGCTACTCCACTATGAAAAAGGCTGAAATTATAGCCGCAATTAACAAAATAAAATATAGAGATACTACAACGCAAACCCTTGGGTCTCATTGCAAGCCATGTCTAGAAATCACAGCTATTTAGCTTTATTTCAAAACAGCTCTCCTACACAAACGTTATTTAGTTTTGTAGGAGAAAGTTCATATGTAGATACCATTTTATCAAAAAATGAACACTGAGAAAAAGAGTATTAAAGTTTTGAAGTTTTTACTCACATGCGGCTACTTGCGGCATTAAAATTACGCTTGACAGGTTTTCCATTTTTAAAGCGTGATATTTTCTTCTTCGGAAAGTGAGAAAAATATCAGCTCTTCAAAATTTTTTTTGTTTTGAAGGAAATATGCGCACGTGAGCACATATGACACAGAAAAAATTGTTACAAAGATCATCACAGCGTTATTAGCGAGTAAACATAAACAAACAAAATAAACAGAGATCCAGATGGAATTTTTTTTAAAAAAATCATAATTAAAAAGTTTAGTATGTTTTGCCCTGATTTCACGAAAAAAAAAAGAAAAAATGAAAAAAAATCATTTTTTCCTTTACACTCACCTTAATTAGGATGTATGATACAGTCTAATTAGGTGTTATTCTCATGATCTGGAGCACTTGGTGGTAAGCTCGGGTAAAGCTTTGTAATATCTGTCATTTATTGTATCAGAATATGCATGGTTATACCCATGAATAAAACGTTCTTATCCTCGTGATACTCGTCAGTAAGCATGAATTCTAGCCGTTCGGTGGAGCCCTTCAAAGGGAGGTAAACAGGGTTATCAAAAGTCCAAGTAAGCATATCTCCCCATCCTACCTCCTTGGTTGGTAGGATGGCAAGAATATTTGATCTTTTTCCGTTAAATAGGCAATAATTTTCATCGAGTTGGTGACAAGTGAGCCTAAGCCTCTGGTACACGTTATAGACTGAATCGTGATCACCTTCAGTAAACATTGATTTGGTATCAAAATTATATCCCAGAAGATCCGTCAATGTTTTATCAACTATCGCAACATATCCCTTGCTTACCCTTACTTTACAGACTCCATTTCTAAGTACAAAAAGTTTCCTCCCTCCCGCATGTTCATTTACTATTCCGGCGAGATCTTCTATTCTATAAAGGCCTTTCTCGATGGTAATGAGGGTTTCAAAATCCCCGACGGTAAAATCTCCATCATTGGTTGATCCAGGCGTCGCTTTGTAAATCTTTATATCGTTCTTTTTTTCGAAAAGATTCAGCCACGTAGCTCGAGTACTTATGGATTTCAGAGCGATTCTCGTGTCCTGCTCTAGGTATTCATCAAAGACTATTGGTTCCTCAATATTCTTAATATATAACTGCTTCATTGTTTTTTTTCTATTAATAGAAAAGATGAATATTGTGCGACAACGGCGCTGGGGACACGAGTGGCTCCGTACCCCTCGTTAACGCCATTTTCAAATTTCATGTATATTACCACATGCGTCATATCCTCGCGAGATTGAAGGTACCCATGCCATACGAGGGAGGCTTTTCTCAATATGATAACCCCTACTCTACCTCGGGGTATGCGCGAGTATGTCGTGAGTATGGTGCCGATCCCAACGCCTTGTACAAGTTTAAAGCCCTAGTGTCGTCGTTAACAAACGGTAGATGGTGGCTTCAGGTTGATGGGGATTGGGCTAAATTCATCATACCAACCTCCCAAGGTCTGACATCGGAGGGCCTGACAAAATTGAGTGAAAGTATACGCGTTTACATAATCTTGCTACTAGGGTCCCAAGCTAGTGCAAAGGCATCAATTCTAGGCTCTAATGCTGATAACTATACAGCGAGGCAAATATTATTGCAGAAATTCGAGGATATGGTTCAACGTAAGGAAAACGTAGGTCAAGATATTATCGAGTTTCAAAAAGTGTTACAGTATGCACGGACTCCAGTAAATTTCGCCGTAATGCCCAGCGTCTACATGCTTCCTTCAAACATGGAACTTCGTATTGGAAAGATTGTGGGTTATAACAACAACGTTTTAATAGCACCTTCTAATATAGGTGTAGGTGTAGAGCTAGATATGAATACCTTGAGTGTCAAACATAAGGCACCTTCACCACAGCTCCGAGGCAACATATAAAGTCGCCTGATACCAAGGAAGCTGCTGTTCACGAGGAAACTAAGGCTACCATTATCACGGTGGGATTAGGATTGATCCTCACTTATATATGGTTGAAGAGATAGATGTAATAGTTGCCTGATAAGCTACTGGTTTACCAGAATAATCTACGATCTCTTCCCATCCTTACTCCTCCTGTCACCAACGTATGCAACAACTAAACCCACAGCTCCCGCAATCGCTAAATAGAGGTTCTTCGCTACATATTCGACAACCCTCCCTGCAACCCTGAAGAAGAACGACACAACAGTGTCAATAATGCCAGGCAAAGCAGCACCTGCCTTTCCTGCTAAATATTTAAGGAATTTTCCCAGTCTCTCCAGTTGTTTCCGCACAAACCCTTTGCCTGCAGCACTACCTCCTCCTCCTGCTGCTGCCCCACTACCACCTGTGAGTGCTAGGACCAAGGTCGACACGAGCAAGCCAATGGCACTAACGATGTTGGCAATCGTTATACCCTGCTCTTTGAACAAAATGGACAATTTCTCCCGTAATGATACATCATCGCCAGCTATCTTCATCAAAGTATCTTTGATATTTTTCAGTTGGTTGTGGATGCTAGAGGATAGTAAACCATGGGCTTCTAGAATGGCCCGTTTTTCATTCTTTAGCTTTTCACGATCCTCCTTAGCCTTATCGAGGTCCTTATCCCAGATAGCTAGCTGTTCCTCGGATACGTCGGATCCAGCCTTCTTCGCCTCAAGCCTCTTGATCTTGTCATCTGCCTTGGAAAGCTCGCCATCGTAGTAGATCATCTTACTTTTCACGTTATTCAAGTCGTCCTGGAGCGTTCTAACATAGAAATGAAGCCCCCTTCTTTCACTTTCGTCTAAAGCTTCGGTAAAGGAAGTATCCTCCATCAGACTCTTCGTTTCATCTAGAACATTCTCGAGTAGCGGCAACATTTCAATGTCATCAGCCTTCTCTTCAACGTGAACAATTTCGTTAAGGAGTCCCTGCGCCATCTTTTTACTACCCTTGTGTGGTGTGGCATAATCAGTAAACCCCAGAGCTCGCAATCTACCAACACCTAAGTGTTCCTTTATCACTCCAACCCCTCAACTCACCATTTTGTTTCGTGAGCTCTACACCATCATAGGTAAGCTGATTACCTTCTATTGTAAAGTTATCGTAATGCCTGGCATTCGGTTGCCCTAGCTCCCCACTAAGAGCTTCGTAGAGGCTATCAACTTTTGATGTTAGTAGTTCATGCCTTGCAGTCGTGGTGTCAGTAAGGCCACCTTGTGAAGGTGTTGCGGGCGTAGTGCTTGTATCAGGAATATCCTCGGGTCGAAGGATCTCACTACTAAACTCCTCAGGTTCATATGGAATATCCTCTTCCGGCGTAAAGTCATATCCCGGATTATCAGTCATTTATTTCAAGCCTGCACCGCTATAAATAAAGATGTCTGTTTTTGGAACTAAGCTATATCCTCTCAAGGAATTTAAAACAATGCTGGCCTTGAAAGGCAAGAAGCAGCGTGTCAAGGTGAGTCATGTCCCTCAACAATCAACCAGAACGAAGACTTGTATATTGACGTGCCAAACATGGGTCAGAATGATGTAATTTTCCCAGGCTCTCTCAAACTCCTCTTTGACTTGGAGCTTACGGGTACCAATACCAAACGCACCATCATCAGCAACATCGGCAAGGCCTTAGTACAGAACCTTCGCATAAGCTTGAACGGCAATGAAGTGATGAACATCAGCGATTTTAATATCTTTTCCGTGTATGGCGATCTTTGGCTGCCCAAATTCGAACGCGATAACAACCTAATTTTAGAGGGCATCAATCCGAATGACGGCACCCTCAGAGCTCTCCAAGTAAAAGCCAGCGACCATGTAGGGAATGACGAGGAAAAGGCGATCGTAGCGGCGTATGGCAACACCTTTTGCATACCATTGGGGAAAATGTTCGAACTCACTAGAGACTTGCCCTTCTATCAAGCAGGCTTACACGATAGGCTGCAGTTCGTAATACATTTTGCTCCCTATGGCCAAGTTATCAAAGATTCTGGTACGGCTGCCGCTGGAAGCACAGCAACTAAGCCAGCCGATTCCTCTTACAAGATCAGCAATATATGCCTCGAATTTGATAAAGTGACAAACGAAGAATTAGCAAGTGCCATAATGTCTCCATACAGCCGTCTAGCCCTGCCCTACGAGAGAGTTCTGAGATCGAAAGTTGTCACCATAAAAAAGGCTGATACCAGCTACAACCTCCAGATCGATACTCCAGCAAAAAGTTTAAAAGGCGTCTTATTATTGTTCGTAGATCCCGGGGAAAGTGAAGGCCTATTCGGGGAACAACGAGGTCTTCTACAACCCCAAGATCGAAAAGATCTCGATTATTGTCGAGGGTGAGCCGAATGAACTGTATAGCCATGCCATGTTGCCTAAGGACCATCTGGGACAAGTCTTTGAACTTTTTGGATCCCACGATAGCGAAGTGACCATTGGGCAGTTCTTTAGTGAAAGATACGCGCTGTTTATCGACTTCAGATCAATCCCAGAAAATGGATTGTATGGTAGCGGAAGACCTCTGCAAAGACTTAGTGATGGCATTACCTTACATATCACCAGGAAGCCAGATGGCACATGTGATATAAAATGTTACGTGTATTTGCTGATGGACGCGCAATTGAATATTTTGGATGGTCGTTTTCATTCAGTAGAATATTAAGAGCATTAAAAATTGTTTTTGTAGGCCTTTGGTCTACAAAATAAACATGGCAAGTCTCGCAATTATGGCTGGCGGGGCGCTGATTAACGCGCTCACATTCAGCGGCAGTAACTATTTATTCAGTAAACTCTCAGGCCATAGCGACGAAGAGCGCAAAAGACACGATTTAGCGGTGGAGAAATTACAAGCTGCCCAAGCTCAATGGGTACGTGACAGGCAATCAAAAATAGACTGGTATAATAAGAGACGAGAAGAACAACGTGCTGCTGGACAGGGTTTAAAGGAATTGGATGAAAATATGAGACAGTACTATATCGCTACAATTGAACAGGCACCTACGTTATCTGATTTTTATACACCTTCGAAGCAGCAACAGGACGGTGAACTGACGTTCGTTCTAGGCTCCTTGGCCCTCCTCGGCTACATGTAATCGTTTTTTGATATGTATAATAAACATGTCGAAAACAAAAGCACATATCCTCCACAGAAGAGGAATCTGAAAAATTGAGTAAAATATGCTATTCTCCAGAAAATCTTTGGACTGGACGCAAGGCTATCAAATAACTCTCTGAGAAGAGTGGTTTTTCCAAAAAGAAAATTATTCACTGGCTGAGTCGCCATTTGCTCTGGCTAAGGCATATCAAAGGCCAGAAAAAAGATCAACTACCCACATTTCACTGTTACAAAGCTGAATCAGTTGCATCAATTCGATTTGCTCTATATGCCCCATGATACAGTGTATGGAAACACATACAAGTATATACTCACGGGTATCGATGTTGCCTCAAGATATAAAGTAGCTAGGCCCCTAAGAACGAAGAGAGCGAGCGAAGTCGCTGAGATGCTAAAGGATATTTACAAAGCAGGACCTCTCCGTTATCCGAAGATTTTCCAATGCGAACAAGGTAGTGAATTCAGATCGGATGTAACGAAATTGTTGGAGGGTGAATAAGTGGAGATTAAACGTGCTACTACAAAATACCATCACACATTCACAGCTTTTGTCGAAAGTTACAACAAGATACTAGCACAAAGGCTCTTTAAACCCCAAGATGCACAAGAGCTTTAGTTTATGCAACTTAAAGTGTTTTAAAGTGTTGGATGTAGATCATAGCGTATTCTGTTATCCCAAATATCAAAAATTTGACCTATAATATTATTTTATAAAAATTGTTTATATTCATGGACCGAAGAGTGACGGCAGGTATCAATTATTGCCGATGGTATAAATCAAATGTGGCATCATGGTTAATTGTAGGTGGTAGAGGGATCTTCCTCGTTCACCTGAAAGAAATTTTAAAAGTTTACCTTTGCTTTATTCGTCATCTTTATTATGTTTCTGTGTTTATACAATGAGCTATGAAATTTTACCAAACAAATACAAGTACTATTTAGTGTTTTTTTATGAAGAGAGCTACCCCCCCCCCCCCCCCCCTCTCTCTCTCTCTCCTGGACTCTGGCTCGCTAAGCCGAGATTTTGCTATTGGTAATAAAATCAAATAGAAATATATTCGTTTAAATGACAAGAACACACTGCTTTGTAGAGATAGCGGTTAGACAGGGTAAAATTTTTTTGTGTAAGAATTTTCGCGTACGAATTTCACGTGAAGTCAACGCGTTTTCAGTTCGGTTCACAAGATAAATTCCACCCCACTTAGCTAGGCCAACAAAAGAAACCGAGTCAGTTAGCTTTTAATGAACAGCTCTTTAATTACGTTCGTTTTTTGCATGTTATCTTATATATTAATTCCCTTGCGTGACTAAAACTGTGAGTCCACGACACGGAAATCACGGGTTACTTTCTTATGACGTGGCTGTACGCTAAAATTTAACTAAAAAGATTAGGGATGTACTTCATAGAAATCGCACATAAGCTGTAAATATATAACCCGCTGCTAATAACGATATAAATATATATACCCTTATGCCAAAAAACTCTATGTTAGCATATATATATAGGTATCGCTACATATGAAACGGTATTAGATATTTACAAAGCATACGGACTGTTAAATGAAGTTCCCAGCATAAAACGGAAGTTGTGTTTACGAAAAAGATGGCTGTTCTTTTTGAGTATTCTCTACTCTTTCATTCAAAATAAATCTTTAAAAAAACATTTGAAGAAGAGCATGGTTTTATAAATTAATCATAGCAATGTTCTGTAAGGTTTTTTCATGTTTTATTTTCAGTTTTGATTATATTATTGTTGCCAGACATGTTTTATAGCTAGCATCAAAAAGCCAACCACCACCAACAACTAGCTAGCTAGCTAGAAATATATATATATATATATATATATATATATATATATATATATGTAGCCATGTTCTTTATACCTAGCTAAGTCTCCAGTTTATATTTAAGTGACTAGCTATTAGCTGCTGTAGCTAGCTAATGCTAGCTTTAAACTAAAGATTCCCAGTATATATATTCCCACAAAACCCATCAAACGTTATTAACCCTGAAGATTTTAAACATTTTCCTGTTTTTTTTTGGTTTGCGAAGTTCTTTTCCTCCAAATATTCTGAAAATAAAGTTCAGAAATTACTTATTTTTAAAATGTAAATTTAATTTGTTTCAAATTGTGGTTGTGACATTTTCATGTAAGAATTTGTGGGCAAAAACCTTAATCAGCATGCTAAAAGAACTGATTTTTCTTAATTTAGAATTACTAAACACAACCATTTTCTTACATTTAGTGTAAACTTTTGTGCGTATGGCTTATATTTAATACAACAAAAGAGCTACTTTGTTGATTTCAATTTTATACTCTTTGTAAGCTATTTTTTTCTTCTTTTTGACATTTTGAATTAACTTATTGCTGTAGAAGGCATATAATATACATGCATATAAAAAAATGGAATTTTGCAAATTTCTGTTTTACCACTCAATTTTTACATTTTATAAGTTATTTGGAACAGAATGGTATGAAATAGACCAAAATACCTGATCTTAGTTGTTTTTAATTTACAGGCTGTGTCTGTGAAACTTTAAGGGGAACATTTGGTGGAAGACAATGGCATGACATATACTGATAGAACTGATTTTTGTTGTGTTAGATGTTATATCTGAACCTTTTTGACATTTTATGTTAATTTTGCGAGAAAGGACTATATATATATATATACACAGAAAAAGAATTCAATTTTACACCTTGCAAGCTTTGTTTTTCTATATTTTGTATAAATTCTTACTGGGGAGGACTCCGTGCAATATATCGAAATGACTGATCCTTCTCGATTTAAATTTGATGTGTTTTAAATCGTATATAGTTTTGGAAATTTTGTGTAAGATTTAATGGGTAAGGGCTAGATGCAATATGTCAAAAAAACTTTTTTTGTTGAATCAGAAGCACTCCCTACAACCATTCTTTTTTTACAGTTTGTGAAGCTTTTGTGAGAAAAGAGTGTATGCAATATTATCGAAATAACTGATTTTTGTTGCAAACTGTCTTTCTTAGGCATTTTAGCTTAAAATATTGTTTTAGAGGGCATATGCAGTAGATATATGTACCGAAATAATTGAATTTTGCAAACTTTGATTTTGTCGTTACCTCTCATTTTTTACATTTTGATTAAACTTTTGTGGGAGACCGTCGGTATGCGAAGGACCAAAATAAGAGATTTTAGTATTATTTAGAATTTGTATTTTGTGTTGCAAAATTGGTGCAAAAATTGACATAAAATGAACTTATATACAGATTGATTGCTGTTGTTTAACATGACTCATTATGACTTTATATATATATTTTATGAAAATTTGTGACAGAATACTATGTGAGATTTGAAATTTTGTTTGCTTTATTGATGGTAAAACAGCATGCAAATTGCTAAAAGGACTTTATTAATTTTTGATTTAAACACCGTTTTTTGTTGGCATTTTGTCTAAAGTTTGGTGAGGAAGGACCATATGCATTATATCAAAAAACGTTTTATTGCAATATAATTTAACCTTGCAATCCCTTTGTAACACCTTAGATAAAAATTTCTACTTAGGCAAAATTTATTGTTTATTTTTCGCATTTTGTGTCAACCTTTGGCAGGGTTTGCAATAAACTAACTGATTTTAACATATACAATGAGAGAGATTTGTGTTTGACATTGATCAGCTTTTTTGTATATATGTGGCGTTTTAAGTGATTTAAATTTTATGGGTGAGATGTATGTTGAAATGCTTTTGGAAACTTCTTTCCGAATAATTTTCGCATTTGTCAGATGGTCAGAGCAAGTAATTTTAGTAGATTTAGATTTTAAATGTCACATAAATACTGCAGTTGTTGAAAACCTTTAATTTTTTTGGTCATTTATATAATAATGCAGATGTAAGATGCGCACTGCTGTATTGTTTGTTTTTTGATGGACATATATCTGCTACATAAATTTAATGGAATACAGTGGATTCTTCCACGGGAAACAGCTAGTCTTATATATTAATTCCCTTGCGTGAGTAAAACTGTGAGTCCACGACACGGAAATCACGGGTCACTTTCTTATGACGTGGCTGTACGCTAAAATTTACTTCATAGAAATCGCACATAAGGTGTAAATATATAACCCGCTGCTAATAACGATATAAATATATATACCCTTATGCCAAAAAACTCTATGTTAGCATATATATATAGGTATCGCTACATATGAAACGGATTATTACGGATTATTAATCCGGAACGGATTATTAGATATTCACAAAGCATACGCACTGTTAAATGAAGTTCCTAGCATAAAACGGAAATTGTGTTTACGAAAAAGATGGCTGTTCTTTTTGAGTATTCTCTACCCTTTCATTCAAAATAAATCTTTAAAAAAACATTTGAAGAAGAGCATCGTTTTATAAATTAATCATAGCAAGGTTCTGTAAGGTTTTTTCATGTTTTATTTTCAGTTTTTATTATATTATTGTTGCCAGACATGTTTTATAGCTAGCATCATAAAAAGCCAACCACCACCAACAACTAGCTAGCTAGCTAGGAATATATATATATATATATATGTAGCCATGTTCTTTATACCTAGCTAAGTCTCCAGTTTATATTTAAGTGACTAGCTATTAGCTGCTGTAGCTAGCTAATGCTAGCTTTAAACTAAAGATTCCCAGTATATATATTCCCACAAAACCCATCAAACGTTATTAACCCTGAAAATTTTAAACATTTTCCTGGTTTTTTTTGGTTTGCGAAGTTCTTTTTCTCCAAATATTCTGAAAATAAAGTTCAGAAATTACTTATTTTTAAAATTTAAATTTAATTTGCTTCAAATTGTGGTTTTGACATTTTCATGTAAGAATTTGTGGGCAAAAACCTTAATCAGCATGCTAAAAGAACTGACTTTTCTTAATTTAGAATTACTAAACACAACCATTTTCTTACATTTAGTGTAAACTTTTGTGCGTATGGCTTATATTTAATACACCAAAAGAGCTATATACTTTGTTGATTTCAATTTTATACTCTTTGTAAGCTATTTTTTTCTTCTTTTTGACATTTCTGTTTTACCACTCAATTTTTACATTTTATAAGTTATTTGGAACAGAATGGTATGAAATAGACCAAAATACCTGATCTTAGTTGTTTTTAATTTACAGGCTGTGTCTGTGAAACTTTAAGGGGAACATTTGGTGGAAGACAATGGCATGACATATATATACTGATAGAACTGATTTTTGTTGTGTTAGATGTTATATCTGAACCTTTTTGACATTTTGTGTTAATTTTGCGAGGAAGGACCATATATATATACACAGAAGAAGAATTCAATTTTACTCCTTCCAAGCTTTGTTTTTCTATATTTTGTATAAATTCTTACTGGGGAGGACTCCGTGCAATATATCGAAATGACTGATCCTTCTAGATTTAAATTTGATGTGTTCTAAATCGTTTATAGTTTTAGAAATTTTGTGTAAGATTTAATGGGTAAGGGCTAGATGCAATATGTCAAAAAAACTTTTTTTGTTGAATCAGAAGCACTCCCTACAACCATTCTTTTTTTTACAGTTTGTGAAGCTTTTGTGAGGAAAGAGTGTATGCAATATTATCGAAATAACTGATTTTTGTTGCATACTGTTTTTCTTTGGCATTTTGGATTAAAATATTGTTTTAGAGGGCATATGCAGTAGATATATGTACTGAAATAGTTAAATTTTGCAAACTTTGATTTTGTCGTTACCTCTCATTTTTTACATTTTGATTAAACTTTTGTGGGAGACCGTCAGTATGCGAAGGACCAAAATAAGAGATTTTAGTATTATTTAGAATTTGTATTTTGTGTTGCAAAATTGGTGCAAAAATTGACATAAAATGAACTTATATACAGATTGATTGCTGTTGTTTAACATGACTCATTATGACTTATATATATATTTTATGAAAATTTGTGACAGAATACTATGTGAGATTTGAAATTTTGTTTACTTTATTGATGGTAAAACAGCATGCAAATTGCTAAAAGGACTTTATTAATTTTAGGTTTAAACACCGTTATTTTGTTGGCATTTTGTCTAAAGTTTGGTGAGGAGGGACTGTATGCAATATATCAAATAATGTTTTATTGCATTATAATTTGTCCTTGCAAATCCCTTTTTTTACACCTTAGATAAAAAATTCTGTCAGAGGCACAATTTATTGTTTATTTTTAACATTGTGTGTCAACCTTTGGCAGGGTTTGCAATAAACTAACTGATTTTAACATATACAATGAGAGAGATTTGTGTTTGACATTGATCAGCTTTTTTGTATATATGTGGCGTTTTAAGTGATTTAAATTTTATGGGTGAGATGTATGTTGAAATGCTTTTGGAAACTTCTTTCCGAATAATTTTCGCATTTGTCAGATGGTCAGAGCAAGTGATTTTAGTAGATTTAGATTTTAAATGTCACATAAATACTGCAGTTGTTGAAAACCTTTAATTTTTTTGGTCATTTATATAATAATGCAGATGTAAGATGTGCACTGCTGTATTGTTTGTTTTTTGATGGACATATATCTGCTACATAAATTAAATGGAATACAGTGGATTCTTCCACGGGAAACAGCTAGTCATATAATAATTCGCGTATTGACTAAATTTTTGCGCGTATATGAAAATTACTACGAATAGGGTTCACGTCTTGACAATGTTTCTTATAAAAGTCTCAGACTATAGAGCTGGTAAATGACAAAACTAGTACTACATGGGTCAAACACCTGTACACTATTGTGAAAACCATGAACAACACCAAGACGGCTATGATCGGAATGAAACCTTCATCTGCCATCAAGCTTGATGATGTGCCACTTGCAAAAAATGAGGAGTATCCTGAGGAAAACCCATTACCAGAAGACGGGCTCTACCTCTACCTCTTGCAACCTGGAGAGGAACACAAGGATTCGAAAAGACGTGCAACGGATGCTTGGTGGAGCAAAAGGACGTACAGACTCAACCGTCTCGTAACTGGTAGGAGATTGTTATACTACTTGACAAATGTGCCTGATCGGAGTTTCGTGTCAGAGGAATTAATGCTAATACCCGAGGATATTGAATTACCTCCCGAGCATGTGAAAGAATGATAATATTTCTCGATTTTGTGTGTTCATAACACACAAAACCACGCATCTGTAATTTTTCGATACCCTTCATCGCAAGCCACCTCATAATTTCAAAAGCCATTGGTTTTCGTGAATGTGCACAAATATTCAAGGCACCATCCAAGGAGATGAATACATCGTGAGCATTTTTAGTTTCCTTTGGCCCGGCATACCATGCCGGGCCCTGAGCATTTAGCTCTATACGCGTCTTCTCCACTATATTAAGCGCTCTACAGGATGTTCTTATATCAACAATTCCCAAGAACCTTCCAAGATCTGCGCGTTTGAAAAGAGGCCGATTTTGCGCATCGAATAAAGTTTCGATGGCAGGTAATGTGTTTAACGCAAGCGAGGACATCTTTATTTAAATAATGGTTTCAACCAGGGTCACAATGAGTAGGATGGTTGATATTAATATAGCAAAATGAATAATATTCCTGTGGATCTTTTCTCTCCATAACATCACTAAGGTCTTCCTGGAGGGCTTCTAGTTGACTTTCCAGATAAGGGATCCTATCCATCTCCTCATGACAATTTTCCAATTGCTTTTCTAATTGATGTATGTATGCCATTTATTTATTCCAATATACTCCAGGTCCTTGGGTGCTCGAGTCGAATATACAAACACGCGTGTTTTGACTTTTTGAGTTGATTTTTGATTATATACCAGTCGGTAGGTTCTATCAGGTTAGTCTCTTCATCAAGCAGCTTCATATCAGATCGTTCACTAGGGTACCATAGGAACAGCTGCTTTTTCTGTCGGCGGATAAAATTTTCCGAACGCCGTATAGACGAGAATTCCTAGCTCGTTCATAGATTCGCGGATGATCAAATCATTTTCCAGATCCTTACGGAGAGCATCGACATCATCGATGGATACAAAATTGCTGATGGTTTTGCTATATAGTCCAAACGCATGATTGCTGATGGCTCTCGCGGTGGTTTCCACTTTTTCCTGGATTTCCTTTTCGGCTACCTCGGCGTGTATTTTCTCGACTATTTCATCTGATGCCTTATCGATGAAACTATCGCTACATTTTTTGGACATTAAACGTGGCTTGGTCTTTCGTATATCCTTTAAGGCCCGCATCCAGATACTGAAGGTAACCTCTGGGTCATATTGATCCCCCATATACGGACTGCGTAATACCCCCCCCCCCCCCCCCCGCACAGCTTTTTCAAACATCAGGAGCATGTCAGGATCCGTCAGTAGCTCAAGCTTTACACCCGTGTACTTTAGTGCTGCTTTCCAAGCCAAGCCTGGTGCGCTATAGAAGTGGGCAGGATCGAGCTTGTAGTTCTCATGGCAGACTCCTCGAAAGTTTTGGAATATATCGGCGAGTAGTAAAACGTCATTCACTAAATACGCATCGTGGTAGTCACCCATGGTAGTTTCATCATCTTTGTATTGATAACATCCCATACTTCCTGAGCATGTTCATAATCATTGTCACTGATACCCTTCATATTCAACTTGCTATAGAAAGCCTCCTTTGGAGGTAGCTTAGTCTCCTCGAATCGTCGCCAGCCATCCATATACCCATAGGGATATACACCCTTCCTTTGCATGAGCTTAAAGATATCATCATCAGTGAAATACCAACGGAGATGTTTGCATTGGGCATCATCGAGGTTGCTTGCCAATTTTTTTAATGATGAAGCCATAAATCGACAGCTGTCTATGAATCGTATTTCAATCTTTTTATACGTTTCACCATCACCATACCCAATACCTGCAATAGGTACTTTGATATTTACGTTGAAGGAGATATATTTTTCCGTATTCTCCGCGATGCAACCTATATCCTGGGTTTCATATTTTTCGCCTAATTCACGGATGAATAAGTGTGCATCATAGCCACTTAAATTGTGGAATATTACGGGTACGTGATTAGGTGTTGTGTGCTGCTCCTCGATACAGCCCTGTATAGTGACAGTGGTCTCTTATTTTGCGATTCTTCGGATCATCGTTGAACGGCTTCATACATATGTGACATGTTTCAGCAGAATCATATGAATTCTTCTGCATCTCAGTTAGTTCCATCATAGGCTTCTGTGGTAAGATAGCGTAGAGCCGCTTTACCTCATCTTCCAGGTGGTTGACAAAGCGGGGTACGCAGTCATCGTTTCTATATACTGTTAACGGGTGCGGCACTTCTCCATATGCAAAAGTGGAATACGTACACCAACCGCATGGTTCATGTTTGTTTAGGTTCTTAGTTTTTGTATCCCGAGCATTTTCTTTCATAGGTATCGACAAGCTTTCAAAGTCTGCATAGATGACGAATGGGACTTTGAATTGTTGCTGACCATCCTGGTAGCATAGCCATTTTTCCTTCTCGCTTGGCATCGTGATCTTTACCGTCTCGTTGTCTTTGCAGTAGGTATAATGATTGTCTCTTGATTCCACCGTTTGAAATCCCTGCAGACAATTTAGACAGAAATGCATTTTCCCATGATACTTCGATATCTCGCTACCTAATAGCCGTGAGAGATTTTTGATGGCTACGTAATGGTTCCTCTTCTCATCGGTGATTAGTAGCAAATTAGCCTGCTTCTCACGCTCATTATATGTAGATCGCCGCAGGATATTAAAGCTCTTCCCTCTTGCATACAAGACGTTCACGGCAATGTCGGGATTGTTTCTTTCAAATTTGATGATGTTTTTAATGGATGTGGGGAACTCAATGCCCTGCCAGTTGTATCGATATGGTTTATACCTATCTCTTCGTGATGTATGGCAGCTATAATTGCCCATTTAAAGCACTCCTCATCATCATTGATAGGATTCAAGATCGTTTTTTTCATCGCAATCCATTTTGGTGTTTCGATATATGATGAGCCTCGCGTTAGCTTCAGCTTATGAAAATCAACATCTAAATGCTGAATGGGACCTATGCTAAACCCAGATTTGGGTAATGCAGGATTTTCTACATGTGTTCTGATTTGTGCGAACATCATATCCATCACTTCATCCACGATTGTGCCTTGAAATACTGATGTCATGTTGCTGTGGAATACCTTGTCTACTTCTATAAACTCGTTAGTACCATCGATGGGCTTCCTCCATAGGATCCAGAGGGAGCATTGGATTTTCGCAGATCCCATTTCTTCCACTTGGTTTTCGATGAGTTTTTTCACATATGATCGAACCATGTCCAAGTACCCATTAATATCTGTTCTATCAATACCGGCTATGCGAAAACTTCTAAATGATTTGTGTAATGCATGTTTGTGCTCTTGTGGTGTAAAATCATGCTCCTTTTGATCATCCTCTGCATGATCTTTCCTCGCTTCCTCCTCTATTTCACCAAAAAGGGTTTTTCTTGCTCCATGATATAATGAGAGGATACGATTTTTAACTAATGCAAATGTTTGCCGTACCGGTCCCTTGATACTCTCTGGTACATGGTCGATGAGCCATTCTGACAATTCTCGCAATTAAAGCTGGATTTCCATCAGTGCGAATTCTCTTATCGCTCTGGCTTTTTTGACCCATTGATCTTTTTTCGCACTAGTGGAAATTGCAGAGCGACACTTTTTTTGCTCTTATCGCCCAATTTCAGTGCGATAGTCAGAGCGACAATTATCAAAAAGTTTTGATATTTATCGCTCTGAGTTTTCGCCCAAAAGTGCAACTTCAAAGAAATACCGAATGTCCATTTAAAAAAATTGAATAGATTCTATTGAAATTTAACTTCAGCACATGCTTACACGTGTTGAGTACAAGAAATAGTTTCATATGTGTTGTGAACCGAGCAGTGTTGTAAAAAAAGTTTTTATAAAATGGGAAAAACAAATAGGTGCGACTTAAGGGAAGATGAATATTTAGCAGAGGCTGTTCGAAATTTTTCATGTCTGTACGACAAAAGTTGCAAAGAGTATCGAGAAAAAGATCGAGTGGCAAATGCTTGGAAGAATGTTGAGGAGGAGTTAGTATGTGAAGAGGGTAAAGTTTATCCTTGTTTGTCAGTTCAATGCGCTACATTTTTGCGCTGTTAAAACTTGAGCGTATTCAGCTTGTTCTATTACTTATTTGGAAAAAAAAGGTTTTTAAATTCAACTGTTTTAAGGGGAAGCTATTCGAAGATGGGACAACTTGAAAAAAAGATACAGCAAGAAAAAGAATAACCTAAAAAAGAAATCTGCATCTGGATCAGGTTTGGCTGACGTTGAATCATGTGTCAAAGATTTGAAAGAATAGTCTTTTTTATCTTGGCTTGATAAGCATTATCAAATGAGAGACACAAAATCAAATATAGCGGCTCCGGAGGATGAGGAAGATATTGATTCTTATTCGGAGGCAGCGGTTGAAGATTATTTAAATAACGAGAATGACCCTGCTATAAAATCACCAAGTTTGGCCAAGATGACAACTATTGATTTACTAGATACCTAAAGTAAAATTCTCTATCGTGCAATTTCATTTATTGAAGCAGTTGATTATACACTCCTTTCAATTCTCTTTCTCTATAAATTTGACGAACCCAAGAGAATGGCGATTTTCTTCGTCTCTTTTTTCTTATACTTCTAATGACTATTAAGGCAGTTACAGCTTCTTCTTCTTCTGAACTGTCTGCCATCTTGAAATGTGTGTGTTCACATAAGAAAATTTCGCACAAAAAATAATTTGTATTGGCATGCTATCGCACTAAAACTCATTTGCAGCGTAGAACTCCTGTCGCACTAAAATTTTGTGTAATTTTAGAGCGATAGAAAGATTCGCACTGGTGGAAATCCGCCTTTACTCTTGATTACTGGACGAGTTCTCTTGAGCTCCTGGCGTTCAAATTTATTCATTTCCTCAAACGTGAGTACATGTGGCTCTATCTTACTCCTAATAGGACGAGTCTTTGCCATCTCTTGTTTTTCAAAAATATCCATCACGTCTGGTGTGAATGAGGTAGGAGTGGGTTCTAATAAAGCTACAATTTCTGCTTTGCGTAATTTTGAATAACCCTTAATCCCCTGGCTCTTCGCGATTGAGTGTAATTCTTTTACAGTATTTGAATTCATTCTTTATTATAGTTTTTTTGATTCAGCAAAATTTCTAGCACGGTCATGATTTTGAATATTTAGGGAATTTCCCTTTACTCATATTCTGTATAATATGAATATATGCTATTGCTCATGACGTCATATGATTTCGTTTTATATTATTTAATATGATTATGTGTTAGTATTTAACGATATATACATTAATATGAGTTTGTATTGGTGATTGGCAGATGACGTCATGTATTTATAGTATATATTATTATGTGTTAGTTATTAGCATTTAATATTATTTCATATTATTTTGTGTTGGTGACTAACAGATGACTTAGGGAATTTCCCTTTGGTCGACGTCGACTGTGCCAGAACGAACATTTCTCTATCTCTAATGAAACCCCGGGTTTGGTGTAAAAACTAAGTTTTAGGCCAAATAACAAAAGGAAAAGACGTTGCTAAGGCCGTATCCAAGAAGAATTTTTAATTTTGAAAACTACTACTAATTTTTGATAAAGAAATAGAGCAATTTCCGGGTTTTTTCATAAAAAAGGAACGATGCCACTGTTTTCTACTCATACGAAAATGCATAAAAACGATAAAATTAAAAAAATGATTTTTTTGTGATTTTCAGGTATAGGACCACCTTAAATGACTTTTCTAGAAATAATAAATTCTTTTTTTTTATATTTGAATTTTATTGAATGATGTTTCTAACATTTATCGAAAAGAGTTAGTAGATTAAGTGACGTGTTCTCTGCAAGAATTTTTTAAAAATGTGAAAAAAGAGCCCTGGGGACAAGGTTGAATTCCTAGGACATATGCGTATAATTTTTCAGAGGTAAAAAGAAAACTGATGACCCATGACCCATGACCGGTCGACCTCTTAAAGATGGTAGTCAAAGTAGTGTCTTGGAATTATTGTTCGTGTTTCTTGTCAGTTGTTTTTTGTCTATTCCTCTTCTTTATTTCTTCTGTTCATAATATTTTGCTTTCCATAAAAATCATACAGAATTTTCATAATAAGTGCAGTCATCAGGGGGGTAAACATCCTAGTATACGATAGTTAATTGCTGTGAGTTCCAGAATAATACCACAAATTGATAGAAACAATGTATTTCTATTGGAATGAGTAAATACAACACGTTCAGTATGCGTAGATTATTTATGGAAATTTTTTTAGGGAATGGGTAGGAATGAAAGTGCCTCCTTCATGCTTCTTCATATGCTCAAAATACATATCCTGAGCGTCAGGAAATGCCCCAATATATAATGTGTATCCGGAGTGTCAGGGCACGCATTATAGGCATCTTCATGCCCTGAGCGTCAGGTACATGATACAGATGAAATGCACTGAGCGTCAGATGCATCGACATGTCTTGAGCGTCCAAGGACATGCTAACTGTAATCTGTTAGGTACATCTGAAGAACTTGTGCAGTGTGGGGTGTTGGGTTTTATATACAACCATTAATAATCAAGACCTGGGTAGGGTCGAGTTCCTTCACAGGCAAGTGAGACTAGTGTCCCTGGCAACCTTTAAGATCAGGTCTTTAGGTAGAAACCACCCCACTTTCCCAGGTTCTACATGATATTTTAAATGACTAAGGTAAACCTAATATATACTAACCACAATGCTAAAAACTATATTTTGTCACCACAATTAACATGAGCAAAACTTGCAGTTTAGCTCCATTCTAATAAGCTTTTAGTGTTTACCCTGCTGACTGGTGTGGACTGTTCTGCCCAGATAATAAACGCTACCCCGATTGTGTACCGCAGCTTGGCCTGGTTAAAAACAGGGCAGAAAATACATAATTAGGCAACATAATCAGGACAGTCAGGTTAATTATGTAAGACATTAAAAAAATATTATTTGGCACATATAAAGGAACATAAATCAGGGCAGGCCAGTTTATGTACCACAATCTAATATCATTTGACCCTGTCTATTATTTCCAGGAGGGGCCATGGCTTAGATGGAGAGTCTTAGTGTATTTAATGCTCATTTGGAGCTACGCAGATCCAATTAGGCCATGCTCTACTAGTCAACTCCCTGCAACATCCAACGGCCCACACAGTGTGCCCTCTCCCCAATTTCCTTGACATGGCTTGGGTTAACCCAGGGCTACGGTAACATTCACTTGCCCATGTTGAATCACCGTCAAGAGGAATCGAACGCTGGTCTCCCGCACAGAGTATGACAGCTATAACCACTAATCTATGGTGCCACAAAATGTAATTTTTATCTACGACAGTCTAATATTACTTAAGTCTTATAGAACGAACATATCGGAGCAGGCCTACTTATGTTTTATATTATTTCTCACTTTAACATAATAGGGACCGAGTGCTTTTTTTATCATTCGTCATCACTTCTGACAAGCAAATAGCCTTGGTTGTTGTTGTTCTCAAATGAAACGAAATTTCGTGTCTACTACTAAATTTTGGGATTTGCAAGTTTAATAACTTTTCACCAAACTTAATTCCTGCAAAAAGAATAATTTAGGTTCCGTGAAATTTAGTTACTTCAAAGTATATTATGTTGAAATGTATATACAAGATTAGTTTATACTAAGAATAACGTCAAGACTTTTTCTTACGCCATGCATAGTTTTTAATGGTGTTGTATATTTCAAATAAAAATTACGTTAAGACTTTTTTCTTTCACCATGTCTAGTTTTTAAGGGTTTCTTTCTTGCAGAGAATGTTACATTCACAAAAATTCGAAGAAAATACCAATCACAGCCTGCCTAGCCAGCCATTATGTCAGCGTTTATAACCCGATTACCACGACATATATAACCAGGGCAAAAAAACATTATGTAGGCCGTGCCTACATAATCCAGCCATCCTGTTTATAAACAGGCCATTTTCGAAATCCAGACAGAACATGACCAGCTTTTATATCATTAGTCATCCCTCCTAACAAACAAATAGCACTGGTGGCAAAGTTGTTGTTGTTCTCAAATTAAACGAAATTTCGTGGAAACTAATTTTGGGGATTCGCAAGTTTAATAACTTTTTACCAAACTTAATTCCCATAAAAACAAATAATTTATATATGTTCCGTGAAATTTAGTTACTTCAAAATATATTATGTTGAAATGTATACGCACAAGAGAAGTTTATACTGAGAATTACGTCGAAACTTTTTTTTAGTTTTCAATTGTGTTTTATCTTGCAGAGAAAAATTATGTCGAGACTTTTCTTTCGCTAAGCCTAGTTTTCAATGCTGTTCTATCTTGCAGAGATTGTTTTGTTCACAAAAGTTTGAAAAAAATGCCAATCACAACCTGCCTGGCCAGACATATCAGCATTCATAATCTGGTCATTACAAAATAATCAGGGCAAAAAAACATAATCGGACCATGCGTACATAACTTGGCCATCCTGTTTATAAACAGGCGGTTTTTGCAATCTAGGCAGAACATGACTAACTAAACAACAAGTTTTTTTATTTGATAGATTATAATATTGTTCTGTTGTTTACATTTTTAGCAGTAAGCTCTTTCTGTACTGTTGGCATCAGAAAAAGAAGGAGGTGCTAGGTGAAGCAAAGTAATTATCAGTCCATTTTGTCACACAAAGACATCAATGTAGCTAGCTACACTCATAATGTATTGTGGCGCCGTAGTTTAGTGGTTATTACTCTGGTACTTTTTGCGGGAAACTGGGGTTCAATTCCCTTTGGCGGCGATTCAATGTGGGCAATTGAATATTACCATAGTCCAGGTTAGCCCAAGCCATGTGAGGAAAATTGGGGAGATGGCGCACTGTGTGGGTTGTTGGATGTTGCAGGGAGTTGTCTGCCAGAGCGCTGACCCTAATTAAGTTTGGGTAGCTAAAAGAGAGCATTAAGCCATGGCCCCTCCTGGAAATAATACACAGGGTATATCCCTTGATATTTGTTGCTAGCCATGTAAAATATGCACATCTCTCTCTCTCTTTCTTCAACCACACTGGATTAACAGCCATTGTTGCATGTGGACATATATATATTATAAAACACCTTCAAACAATGGTTTTGCAAGTACCACATAGGTGTGAAAAGTATCTGATAAACTGGCAATTGTTTTTAATTTATTCTCTCATACCATGTGGATAATTTCGGTTGAAATACCACCCTCGTCCTAGGGTCTTTTTACTCTAACGTAAGCTCAGATCAAATTTATGTGTTTATGGTGCAGCATCACCAAAAAGGACTACCAAAATGTTGAGTATTGAAAAATATCGAAAGCAAGCTAAAAATATATGGTAAATATATTTTGACCTGTGACCTGTGTCATCAGGCATCAGTTACATCCTACTTAGTAGCAATTTGCTTATTTAAATTTTAAAAAACAAAGTATATATTCCAAAATTCTTATATTTTCAAAAAATTTTTAGTGCTGAGAAGTAAACGTGACCACATTCAATTATACATTTTAAACCAATAAAAAAATTGATAAAGAGAACACATGTTTTTTATGTGGAAACTTCCTCGCTGGAATGCATATACTGCTAGAATATATATATGGTAACTAGGGACCACCTAAGGACCAAATTAGGTAAGTTTCCCAAACCTGGGTACCTGAATCTGTTTCGGAACGAACAGGTTTATGACGTCATGAAACCACATTATTTTTGTAAGTGTTTGTGAAAAGTACATGATCCTATACATTCTCTTGATCAACGTTTCAAGACCTATATACGATAAAGACAATGGGTATACAAATTCCTAAAGAAATTTTTTTCTTGTATGGACGGACTTTGCTGACGTCATCAAATTTAATGTCGTTTTTTTTTCTCCATTGTTTTCCTGCCTGAGTGGATTTTCCATGGACTTTATCGACTAGTATATATATATATTTTATATATATTTTAATGTTGTGTTAAAAATTTCTGAAAACAAAGTCATGTATTTAGGTTTTACATAAAGTATTTGTTCTTGATTTAATTAACTGCACTCTGAGGTGGCTTATGTTTGACAGAGCATGGATACTGACACTCCTTCTGCTCAAGTAAGTATTTTTTTCTCTCAGCTTAATTCTAGCATGGATTAGACGGTATATCAATGACCTACTTTCAATCTGATCTAGACTGTGTTAGTTCTAAACCCAAATTTCTCTGTGCATCAAGTCTACCCTTATTACTTTCTACAAAATCTTTCTTAGTTTACTCTGTCTTCTTACACGAATAACATTTTTAATGTTACCAATACTTAGCTGGCTTAGCTCATTTGAACTCTTTCTGTCTCTCAAACTGGTGTTGCACGTTCACCTAACCATTCTTATATTCCTTTCTAAATGGTCAAAATCCTCCTGTTCCAATGCCCATGTTTTGCTACATTACAACATAACAATTCTACTATCCAACATATTACGTCAATAACAGAAGTTCTTAACTAACTCTAACAAGCCATTTTATACATAATTTAAGCTTTGTTGTCTATAACCTTATCTTTGTACAAACTCAATGACAGCTCTTAATAACCTTTTTAATAACCTGCTGCACTCAATGACAGCTCTTAACCTTTTTAATAACCTGCTGCACTTCTCCAATGCTTAAAAGGCTGAAAAAAATTGATTTACTACCAACCCTTTTTCTGAAAACTCCACAAAGTTACTTTCTAACTACAAAGTCACACTTGGCGTCAATGCTACTAATCATGACTTGCCGTATTCACTTTAAATCTTTTCTCTTCTAGTCTTTACAACTTCTCCAACTAATTTTTCCATCAACACCACTGAACCAAATCATCTACATACGATAACCCCTGTGGACACTCTTTCTGAATTCCATCAACAGTGCTTCTAAGATTAAAACAAATAAAAAAGGACTAAGTACAGAACCCTGATATGTATTTTTAGGCACCACCTAAAAAGGAGTGGACTTTAGAAGTAGACCACGAATTACGACTTGAAGTAGCTAAGGACAATGAAGTAGAAGTTATGGTATGTATGTTTCACTGTAAAAACAAAAATAAAATGTATATATACTTCTAGCTCTTGAACTTCAAGGCACAAGGTGTCTTGAAAATCCCACAACTTTGTTAAAGTATCCTGTTCGTAAATTATGCACTCATCTTACTCTCCACATTGGAATAAATATAGCTTGATCTGCCCCAGAGTTATGCATTGCTCAATACTAGCTCTGGTATCTGCTGATGAATTTCTTATAAGCTTGAAATGCTGAATTTGTCTGAATTCTCAGAAATTCTTTTGTCATTGATGTGGACAAGATTCATCTTATGCAATTATCCCAGGTCTCTGTATATATAAAATTTATTATCAGCATGCAATTTTCTTTTAACTTCAATTTATATTATTAAATATATAAATAAATATATACAAATGTTTAAAGTTTCATGACTTTGTTATAGATAGTTGATGGCCAAGCTGAAATATTTGGTACAGAGTTGGTCCGAAATAGGCGCTATTTATTTGGTAGTGGTGCAAAAGTTGCTGTTTTTACATGGCATGGATGTGTTGTGGAGGTAATTGCAGAAAATATTTTCAATTTTATTAGAAATATCAACAGCTAACAGTAGGTTAAGTTTGTTCAAAAAAAATTCTTCCTACGAGATATATACAATTAAATCATGTTCTAAGCCTACTTAACTATTTTTCATTTTGTGAAAATTTTCGGGAAACTTACAAAATTTGGATTTTATTTTCTTTTTTGAAAATCAAGTTTTCATTAATTCTTTCCTTACAATTTACTATTCAAGAGTTTTTGTAGTATCGTATACTACAGAATACATAGCCCTTAAAAATTCTTTTTTTGTGAAATTTATAAAATATAATTTTGGGAAAATATTGGTCTTGATCACTTCACGCAAATTAGTTAACACAAAAATTAGGTATTTTATGCATTATGTTGTCACCGGTTTTATTGTTTTTATTTTTCAGGTAACAGGTGAATTAGAAGTAAGTTATATTTCTGGTGAAACACCGATGGTTATATATTTAAACGTACATATGGCAATTGAGCAAATGAGACAAAAAGTTGAAAAGCAAAATGACAGTTCCATTGGTCCAAAGGTATGATACAAATTTTATTACACATTGAATTATGTATTAACAATATACCAATAAAAGCGTTACTTCCTATTTTCATTGCAAGGTGATGATATGTGGACCTGTCAATGTTGGAAAATCAACTCTCAGTCGTATTCTTTTAAATTACAGTGTTCGAATGGGAAGAAGACCAATATTTGTTGACCTCGATGTGGGGCAGGTAATGCATAAGTTGGCGTTAACTTGGAAACTAAATTAAGAATAATTTTCACTGCACATGATAAATTTTTTTTGGTTTACAATCTGATAGCGAACAGATATGTTATAATTCATGCTTTTTTTTTCGATTGCAAAATGACTAACGGTGTGATGTAATGCTTTTAAAAAAAATTGACGTTTTTACCAACTTTGACAATCCATAATTATGAAAGGCATAGTGATAATGTGATGTACTCCAGAATTTGGATTTGGTCTTGATATATTATTTCGTAAGACTTAGTTGCTTTTTAACTTAAAACAATGTTTTGTTTAACAGGGATCTATATCTGTTCCTGGAACAATGGGTATGTTGTGTTTTCTAAGAAATCTTCAAATTAATGTATACCTTTTCAGCATCATTATCATTGAAATTAAATACCTGCTTTTTCTTGTATATCTTGTATTTAGGTGCTCTTCTTGTTGAAAGGCCAGCTGATGCAGAGGAAGGTAATAAATCTCAAAAATTATAATACATATATATGCTTATATGCTCAGTTTTGTCTTCCGGATCAACTCATACATTTTTTATAGTAGCGACAGGATGCTCATTATTTTGTGTAGAAACTGATTTTTGTATTTCAGGGTTTTCTTTACAGACTCCTTTGGTTTATAATTTTGGAAATGCAAGTCCAGCCGATAACATGAAACTGTACAATGTTCTAGCCACACAGTTAGCAGATGTTGTTTTCAAACATTTCGAGCATAACGAAAAAGGTAAGATCTGCTTCAAGATTCAGTTCATAATTAAAAATGTCAGAAAAACCCCGTGAATTATAGTTCAAAAATTTTAAACAAACCAAACGATAAATGCAACAAAACAATATTGTATTGTTTACCACTTGTTCATAGCATTCAAACAAATGATAACTTTTGTTTGTTATATGTTTTTTGTTTATTTTAGCTGGCGTTAGTGGTTGCATCATTAACACCTGTGGTTGGGTGACAGGGGGTGGATTCAAGATTCTCATGAATATTGTACAAGTTTTTAAAGGTATGTTAAAATTTAGTGTCCATTTGGGCCATTCACTGGCTGTAACTTAAAATAGCAGTCAAGCAAAATTTAGGCTTAGAAAATATTTTCTTCGGCTTGCAATAATTTTACTTTCACAAAAAATATAGATTCGTTTTAGTGTAGTGCATTCGAGGCGTTTAAAGACCAATTTTACTCCCCAAGAAACTTTTCTTTCTTTGAAGCAAAAAAATTCGTTAATTGTAAAAAATTTATTAATGTAAAACTCATCCAGTCTTATCAGTTTATCTCGATTATTTTTTTAGTTGATGTGATCTTGGTGTTAGATCATGAACGTGTTTACAACGATTTCAAAACAAATCTTGGTGATTTGGTTCAATGCGTACATTTGCCTAAATCTGGTGGGGTGAGAACTAATAATTAAAACCAAATATTGAGGACCGTGGCCCTCTTCCAGCAAGGTCATTTCTTAGATTGCACCTTCGATATATATTTGCATGTATGTTGTAGGTCTTTGAAAGAAGTCAAGAGCAGAGAAGAAACGCACGTGATGAGAAAATTCGAGAATATTTTTACGGTGGCCGAACACCGTTGTATCCTCATGTTTTCGACGTAAAATTCGATGAAGTGAAACTGTTTAAAATTGGAGGTTAAGAACATAAATCTTTTTTCTTGTATACAGTACACAACAGCAAAATGATACAATTAAAAACCAAAAATTTTTTGAATCATAACAAATTAAGGATTTAACAAGGCAGTATTCATCTGTTGTTTTATACAACGGAAGATAAACTTAGCAGGTTGTGTTGATAAAAGGTTTGATAATACTTTTCATTTTTGTACAGCTCCCGAAGTTCCCGACTCCTGTTTACCACTCGGTATGGAACCTGAAGACAGTAGTATGAAAGCTGTTCCTGTAGCACCAAGTACGATCTTCTTTGACATGCGCAATATTTAGTGCCTTCCCAGAAAGTTGGGGGAGATCTTTATCCCAAACTTTTTTGTTTGTTTTCTTTATTTGTGTTTTTAAAACGTATGAAAATACGAACCGTATCCTTCTTATTTCCTCTCATTGCTGCAAAATTATAGTTTAAAATAACATTATTCTTAATCTAGGTGTTGCTCTACTTCATTCATTGTGTGCTGTCAGTGCTGCCGAATCGCCGGAAGACGATTTAACGAAATCCAATGTTGTTGGATTCATTGTAATGTAAGTTTGCTGTTTTGTAGCCATATATCTATTATTGTTTTTTTTTCGATTGTTATTTTCGCTATGTAGAGGCCAAAAAAATGTCCTGATCATTTTTATAGTACAAATGTAGACATTGAGTCAAAGATGTTCACAGTTTTATCGCCAGCACCCAGACCTCTGCCGAAAGAATATTTAATAGTGAGTGACATTAAATTCATGGATTTAAAGTAGCGGTTTGAGTAATCGAGCTTCAAATAAATGAAGTAACCTGGTTGATCGAGAGCAAAAAAAATCATTACGGTTTGAAGAGTTTTTGTCCAAAGAGTTTATGCGTCAAAAACGAATGAAACAAAAAAACAAAAACGCTGTATCAGCATGTTCGCTTGTTAGAAGAATATGCAACGTGATTAAGATGTATGACAGAAGTTATATTTCGAAACAGACATTATGCACGATTGAAAAAAAAAGATATTTTTAAAGAGCCGTCCTGTTTTTTTATCTGTATAGTCTCCTAAGAGTTAAAACGTTATTACACTCTTTTTCGCGATTTTGTTTTATCTGTGTTTTTCACTTTTTTCTCTGAATTAATAGTGTGCTTGTGGTCAGGAGTCGTTTGTGGTTAAGTGTACTTTATAATCATGAAAATGTTGACTCGGTCCACAGCAAGTGTTTTTTTTTCACATTAAGATGGTAAACATTGAGGACACTTGAAGTTTTTTTTATACTGTGTTTAAAAGGGAGTTCTATTTTGAAAGAGAAATTTGTGTTACAAATCGCTATGAGTGGGCGACCAGAAGCCTATTTCTTAATTTAGTTAATAGAAAGTTTTAACATTGAGTGATGGTGGTAATCAGAATCATCGTCAGGAAAATCATCCTCATCGCTGCTCATATTATCGAGATCAACAGTTTCAACCGGTGATACTCACTACTTCCACAACAGACAATGACCGGGATTCGTAGGTCACTACCTCAATTTTAATGGATTCATGGGCCATGTCTGGCCCGACTTTGCAAAGTTGATCCAGATCGAACTCCAGCTCTTTTACAGCATCGTTTTTCTACCCACTATCGCCCACGGTATTATTAACCATATCTTTAAAGGGGTCATCGCGATTATCTATAGCACCTTTCCTCTGAGATTCCTGACTTCAAAAATAGTTAACAATTGATTTACTGGTCGTCTCACCAAACTGTTTTGAGCATCATCATAGCTTCTATCGACTGATGTTTTTGGCAATTTTTCTTCTCTAACTCTCTTATCTTTTTTCTCCCAAGTAGCAAGGGTACCAACTGGAATTTCGAATTGACTTGCCACAATTTTATTTGGTTCCCCTTTTCTATCTCCTTTAGTAAAGCATTGTACTTTACTTTCAAAGAAATTTCAGTGTGCTTCCTTTTGGTTGCTATTATGTACGTTTGTATGATGTGTACTACCGATTTTAAAAAGTTTCAGAACTTCAAAACATTTGAGTTTACTGTTGTGTTTTTGATCATCTGAAGGTCTTAAATTTCAAATATTTTTTAAGGTTGCCCTAACCATGGTTAGGCCTTCTCAGGCGCTATTTTGGTCCGCCCTTTTGAAAACCAGTTCTACGGCCCTGGATTTCGTAACATCAAGAAGACAAAAATGAATCGAATTTCAGAGTATGCTTAAGATATTCAAGTGGTCGAAAAAGTAGCTCGTCTCCAGGTTTTCGTAGGTAGGGGAGGACATTTCTACCATCCCACATCTGGTTCTTTATGAAAACGAAACATCTCAATACTAGTCCAATACGTAAAATTTTTTTGCAGTCCTCCAGTTGCATCGCACACACTATATCACGCATACACATATCACGCATGCACATATCACGCATACACATATCGCGCATACACATATAAATACACATATCACGCATGCACATATCACGCATACACATATCGCGCATACACATATCACGGATACACATATCACGCATACACATATCACGCATAAACATATCGCGCATACACATATCGCGCATAAACATATCGCATTCAATTTGACATACTGACACGTTGAAAAATATTTAGTAAAGCAAATCGGTAAACTTAAACTCACGCATGTGATTGTATATGACGAGGCGTGGAAATGAAAGTTTGATAGTGTTTTCTTCATCAAAATTCTTGTATTTTCTTTCTTAGTCAAAGTGTAAATTGCAAAAAAGCGCAACCTTATGCCCCCCCCCCCTGCGTCTTCCTGAATCCAGCGAAACTATGATAGCAAAATAAAACACTGGCAAATGAAAATATCATGTTCTATATAAAACATACAAATATACAAAAGATACAGACAAATTTTACTATAAATACGAATGTCGCAATGTTTGATGGAAATCGCAACTGAATTTTTGAACCTTGCTCGGATAAAAGGATTTGTTGCAAAAAACGCAAGCAGTTTAATCCACAAATAATGTTTTAAGAAATAAAAAATTTAAAACCCCCTCCTCGGACAAAACAGAATCCCTGGTGATATAAAAACTACAATACTATAGAATCTAAAGTTAAGTTCGGTGGCGGCAGCGCGCACTCCCATTTCATAGTCACTTTCACGCGGTGAATTTTTTTCGCAGCCTCGCTTCCAACTTTAACTAGATCAGGCGAACAATCACAAAAGTTTATTCGCCTTAAATGTTTTGATTTTCTCATGAAAGCTTTTAAGAATTTGTAATCATCCTTTTTTGATTGTGTTGTGAAGTTAATCAGTGACAATACTTCAATTTTTTTTGAGAAAGTCATCAACTTCGGTATAATCTTACTATCACTCAGGAACTGGGGCAACGAGCCACCATATTCCAACACTTTTATCTTTGGCAAGTTTCCTACTAACGCGGCGATGTTATCCGCTCCAACTTGAACTGACTGGTAAAGTCCCAAGTATTCAATCTTTTTGCAACGTTTTACAAAATTGAACAAAGCATTGGGTGTCAAGTGGAAACTCCATCTTAAGTCTAACATAACAAGTCGTTCAGCCACACCTTTATTTCCCAACTCCCACAGTACAGCATCGTTGACAGCATGACCTTCTCCACAGTACGACATGTTTAAATACTTTACATGCTTAAGTTGTGTCAAAAATGAAAACAGTCCTTGCCAGGTGATTTTTGGGCAAGCTGATATGTCTAGTTCTTCGATGACACTTTCCCTCCAGATGTTTTGCGTCAATACATGATCTTGGAATTTCAGATATCGCAATAGTAATGTCTTTAAATTCCAGCAATACTTCAACAATGTATGAAATGTTTTCCCTTGAATTCCACGGCAGCCAATTAAACACAACGACTCCATATTTGGACAACTTGTAGCTAGTACTTTTAATCCGTTGTCGTCAAATTCTACGCAGTTTGTTAGATCTACGATAGCAAGATTCGGAAGTTTTGCAAACAATAACGTTAAATCGGTCTGCGTGAATAAAAACCTTCCGATACCAATGTTGTGTATATTATAATACGTACGGTTACTGCGAATTAAAAAATCAAAATCACCTGCCACATGTCGAAGATCCAACGTCTCAATACGTTTGGGAAAATCAAATACCGTTAGACGACGCGAAGGCATTTGGACAGAACTGTCTGGGCCAAAGATAAGGATACGCAAATGTGGACATTGTTTTTCTAAGAAACGTAGAAACCGATGATTAACTTTCAAATTACCGATGTTGAGTTTGCGGGTAAAGTGAAGCCTCGCTTTAACTAATTTAATGACATCACCCTCGTTAAATTCTTGTTTCATGGGCGATAAGTTAACCGTTCTCCACAAACTCCGATCTTTCCCTATTACGTACCATCGTTTGCAGACACAGGACGATCGGCATATTGCTTTAAAATCTAAGCATGAAAAAATGCGCAGCAAGCATTCATCTGTCAGACTTTTCATTTTATCAGGTGGATCCCATGCATCTGGTTCCGGTGATGATTCCATATGTATATCTCGAATGACTTGTGTCAGTAATTCTTCGGTCATGGTATCTACTTTGAAAAAAATTTTGAATTTTGATTCAGTTAAATTCCTGCTCTCATGCGTTGCGTTAACACTACAATGTCTTCTAATGTTACCGTTAATAAAAACGTCAGTGCAAAATCGAGACAGTGACATCCTTGCAATGCATTAACTATTTAAAGACCACGAAAATTCGTCTTTTTTTTTCGATTTTAAGACTTTGAGAAAACTGGATTGTTTCTAATAGATGGGGTTAGAAGACATTCAGATACTTGCCAATTATTCCTCTCTCCCTAAAATGTAGGGTGAAATTACCGACAAGTACCGTTATTTAAAAGCGCTTTCCACTATCTATTGATTCGGGGCATATAGGTACAGAAAATCCATTGTTTCAGTAGGAGCGATACTCCAACTTGTCGGTCGGACCACTTCCCAATCCCTTTCCCCTGAAAAATCTATTAACACGAAAAAGTCCAATTTAGACTAAACATGATTGCTCTTAATGCAATTTCATACTGCAGTCCTGAAATTTGAAGTGCATTTTAGCCAATGTAAAAATAAATTTCTCGACAGTCCTTAGTTACTTAATCACAAAAAAGTTCTCAAATTTATAATCTCGCCTCTCCAACTGAAAAATTGAGCATTGATGCTTTTCTAAACAAAGCGAGCGTATTTTTTGGTAACCTTAAACAGAGTAGTAATTTGTGTTTGTACAGAAGATATTGTCACAATGAGGATGCGTGTAAAGCAAGTGATAGAGGAGCGATGCATTTATTTAAAGATTTTACTACTTTATTATATCTGGGAGAAGCAGAGACAAAAAGAATCATACTTTGCAATAAACTTTTAGGTCCATTTATTTACACTAAAAAAAACTTATACTTTACAAAATTTTAACCATTTTTTTCATTGTAAGGAATTATTATATGCGTTACAGGCCCGTAGCAAGGTGCAAGTTTTAGTGTCTACGAGATTAAAACCGCCCTGTCTCAATCCAGTTACTTCAGACTGCACGTCTCGAAGAGCAATACTTACTTTTTGTTTACAATAATATAGATATGTAATATCAACTTTGTCTTTCGTTTTTGTGAAAAAAATTCAAAGTTTCTTTACCAGCTCTTAAGTTACGACACAACTGTCCACCATTTTCAAATATTGTTTCACAAAACGATACTTTAAAGTCTTGTCACTTGGCAGTACTCCTCGTGTCTGCAATTCTCGTCGCAATATTTGTTTTCAACAATTGATTCTTTTCTGCTATCAATTTCCATATGTTTTCTCAGGATGTCTTTAATTTCACTTTTAATTGCTACATCAATCGGTTTATAACCTTGTTCGTCCGAAACAAATGGATTCGCAAAAGAATTAAGAAGAAATATGACAATTTGTTTACTGGAGGTAATGCAAGCGCAATGGAGAGCTGTCCAGCACTCCTCCTTTGACTTGATTTCTGTATCAACACCTAGGTCTACCAACCACCTTACAAAGCCAATGTGAGAGTTTAAACAGCTTAAATGCAAGGCTGTGTAGCCTTCAGAATTCCTTGCGTTAAGGTAATCCAATCGGTGACCGATTCGTTGCACACACATTTTAAAAACTGGTACATCGCCCTTTTTAATAGCATCAAACAGACCATTTAGTATAGCTTTCGCCATTTTAAATGTAAATGTCTTTGCAGTCTACATGACTAGTAAATATTTTTAGTCAAACGTTCATACTGTGTTTATGTTTCATTAAACCATCTTATGTTGACTATGTGCTGTTAATGTCAACAAATTTTGTTAAAATTATTTTGAAGTTAATTAGATAGCTTACGTCACGACCCGCTATCAAACATGCAAAAATTAATTTGTTTTGACAAATCTGATTCAGTTAAAATGTAACCTTTGGGCCTTTGCGGTCATAACTATCTGTGCGATTTATATTTTACTTGGTTGCTTCACTAATTTTAGTGATATACGCTGGGTTCACAAAAACGGATTTAGAGTGTTTAAAGCTTCCATTTGAGCTACAGAAATCTCATGAGCAAAGCGCTCTGAGCTACTGATCCCTAAATACAATCCTACAGAGTTTAGTTTAATTGGGAGCATGTTAGCGATGTGTATTTTTAATATGGCACATCGTATGTCTACAGCACTTTCTACCTCTAGAAACAAAACGGTCGTGGTGAAAGGAGTATGATATGCAGAATAACACTATACAAACTGAGTATTCCACTCAGCGCAGTAGGAAAATGTTTTGGTCACATCCTTACTCTAGCAGACAAAAATTTTAATCATAAATCTGAGATTCGATACAAAAATAAAAGTTTTTTTTTTAATCGACATGTATTTCAAGGAATCCATAAATTTACAATGGTTCTTAATACTAAATACGTAAATAATATGTACAAACGTAAAATGCTATCAATCAGGACAAAACAGGAAACATTAGAAAAAATAAAATAAAACATTGACTAACGTTGGAAGTAGTCAAATTATAACACGAAAGAAATCTAGAGGTGTGAAAACGTAAAACATGATTCACATAAATAAACTGATCTTTTTTATCAAAGCAAAGAAGAATAGGCGTTTATTTGAGTGTGAAACTAAAAGTAAAGAATTCCTATTAATGACCATAGAGTTGATCATGCATAATATGACTGCTGTTGACTTGAATAAATAATGAAACACACCCCTGCTCGTGGTGGCCGAATTCAAAAAGCAAAGGCCACAGCAGGGTCTAGGCAATGAGTTCGTTTAGTACCGGGCTACGTGGTCCCGACACAGGACGTAAAACATAATTAGCACCCCTTCATACTTTATCGACATAAAAAGTCGGACAGACGTTCATTGAGGGTACTCCAACCACATAGACCCGACAGATGAACCCTCATTATCCGACATCCTTTCTATCGCTACATAACAAATACATATTTTTTCTGTCGATAGGCCATAACCAACTTAATAGCGCATAATACTGCATAACACCTTTATAATACTCTCTATCGTTCCATAACAAATACATATTTTCTCTGCCAATGGCCATAACCAACATAATAGCGCATTTTAAAAAAATAAGTACATATTTTCTCTGTCGATGGCCATAACCAACGTAATATGCCACAGTATTTCGCATAACTGCCATCTACGGAAAACTCTTTTTATAAAGTAGACAAAGTTTGAGGTTGGATACACATCCATACACAAACAGAAACGATATTTCGCTCAAATAGCCCTTTGCAAAAAGACATATTAACGGCCCTATTGCAGGCTAAACAAAGAGACGTTTTTGTACAAAATATTGAACAGGCGGTAGTGTTCTATGCTCATCGATAACAAATAGAAAATATATTTTGGACTAATATATTGGCATTTGAATATTTCAGTATTTAGGCCTTCAAAATTTACTCTCTTGTTGTAAATTTTTTGAAAATGCTGATGGTACATGGTTTGATAACAGCTGATCTAAAAAAAAATACGTTTAAAATAAGAAACAAGAATACAATTTTACTATAAACTGCATTAAAACCAGGTTGCTTAATTATTGTCTCTTTAACCTCTCTTTGCCTCTTTGATTTAAAAAAGGGAATTTAATACAAAGATACAAATCCATGCGATGTGATGCACAGGTATATTATATATATAAATATGTATATACATTTAAGGCCGGCTTTTGATATCTTTGTTAATCAAGTAACATATTAGGCAGGATGCATGATTTTGAAACCTGTGGACAATACAGGATTTATTTTGTTGAAATCAATTTATTGAATTCAACTGATTGTTTATTATTCTTTTTTGATTCAAATTCTCAAATTTGAATTTCTTTCAAGGAGTCGGATTAGTTGCAAGTTTTCATTTCAGACCCTAATTGAGTCTGCATTGCTCAAAATGAGCATTAAATACTCTAGGACTCCCTATCTAAGCTATGGCCTTTCCTGGGAATAATAGACAGGATTTGTAAGGCTAGCCATATAAAATATACAGACATTCTATTTATCTATGCAGAATAATTATATATACGGTGCGCACAGTATAATTAGCTGCTTATACAGCTACTTATACGATATATATCTTTTTACTTAAATTTTCACTTTTCTTCGTTATCGATCTCCCCATAGCCATCTATATTTATATAGATCAACATAAAGTTGTGTTTCAAATAAAACCAAGAAAAAGAACAAGAAACGATTTTGCAAAAAAGTTATAATTCTACTGTAGCTAGCAATACATATATATGTCGTATATATATATTATTAAACAACAAAACTATTCTGATTTCAAGAAAAAAACATGGAAAAGATGCAGTTAGTTGTAAAAAACACAAAGAAGCTTTTAACGGCTAATTATACTAGGCGTAGCATGTAATTATCCTGCATCAGCTAACTATATATTGTTACAGGTTAATCAGTTCACCGGCTGCTCAGTGCAAGCAACAATGAACTTTTGCCCTGTTTCAACAACTTTTCTGCAAAAAATATAAATAAAATCCTGTGCTAATATATATATCTTTTTATCTGATAGAAGTAGTCCCACAAAATGTCATTTGGAAGTTATCTTTAGCCTCCTTTTTCCCCATAAGAACAGGAGTTCGGTGTCCAGTCATGGAAGAACTACGCAAGGCAGGATAAAGATTTTTTGTTGCTTGCTCTTTAAGAGAAAAAGGCACTCAATCAAAAGGAGATCCAAGTAAGTACCAAAAATTGAGATAGCTAGCTAGCCAGCACACACGGAATGTTCTGGCCACACGAAGAGTACACTCTCGGATTAGATTGGTCATTTAATTGACAGAGATTAAAATAAAGTATCTTCATTGGTTTTCGAAAAAATGGAATTTTCCGAGCGTTTAGCCTGGACAAAAACTTAGCAGCGTCCGGGCTCTGTGCTGTCTCTATTTATATATATATATCTATCTTCCCAACCTCGTCCCCAGGACCTCTTTTCGCTTTTTTGATATCGGGGATGGCGCGAAGAAGAAGTTATCTTCCATCAGGCGATTTTAAAGATTCCGCCCCACATAGCGGCGACGGAAATCAAAAATGCCAATCTGAGGTAAGGTATTATACTATACATTTACCATGCTTTACTGTTATGTACTTATCCGTACAGCAGTAGAAACAAATATCCTCCCTGAAAATGACGCATCAAAAGTCCTACAGGTCATAACTTTTTATCCGCAAAGGCTTTTGCTGAATTCTGTAGAAGGCATGTCAGTAATATAACGTATCATTAGGAAAAAAAAAACAATACTTTTTGAGCTGATATGAAAGAATTCCAAATTAAAAGTCAAAACTTAGGTGAAAAGAAATGACAATATTATTTAAATTATTTTTCAGTAATCCATTTCAAATTCGTGATTATTTTACAAGTAATTACAGTTTCCGAGGGTTGTTGCACAGTTTAAATGGTGTCTTCGTAGAGGCTTTTTTGTTTAAAATAAAACGTCATATTTTAATGGAATAATCCATTAAAAAATGCTCCTGGCGTTTGTTTTCGAAAATTCAGTTATCAGTTGGTAATTTGAGCTGGTAAAAAGAAAGAACACCTTTAATACGAATTTGCAGTAGATAAAATTGCAATTATCGCGATATTGGAATATCTAATCCAAGAAAGCTGTTGAAAATTGGGGGACATATTTCCCATTTTTTTATACATCAAGTGGGAAAATTTCAATTAGAAATTTTAAAAACCGAGCCTGTAGCACCAAAAAAACTCATTTTTGGAATTCTCAATACATTTTTGCACGGTCTAAAAAGTAAACACTATGACTTACACTGTAAAATAAACAACCGTTAAGGTTGGGTACACATCCCTACACCAATAGAAATAATATTATGGCTAAATACTTTCTCGCGAAACGACACATCAAAAGTCCTACAGCAGACCAGTCAAAGGGAATACTTCACAATGTAAACCAAACAAACACTGATGTTGGATGCATATTGATACACAAAGAAACACTATACCATGGAAAAATAACCTCCTGCGAAATAAAGCAAAGTTCTAAAGCAGACAAATCAATATAAAGACTTTACGCTATGACCAAGCATTGATGTTGGATACACATTCATACACCAATACAATCCATATTCTGGACAAGTACTCCTTTGCAAATGACACGAGATGCTATGCACTAAACAGGCGGTATTGTTCAATACCTATCGGTACACAATAGAGACGATATTTTGGACAAATACCCTCCCATGAAATGACACATCAAAAGTTCTAAACCAACCAATCTCCCTGCTTTGCAATCGCCTAGTTTACAAATATAAGTTGGTTTTCATTGAGGTTGGAACCATTTTCTTTGATTGGTCTGCTTTAGGACATCTAATATGCCATTCAGGGGAGCACCTCCGTCCCCAGGGTTTTTTGACTTCTTGATATGAAAGATGACGTCTAAAAATGTTCAGGGGAGAGTAATTGTCCAAGAGATTATTTCTATAGGATTTCGCGAGAGGATTATTTAGGACTAATAATGTCTATTCGCGGGAGGATACTTGTCCAAAATATTGTTTCTACTGGTGTATGGATGAGTACAGAACGTTACAATGTCTGGTGTACAGGCGTCTCACTAATTAGTCTCCATATTTTTGTTTCTAAATGTGTATGGATGTATATCGTTGGTTGGTTATGGCCATCGACAAAAAAATATGTATTTGTTATGGAACGATAGAGAGTATTATAAAGGTATTATGCAGTATTATGCGATATTACGTTGGTTATGGCCATCGACAGAAAAAATATGTATTTGTTATGGAACGATAGAGAGGATGTCGGATAATGAGGGTTCATCTGTCGGGTCTATGTGGTTGGAGTACCCTCAATGAACGTCTGTCGGACTTTTTATGTCGATGAAGTATGAAGGGGTGCTAATTATGTTATACGTCGTGTGTCGGGACCACTTAACACGGTGCTAAATGGAGTCGTTGCCGCGGTCCTAACACCACGGATTTTTTTCGTGCACGTTGAACAATAAAAGACAATAAAAGCTAAAATGGCAGCCCCCTGCGATGTAAACAAAATATTGTTCCGTACGAAATTGACCCGTTGTACGAGGTTGGTCATTTTTCGCGCTTGTACGAAGATGGGCAATTTTGTACGAAGATTGGCTTTACAATTGCTGTACAAAAATTATGCAACGAATAATTTGGTTTAGAAATGAATATCTAAGCATTGCTAAATACATTCAGTAAACATTATAATATTTTAAATATTCTCTGAACGTTAATTTTTGACCATTATTATCTAATGATTGTACCAACTTCGTACAACCTAAATAACTGTGTACGAGGTTGGGCAACGTCATTGCTCCCACTTAAAACTTGATTCTTTTTATCCATACCAACTTCGTACGACTTCAAATACTATATACGAGGTTGGGCCTACTTAACTTCTTCTAATTTATTTGAATTTTTCTGATTCGAACCAACTTCATACAACTGAGATAACTTTTTACGACGTTGGGCCTACTTCACTTCTTCTACTTAGGTTGAATTTTTTTTAAAAATACCAACTTCGTACAACTTAAATAACTGTGTACGAGGCTGGGCCTACTTCACTTCTTCTACTTAAGTTGAATTTTTTTGAACAATACTAATTTGTACAACTTGGAATTTTTTTCTTCGAAGTTTTCGTTTCATAGCACGTGGAACGTTGTCTGTTCTTCCACATAAAAATCCATCATTGTTTTATAAGTCTGTTCGGGTATTATTACGGAATTCCGTTTAGTCCTTTCAACATCCAACCATTCCTAAAATTTTTCTTCCATGTACCTCTTTTCAGTCTCCATTGTGCTGAACATAAAAACACGCGTTAAAAATTTAAAAATGTGCGTTCAAAAAAGTACTCGAAAAGGATTCGAAATTTATCTACCTTTTCCTATCGAAATAACTTAAAAGGTTAGAAAAAATAATATATTGAAAGTTTTTGCGTTCTTCCCCGTTCTCACTCAATTATTAACAAAACCATGCTTACAAAAACAGTTTCGTACGAGCCACGCAAAGGCACTGGAGACAAGGGTGATTTACAGGTTTTTTGCACGAAAATTCAATATAGCATAAAATTCAAAGGTCACTACCATAAAAACCATGGAAAGGTTTATAAAAAAACCAATAACATTATCATACCTTGAATCAAAGAGACCAAGTTTATATTTACGAGCACTAGTGCCATTTTTTAAAAATATCATTGTTTATTCTCTGTTATTATAAAACAAAGTATAAAAATATATATCTATTAAAAGAGCATTTTCATATTCATCAAACTATTTGCATAAAATGTAATGAGATCCCAACTTGTGCAGGCCGTCCAAATATAAAAAGCCTAACAGGTCCTGGGGACGAGGTTGATGAGATCCAGACAGGAGTCTAACCTGCTCGCCTCATTGGTATTTTTTCAAATAGGCATCTAGATCGTAAAAAGAATGTATTCTTTTTGAAAATGAAATAAAAGAAAAGAAGATATTTTAAAAAAGTTATTATTTTATTATAAAAGTTTTATTTTTTGACGATATTCGACGAAGATGGTCAGTTTTGTACGAGGATGGTCACTCTCAGCGCTACGGCAAAAAAGCCTAACTTCATACAGTGAATGACATCGTACGGAACAATATGACGGATTCACTTACACCCTTAACTGGAATAAAAAAAGGGAACTGTTAGAAAGAGTAAACACAGATGAAAGGTATATGGTGCATTTTAGCTATCATTTTGTTATGTGCATATATAAGGAACCACGTTGCTAGACTGAACTGAGAGGCTGAGAAGAGTCTTGGCTCTAAAAATTTATGATTGAAAATAAAACTGCAATGCAGATACTCTAACCCTTTCTGCTTATCTTGCAGCTTTTATATGACTCTCAATTTCTCATTCTTTTAAAAAGGCATATCTGCATATTCGTGTTGCAGCTTATGCCCAAACATTTTTGTGTTTTATTAATTACATATCTGAGGTAGCTATATCTGCATTGCGTACTTAATTTTATATTACTAGTTGGTGGCCTGTGGATATATCCACAGCTTCACCCGTCCTTTATTTACCACATTTCGTGTCTCGCTACTGTAGTTACCATTTTGCGTGACAGACAGACGTATACAAGTATTATAATACACCTTTGTCAATTTTTAAAAAGTATATAATGCGCGCGCATAAAGAGACGATATTTAAAGGGTAATATTTTCAAAATGGCGGTTTTGGTAGGTAAACAAACTAAAAACGTAAATAGCTGTATGTCCCGTTTATGAGGGGAATTGATATATATCATTAAAAGGGTATTTAAAGAAAAAATAGAATTTTATAAAGCTATTAGTTTTTAATATCTTACTTAAAATAAATCCTTCTTATATAAACAAATCAAAACAAACGAACCAATTGCGCTCTCAAGCTTCGCTGCAATCTAAGTTGTATGTTTATAAGAACTAATGATTCAGCTTAATAACAATAGAACAAACAACGAAAACAAACAAAAATCGGTCAGAAAATCTCAACAAAAACCACCTATTGTAGACACACCTCCAGCCAAGATCCAAAAAACAAAAAATAAAGTTGAAACAACAAAGAATCCAAAGATTGAAATTTATTTGTGTGGAGTATGTAAAAAACCGCTATCTACAGTACCCATCGCGAGTAACTATACATGAGTATTAAACTACGGGTACGAGTAATTTCTTCCTTGGGTATTCCACGAGTATGCGACGAGTATAATGCGCGTATGAGTACGTCAAAAATACTCGCACATTTTGCTACTGCACTCACAGTACTTTCTAGCGTGCTTGAAAGACAAACAATATAATTAATCGAGAAACTGGCGGAGAATGCGCTTGCGGCCAATATGCTTTTATGTTGGTGTTGGATTTATTGAAAAACACTATTTTTACAATGTTATTTTCTTTGTTCGTTAGTTTTCTATGTTCAATAGTGAGTTGAAGCATGTCATAACTACACTTGAGTTTGGGGAAAGGGGGGGGATGTCAGGTTTGGTATCAGGGGGGCCCAAACCAGATGCGTGTGTTTCTATCCTTCCGTATCTCGTGGAAACGTCTGCGTATCTCGTGGAAACGCTAACTCAGCAACTCGCTTGGAAATTGCCTATATCTGAGCGACTCACTTGGAAATCGCCTACACCTCAGCAACTCGCTTGGAAATTGCCTACATCTGAGCGACTCACTTGGAAATCGCCTACACCTCAGCAACTCGCTTGGAAATTGCCTACCTCTCCGCGACTCACTTGGAAATCGCCTACACCTCAGCAACTCGCTTGGAAATTGCCTACTACCTGCTATGGCGTATCTCGTGGAAACGCACCTCATCAATCACGAAGGAAGCCTGACATCCCCAATTTACCCCAAACTGGATTTTTTAAAGGAGACAATTTTGCGATCCATTATGTTATTAGCTAACTTTCAAAATCTGATAATACACAACTTTAAATTGACAAATAATAACTACAATTGCTGTCAATAATACGAAATCAATGAATAAGGATTGTACTTTAATTTAGAGTTATAGCAGTAATAGCACTATCAATTGTTAGTGGCAGAAGCTGATAACAGTGGGTGGCGAAGTTTTAAATAATTGACAATAGAACTCTGAAAAGTGTTAGGAGGGGTATATAGTTAGCAAACATATAGATGTGTGGATAAGACTGCTAAACAATATTATATATTCAATATGTGGACGTAATGTCTCAAATTTTCGTGATGCCGTTGAGTCCTGCAATCCGAGAGGAACATTCTATCATAGCCCTATCAGATAGGTGGATATATCGTCTATAGCAGTCACTAGACCATCTCCCAATGATTTTAATAGCTGAGTCCGGAATGCCACATGACGCTGCTGTAGAAGCACCTCCAATGCGAAAACTATGTGCATTAAGATCAATGTGAAGTGGTAAACTAATTTTTACGAAGGAAGACACATATTTTCTGGTAACACAGTCGCCGCAATGTAAAACAAACAATGGACCTGGCGTTGTATCGCGAAGGAGAAGGTAATTTTCTAAAGCAGCTACTGGACAGACCTCACCGCCAATACGAGCCAAGCGAATTTTGAAACACATTCAAAATGGATCAGTTTTGGAACACTTTATATTAACAGTTGCTATGTTAGAGTGCGAGTCAATAATAATATCTGTGGCCATGGGATTTACAGAGGCATCAAATGTTTTAACTGATGGTGACACATATTCAGAAACGCGAAGAAGACCGAAGAACGCAAGTAGGATGAGGCCACGCCACATTAGTTTATCTATAGGCTTAAACCCTGATTGGCCAACAAATCGCAGCATATCCCGCAAATGAACGGGGATGATTGGTAGACGTCTTAAACGTTGATGTGGGTGTGATCTGCGAATACCACGCACGACATAGTAGAGGCGACGCATTGTATAAATTTGTGTGGAGAAGCCAAGGACTACACTTTGGTATTGAATTGCGGATAAATACACTTTAATAGTGTTATATGTAACGTGGCGAGCTAGGAAGGTAACATAGAGTTGCAAGGTGCGTTCAACTGCAGGATATGGTGTGATATGCAGGCTTTTGCAGAAACGAACATAACTACGGTGGCCAGATAAATAAGTTCGTCTAGTGTTTGGAGCAAGAGCAGCAGTAAAGTAACACCTCAGTTCGTCTTCAAGACTTCCAACACTGATTGAGGTAGTGGAGAGGGTTCTGCTAGTGCGTCTGGACACTTGGTCTTGAATAGTTGCACCTGTAAGCGAGAAAGAAGATCTGCATAAACGTTAAACTGACCCTCAATATGACGTAACAACAAGTTTATGTTATGTTGTGCAAGAAAGAAAAACAATTTCCTGACCAAGTTCATGATGTGTGGGCATTTACATGAGCCGCTACACCATATCTAAACAACAGCCTGGTTATCTGTGAAAATTATGACTTGTTTATTCCTCCATTCAACACCCCAACAAAAAACAGCCACAACAATTGCCAGTAACTCATAATAGGAAATGCTATGCTGCAGGGCATGGCCTAATTCTATTGAAAACCATTTCCCACCATAAAATCCACCGAGCCCAATGCCTGATGCATCAGTAAACAACTGAAGGGACGATGAGTAGAGAGTTTCTGTGTGAATAATAGCTATCCCGTTCCACGTTGGAAGAAATGCCCACCACCACTCGACGTCCTTCCTAGATTAAGAGGTGATAGTGATGTGGTAATTTAAGTGTTTAACCGTAGATGCTAGATCAATCAAGTGGCGTAGGAAGATACGGCCACATTTTACCACTTTACAGGCAAATGAAAGTGAGCCTATAAGAGACAAAAGCTCCCTCTTCTTACATTTTTTCTTGGTGAGCCACCCTTCTAAAGTGACCATCAAGGCATCAAACTTATCTTCAGGCAGACGTATCAGAAAATTAACAGTGTCAATTTGTATGCCCAGATAGGTTATAACCTGAGATGGACCCACTACTTTATCGAGTGCAAGTGGAACGCCAATAACCTTAAAGACATTCTTGATGAGGTCAACCAAATACTGGCATTCATTTTTTTGTAACGCCGCAGTAATGAAGTCATCAAGATAATGCAGTAACTCATTCGTCATTGCTACAAAATGTAAGATAAAGTTTAATAAATCTGCAAAAGTATTAAATATGTAAGGCGAAGAGCGTCCACCAAATGGTAAAACTACATCAAAAAATACCTCCCTTGCCACTTATATCCTAGTATATGCCAGTCATCAGGATGGACTGGACAGAGTCTAAAGGCGTGTTTGATACCAAGTTTTGCCATGTAACAATTCTTGCCCATTCTTTTGACCATCTCTACCGCATCATCAAAGGATGAATATGAGCCCGAGCAATCCTCTCTCGATATGCCATCATTTACTGAGGAGCCTCTGGGTGATGAGAGGTCTAAGACCACCCTTACAGTACTATCTTTTTTGGGTGCTGCACCCAAAGGCGAACAGTGGAAACCTGGAAGCGGTGGTAAATCAAAAGGTCCAACTGTATGCCCACGATTCAACTCTTTTAAAATTGCTCATGATACCTTATGACCATGGATCACCGAAGACTTATTGTTAGAATCACTAGAGGCTAGTGAGCAGTCAAAAAAACCAAGTTTAAAACCAAATTTAAAGCCGGAAACAATAAAATTTACAATTAATCTATTTGGGTGTCCTGCAAGCAAGGACTCCAAAATATTCACATTGATGGGCGTGGAAACAGGCCTTACAACTGGAAAAAATTACTTGGGACTTGGTGCAAAGGGGCGGAGTGAACAGCCGGAGGATGGGTGCATCCTGTCACACAAAGTGCATCTGTGAACGAAGTGGCAAGTATCTTCTCTGCAAGGTAGGCTGTTATTGTATCTGTAACACCAACCTGCCCGCTGTCCATTACCCCACGAGCGGGAGGCATTCCGAAACCTTGTGTCCCCAGTTTGCCGAGAACCAGAGGGGCAGTTGCTGGCAAAATGTCACTCTTTCCGGCAGGTAAAGCAATGTGAGCCAAACCTGCTAGCTGGAGATGTCGAGGCTGGGGCAAGACGTGTGCTTGCTCCTCGGATGTGGTTATTGAATAAAAGCTCATCGAACTTATCCCACTTCCTGGTTGGATCATTTGCTATTTGCAACCTATGAAGCTGATCGTAAATGTAGACCGCGCTAAACTCATACTGATTGGCGAAATTAAAGACCATCTGTTGATATCCAAGGAGCTGGCTTGTGAGGTGTGGGAAGTAATGCAACATACACATAAAATAATTTGACCATGCCAAACACCAAGAATGGAAGTCCTTAACCTTAGACTTATTAAAGCTTTTTTGACTAAGCGACACATTTGGCCTACCATCCATCTCCCTAATTCTTAAATCAAACTCTCCTGCATCGTCCATAGCCAGGGAGGAAAGGGCAAATGAAGAAGAATTCAGGCCAGGAGGCAAAAGAAGATCGAAGTTGACATACTCACCTGTCCTAATTTTTTCCAAAACTCGCTTAGGGATAGCAGGCAATGAGCTTGCAGAGGGAGCAAGAGAAGCGGAGGAAGCAAAAGAAACTGGAGGAGCAGACTCGCACGCAGGGGCAATATTGGACATACCCGCTACCAACACGCCATCATTGGTTGATGTTGGTTCCAGAGAACCGGGAGCCGGAAAAGAACTAACGATAGGGGGCAAAGATGGCGGACTTAACGGCAACGAAATTTGCTTGTTTACAACGTTAGCAGAGGTAAACTGCTGAGTCTTAGCAAAAGTTGCAAGTTCATTTTTTAGGTATGATTTCATTTCATCGGCAAATGCTTTTGGGTTGAAATTTGAATTTGAGATTTTTCAGCGTCTCAGTTTAAGGGAAGACAGTTTCCGTTTTTTTTTCCCACCACCCCAATAGCTGGACTGCTTTCAACAAATGATAAAGCATTGTGGCCTTCGTTCTGATAATTTTTTATGGGGGTTACAGTCCACGTACCCCTTTTTTCTTCGTCATTGCTACTTATCACTTCCTCAGGTATAGCATTATTTTCTAGGGCATTAAAATCAACAACATCGTTCGAAACAACAGCAGGTTCCTTTTCCTCCGTATTCACTGGATGCGCGTGGTCTTTATTGGCGCTCTCCATAATGCTTATAGCAAGTTCTCTAACTGATTTTCCTTGAACAGGCAGGTCGCGGCTTGAGGCAAGTAGGAGAAGGGTCTCTTTTCCCAACTGTACCCATTGTTCTAAGGAAAATAGATGGGGTGACTGCAAGAACTCATGCACAGTTATAGCATTGACAGAAGAGGTATTTTGCTTACGTTTCGTAGTCTTCTGCTGCTGCTTCGGAGCCATAATGAGAACTTTGAGTACAGAGATTTAAAACCAAACTATTAGCAAAATCTGATGATGGAAACTAGTTGACTTTAGCTGCTCCCATTTTATAGGTAGGCAAGGCAATCTTAGGTGCCTGGATCTACAACAGTATTGGTTAGTTACCTTGAGGGCCCCTAGTGTTCATGCCTTGTGACCACCCTTTTCACTAGTCTACCATTCTAGATTTGGAATAACATTGAGTTTCTAAAGTATATCCTTCAATGATGCTAGTAGCCATCTTTGTTGACACTTGAATACTGAATGCAATCAAAGCCAAGCCTCTCAACAAGGTATAAGTACTTACTTCAGGAACCGCAATTAACATGTGGTGAACTGTTGGTCCACCACCATCAAAATACGTGAAAAAAAATTAAAAATACAATTAATAAGACACGTGAAACTTTGTCCTCCCCATTACTGCCGCTTATTTTATTATGCTCACTATGAGTGGTAAGATGAGAATGGATAATAAAATTATAAAAACATGAGAAAGAATCTTCAGTATATCGTTGTTACAGACGATCTGTAATAATTCATTATTTTGAGACGCATATCCTTGATACACGTTATTTTTTAATACAATATTTTCCATATAAGAACATAAAGCTTCATAGAAACAAAATTTAGTGCTGAAATGCTCCTTATAAACTTTCAAAATCGCGAAATGCTGATAGCTACATCATAGACTTGAAAGCTACTTATAATTTATGTTTATGCTAATTTAGCCCTAGCAAAATAGCGATAAATAAACAAAAAAATCCCTTAGTCATATTTATCGATAATTTTATATTTTTAATCTAAATTATCGATAAAACTTTTTGCTTAGCGATCAGGCGCTATAAGTGATTGATAATGAAAAGTTATCGCTAAATAGCTTTCTATCAAATTCCCTGGAATTGTCACATATATACTTAGGGGCTATTTCTTTCATACCTGAGATTCAAATCTGTATGCTCCAACTGCTCCAACTGCTCCGGTGACCAAAGAAACAACACGGAACCGAATCCAAGTGCTCCGACATTTTTATGTGGTTTAAAAATATAGCTTATATTTTTGCATAATTTTTGCATAATTAAGAAACCACGGCTCATTTGTAAACAAATATGGCTGTTTCAAAAGCGAAAGCGCTAGCGATTTTAGCCTTCAGCGAATTAGAAAATGAAGAAGATAAAAGAAATGCGGAGGATATCACTGAATTAATTTTGCCATTGGTTGCTTCAATTAGTTCTACCGATCGTGTCGATGCTGTTAGGATACCAGGATACTTTGAGACAGTGATACCCTTGTATACCGATGACACATTTAAAAGCCATTTTAGGTTGAGAAAAACATCAGTTGAATCATTGTGTTTAAAGATTGGCAACTTCGATCAGTTTTTTAAATCAAATAGTGGTGGAAGACCAATGGTCAAGTTGCACAAACAAGTATGTATTTTCCTGTGGTATTGTGCATCAAAGGAACCACTTCGTAGCATTGCTGATCGCTTCGATGTTACCGAGTCAACAGTACTCAGAATTATACGTCGAGTATCGAAGGCAATTATGTGTTGTTTGGTCCCAGTTAACATTGTTTGGCCTTCTGGAAGCTCCATAATCGAAGTAGCTAGAAAAAGATCTGACATCGTAAAAGGACTGTAATTAATTAATCCCAAATAAAACGGCTATTTTTATAGCCACAAATACAAAAAAACATTATTTAGGCATACAACTAAAAAACAAGCAATTAACAAAGTCAAAAAGTTGTTTAAAGTTTTTCAATTAGCATTTTAAATCAATCCATTTTTTCCCGATGTTGTTCGTCTCGCTTATTTTCAAGTGCTTTTTCTTTTTCATCTTTCTTAACTTGGTACGTCTCAAGCCACGTTAAAATTGAGTTAGTGGATTTGGTAGCACTTGAAACGTACTTCCTTTTCCTTTTTTTTTCTTTTCTGACCTCGCCAACTTCAACATCTTCCTCTTCCCGTTCACTTACACTTTCATCAGCTTCTTCCTCATCGACTTCATTTTTTCTTTGAACATTACCCATACCCGATGAACTAACGGTGCACATGGGCTTGACGTTTGGGCGATAACCGTAAACATTTTTTAGTTCCTCATAAAATTGGCAACTTTTTTTATCATTTCCTGATTTATTATTATGGTCGACTGTTTTCCTATATATTTTGGTAATAGTTTTCCATCTTGAGTTGCATTGTTGCCAAGATGGAAAATTTGTATACTTTAATTTTAACAATTCCTTTTTAACTTCATGCGCTATAATTTGCCATACTTCTTTTGCTTTATACATTAAATTTTTAAATTTGTCGACGGATTTCTCATATTCTGCAATTAAGATATTGGTTGCCTCTTGTTTCCAATAAATTGGAGTAGGTTCATCCTCCACTGTTGTACAAGCAGTTGATGGCACGCTTTGGTCAACTATTTCACCTGTTTTATTTTTCTTGTTTTTGTTACTTTTTTTATCCACCCCGTTTAATTTAAAAGTCATTTTTAATTTTTTTTTCGGTGGAGACGGCGACTGACGTATGGCGCTGGTATCTATCGTAGATAATTCTCCTGTTTCATCATTTCCTCCCCATATATTCTGTAAATAAAAACCGTAATCTTCGCAAGAAGTGTTAAATGACATCGCGCTTTCACTTTTAATCAAGTTGTGTTTACATTTGAAGCTGTCCTGTTTGTTTATTTTTCCGTATAATTAAGTTCCGTCTCCCGTGGTTTTTTAATTTATGTAAAGTATTCAAAATGGTTTTTCACTGCAAGAGTTTCACTAGCGAAAAAATGTGCGCCAAAGAAATGGGTTTTCGGAGCAAGAAGGCTTTGACCGTAGTAAGTCAAATTATTAGTTCTGAGTGCTCTAAATGCTCCAAGTGAACTGCTCCTCGAGGAGTTCATCCAGATTCGATTCTGAATGCCCCAAATTACCAAAGAAATGATAGTTGGAGCACTTGGAGCATTTAGAACCGATTCTTGTGTGCGAAAGAAATAGCCCCTTATTTAAAAAATGTCACTTGTGTGAGTTTGTGCTTTCTGTTTGGTTGAGAGACCTTAAGTACAGGCTCAGTGAGCAGTACTAGGTTGGTAGATTGTAGAAAAAGTATATAGTTGTTCTAAGCAACAAAGTAGATCACAAGAAAGAGTGACTCTTGTTTTTTTGGACACACCCTCTAACATACACTGCAGCCTTTCTATTTCATGTCGACACACAGCATATGCCGAGGTGATTTGAAAAAACTAAGTTCGCGTTGGCAAAATTTTGAGGCGAATTTTTTTTACGTATGACATTTTTTTCAAAGTTATAGAATCCTTCAATTGTCTTGAATTTATCATAAATATGTATATACTGATTATATTGGCAATAGAGAGTATTCCTTAAATGTAAAAATTATTAAAGATCGTAAAGTGGTTGCTCATTTTGCTTATTTACCCTAAATAGAGGATTTATGGCTAATGACTGAAATGATATTTTTTTAAATTTATCAATAGAATACTGACCAAATGCAAACTTGCTCCTGTCACAGCATGCTTTATAAGGAGCAAAAAATTATGTCCAGTGCAGCAGGTCTTGTTTTTATTTCTGTTGACCAAGGGAGAAAATGTAAATAGAAAACATGCACCTTTTTAGCGAGGGCAATGAAGTAATTAGGACAGCTTTAATTATCACGTTGCAATTGAAAAATACTGTCTGAACAATTTTATATATGGCAACATCAGTATGGAAGGCATCACCTTCTATTGAGAGCAAATTTGACTGAAAAGTCTAAATCTAAAAAGAAAAACAGTCAGCTTCAGGTCGATTTTACTACAATCTTGAACAAAATTTTGTATGTAAGAGCAGTTTTATTGACGTTTTCCCAATATGACTGAAGCATTAAACATAGTTTGTAGTCAGCTTTTGCTTTGTTCATTCATAATCATAAAATAAACTTAGCAGTAATTCCAATAGGTCTCTCTAACATTAAAATAAACAGAATTAGGATGTAAAAATTGTGAAATTTAGACATACTTGTCCCTGCATGATCTACCTTTTTAAATAGTCAAACCATAAACGTATGTAGTGAGCAGAGTTTATATATTCTTATTAGAGAAATTTGTTCAGACCATCACATTATTAAAACAATGTCTGCAAAAAAGCAGGAATCAGCAAAAAATGTGCCAAACCTTGATTGGGGTTTTCATGCATGAATATAATTAGAAACAATTTGCATTTTTATCTTAATATTTCTACGATGGCCCCTATGGCTCACTTCTCTTCCAATTTAAAAGCATCTTTTCCATGATCCAAACATTTCTCTTCTGTATTCTTGCACTTTTCTTCTGCACTTAACACTCTGCATGTGGCCCCAAACTTTCTCTTCACAACTAAATTTAGAAATCTGGTCCGCAATTTTACACCCATAGTCTATATATTTTTCCTAAAGGTCCTGAAGCATGAGCATGAATAAAATAATATCACGAATCAATTCAGATCAGTAGCAGAGTAATTAATTTTATTTATCAATGGACACAATAAATGGCAAAATAGATGGCTACCGAGAGTCCTCTAAATCATGGTGGTGTCAAATCACATGCTTTTTTTTTATAATGAATGTGCTTTATAAGAATATCAGGCTGGGATTTTAGGTTAAAAACAATAGTTCTTTTGTTTAGGACAAAAGAAAAATAAGAATGCTGACCAGCCTGGTTAGAATTTTTATATATAATATATAAAAAAGTGTGTATTGAAAAAGATAAAGAAATGCCTCAAACAGAATACCACAATATATTTTATGTGTAGTGGTCCACTACACATAAAATTTTTGGAGGAGTTATTACTTACTAAGAACATTTTCATGACTGGTATGTCATTTATTCATCCTTCTCCACAGGGATTTTTAGCCGTCATCCATTATATTTCTAAAAGGCAAAAATGCCTGGCGACGAGGGTTGTAATTTAATTAAAAACTTGAGTCATCAAAATCCAGCTCAATCAATATAATAAGACCTATTGGAATTACTGCTAAGTAAGTGGTAATGTCCAGAGTTATCTAAAAATACATTACTATGGTATAATATTACATTATACATATTACCACTTTTTTAGAATGGAAATCACAATTCATGTTTGTGATGAAACTAAAAACTGTAAGCTATGTTTTGTTTTGTGTTCATTTATTCCGTATTTTTAATGTTGTTGCTGTTTATTCATATTATTGGGATTATGAGGTAATAAATAATTTTGACTTTATGTTACAGAGCCTAAAAAGTTGTTAACAAGTTTATTTAGATTTTTACATTATTAAAAAAGCTCTTTACGTTTTCATATTATAAGATTGTCGTATTTAATTATGTTGTAGTAATTATGATGTCATGTTGAACCACAGAAATTGTCATTATTTTTTATATTTTACCTGTACCATTTTACCAATATGTAAACGCTACAAAAAGAAAAGTAGAAAGCACAAAAAATATTGAAATAACACTAGGTTTACTTGTATATCTTTGTTTACTCCTCTGTAACTTTGAAAAATTCTAAAATGAATTTATCATTCTAAAGAGGGGATTTCGCTTTGTGGATATAATTATAATTTTTATTCGGTAATCTTCCTATAGTATATTGCATTATTATTATATTATTTTTTAGTAAAGAAAGATTTCACATGTCCCAGGGACTTGCTGTTGGGAGAAATGAAGTATTTTCAAGACTATTTATCAGCTGACACAGAGAAATGGGAAGATGTTGACATTTCTGTCCATTGTGACATTAAAATATTTGATTGGTTGATAAGATATGTAAAAAGGGATAAAGAAGAAGATCTACCAGAACTAGGTTTACTGTTATTATTTTAAGTATTTTATGAGACTGCGCTAAAAGCTTTATATCACATTGAGTTAACTTTTTAGATGCTCAAAACGCAGTCTCAATACTCATCTCATCAGATTTCTTAAAGATGGATCAGTTGGTCAGTAATATTATATAAATATTACAATATCTATATAATAATACGCTTGTGTGAGTAACCATGTGAGTCCACGACACGCAAAGTACGGGTCACTTTTTTATGACGTGGTGTTACGCTAAAATTTACCAACTCAAAAAAAACGCAAATCTGGGGGTTACTATTTTTAAACATTTAATTCTCTTTTCTTATTACTTTTAAAAATAAAACTCTTTTTGTTATTAAAAAAAAACTAATTTTTATTTTATTCCCAAATGTTTTTATATGTTTTTTTGTTTTAAAAGCCCCATTGGTGTTTATAGATAGATAGGTTTACCATGTGCGCGCCGTATTGCACGGAAACAAAGTTTATCAACTGAAAAAAGAAAACTGAAGCGAAGAAGGTTGTCTCTTTTTCAAAGCTATCCTGAAAAAAGTTATTTCAAACAATGTTTACTCATCATGAGGTTAGATTAAAGGTTATTTGTTTCTCCTATCATTTTTGAGTTCTGGGACCGAGGTTGCTTTCTTTTTTAAAAAAAACTATCGAATACAAATGATAATTCGAATTTAAAATGTAAAAAAACAAAACTAGCGAGTATAAAAAGTTTATGTTGGTTGTCAGAAATATTTGTTATAAAGAAGAAAAACGTACGATGATATAACGTCAACAAAAAACTGATTGGAAATGTATCAGACAATTGTAGCTAGCTATACATTTTCAATTTGTTTTCTTTGGTATGATGCGAAGTTTAGTAATCGAAGTAAAAAACTGATTGGACTTTTATCCAGAGAACGTTAGCTACTATAAAGAAGAAAAACGTACGATGATATAACGTCAAAAAAAAACTGATTGGAAATGTATCAGACATTTGTAGCTAGCTATACATTTTCAATTTATTTTCTTTGGTATGAAGCGAAGTTTAGCAATCGAAGTAAAAAACTGATTGGACTTTTATCCAGAGAATGTTAGCTACTACTGAGAAAGCGAAAGAAAACCAGGTGTGTTGTTTAGATTATCTGGTAGGGAAATAAATTTAGGTAAATAACGTTTTTAAGTTGTTTACACGCTTCCAGCTAAACTTTCCCTTAAATATGAAGTTAAATATGTTTTGTCTTCAGCCTGAACGTATTTTTTTTTTGTAAGAATATACCCAGGGTCAGTTAAAGATATCTTAAAATATGTCCAACCTCGATTGTTTTAAATAACTATAAAAGAATTGGCCGGTAGCAACTTATAGCAAGATTTATTTTATTAAGGCATTATGTATTTTCAGGACATGGACATGCTAAGAATATATTCAGGATAATGAGGGTAGTATTTGTCAAAAAGTTAAGAACATTAAAGCTGAAACAGAATAATTCTTATAAAATACACGGTGCATATCATAGAGAAGAATTTGCATAAACCGTAAATGTATTTTTTTCCGTTGTTACTGCTTTTAACACTACAAACTGTGTAATTCAGTGTTGATGTCGTTATAAAAAAACTAAACCTAAATCCTAAACTTAAATCAATGTTTACATCTGTTACGTTACAATTGTTTGAAATATATTCGATTCTTAAATTCGAAAACGCTGCATTGTTATCTTCTTTGATTTTATGCGTGATTTTCTAGATTATAAGTTTGGGTCTGTTCTTTTAATATTTCGGTAGATATACAATATGCCAAATGATTCAAGTTTTTATATTTCTCTTTTATGTGTTTTAACTATTAATTTCTTATATTTTGAGTTCTGGAATGGCAAAGCAAGTATATAGTTTTAGCGTGTTTCGCTTTTTATGAACGGTTGTTAGACACCTTTGATTTTGTTGGACATTTTCCATTTTTATTTTACAATTTCATTTATTTAATTATTTTTTTGTTGCACATGCGTATATTTTTAGACGTTTTGTTTCAGCGGTTATACACATAGAATAATGCAGATTGTGAGCAACCTCGATCCCAATGCATTTTTTATCTTTCTGCCATCCCCTTATAAAAGAGACAAAGAGCCCTGGGTCGACGTTGAAATGTGAGTTTTGAAAATTCAAATTACTGTGTTGTATGTTTTTGTTTGGTATCCCTTACATCGGTTTAATGAGAGATTCAATGGATTCTTTCACAGGAATTCAGATAACTGGTAATTTCTTATATTTTGTGTAAAATATTGAAGGGGTTGCTGTATGCAATAGACTGAATATCTGATTTTGGTATGACGTCTTACAAACTGTACAGTGGGGAAATTATGTAATAACTTTTTTTGTATAACTTGGCAAAATATGATGGATTTTTTAAATGTCTGATATACTTTTTTCCCTGGTGTACTTCTGGCATGGCAAAGCAAGTATAAATTTTAGCAGATTTCGCTTTTTAGGTAACGGTTGTTAGATGCCTTTGATTTTGTTGGACGTTTTGCATTTTTGTTGTTGTTGTTGTTGTACCTGCTTATATTTTCAACGTTTTGGTTTCAACAGGTATAAATATAAAGTAATGAGCAACCTCGATCCCAGGGCTTTTTCTCTCTCTTTTCCGTCCCGTTATAAAAAGAGACAAAGAGCCAGGCTGGGTTGTAAGTTTTAAAAATTCAAATTACCACATGCTGTATGTTTTTGTTTGGTATCTCTTACATCGGTTTAATGAGAGATTCAGTGGATTCTCCCATGGGTATAAGCTAGTAAATTATAATAGGAATGGAGCATGTGCATATTTTGTAGCAATTTATATGTATTAGTACAGCCAGACAAACCCACTATATAACGTATAAAGTCTAAACACATAAACTGTATTGTAATAGTCAGACAGTAGGGTGTTGATACTTTGTGCATTATGTATTTTGTTTTATTTGGAGTACTTCTTGTAGGTGCAACACTGCATCAATTATTGTCACCACAACCTGTCTGCTATTATTGCTAGTCCATGCAACATGAATTGCATTAATGATATACTGGTAACCAGGTTGGTTTCTTTATCTCATATTTTAATGTAACAAGTAATTGTGTTGTGGTGCTTAAAAATATATCTTCACTTTCTTCATCTTTGTAGAATTGCTTCCACATTTGATCAACATCAACTTGAACAAGTGAAAGACAAGAAGGATAAATTCAAGAGGTACCACCAGGTCTAAAAATTTTAGCATTTTACTGAAACAAGATATGTCTCAATCTCCTTATATTGAAACATGTCAGTTTTTCTTAAATTGAATTTAACAAATCCCAAACAATTCAGTAAAAATAAGAACTCCTACAGTACAAGGACATTTACAGCAACAAAAGATATATTTCCTGTTGGAAATCTTCTCATTTTACTTTCTTTTAATGTTGCTGTGCTTTCGTATTTTTTTGTAGTAAATTATTTTGTAAGAAGATTAAAGACTTGTTCTCTGAAACTTACAGTAGTGTTTATTCACCAAATAATGCTAGCCGTCTATTCAGGTATGCTTATAAAATATTTCTTGTTATCCCCTGTTTTCTATTTTTAGTTTGTGTGTTTAAACAGAAAGTTGTGATATAAAGCAAAATGGATAATAGTCTTAAAATCTTTCCTACCCACTAAGTATACCCATGGTCCTTAAACGTCCTCAAATGTCTATTCTGCTAAACTCTCTTAAAACATTCTCTAACTGTCTTAACAAATCCCAAACCTATTCAGTTATCTTTTTAACAACCATTTTTTATGTGCCAGTGTTGCCACGTCTCTTCAAAGCTCCTTAAATATAAATTTTCGAAAATCTCAAAACTCTTCCAAAAGTAGAGTTTTTGCCAACTTTTTTCTCCAAACTTTTCATTTCCTTTTAACAAGACTATATGGTTTGCACATGATTTTATTTTGGAAATTCATAGAAATGTCACACAGGTACAAAAATAATTGTTCTTTACTTACCTTTAACTTTCCATAAAAAGTTCTCGAATCTCCTCAACTTTAACTCTATAAAAAGAATGTGAACTTGATGTGTTTATAAAACTTCAAGCAGTCCTGTTACAGTAATTTGTACAGTGATATAAAAATATTTAAGATGAAATTAGACGAAAACTTAAAAATATCCCACGAATATGCTTATCTTCAAGTTTATTATTTGTTAATTCATACAAACTTGTATCTTTTCTAAAGTTTCAGTTGAAGTATTTTCCCGACAAAATCTAGTTGTTGGTCAGTTTAATTAGGCTGCTTAAACACCAGCATTTTAGTGGTGATTGTTACATCAGTTTGCATTCTCAGATCTTTCAATATTAACTGTACTGAGAATATGTTAAGAATACCAGGATAATTTTTGCTCAAAAGGAAGGTTCGTGTTGAAACGACAAAAACACTATTCTTATGTGTTTTCTTATGGATTTTTTTTGCACAAGGCGAATATTTAAAGCTTCAATTTTATTTTATTTTACTTGTTTTTATACCAAGAATACACATTAATAGCAGTTTTTAACTGACGTTTAAATCCTTGAGAAATATTTAGAAATAATAAATAACAATAAATCAAAAGCTAGCAAATGTAAATATTTTCAAGCTGATTTGCTGTTATACGTTATAAAGGTGAAAACTGATTTATCAACTGTTGGGATATTTTTAAATCATTAGAGTATTACTGGGCTAATGCAAAGGTCGAAACAGGTATTCCTTTCCTTGAAAAATTGAAAGGGCTAAAATGAATCTGCATAAAAAATTATGCGAAAATTTAATTCACGCGAAAAATTTGAGAGCTCTGTCAGAAGGATCATCAAAGAGAAAGACGCATGTTTATTACCTAACGTAGTGGCGTACACAATTTTTCTAATCACATTTTAGGTGTGTTCATTGTGGTAAAATGCTTTCATCTGTTGTCCAGGAACGGATTCGATGTACAAATTCCAGGTTGGTTTTAATGTTCTTAAACTAGTGTGTTTAATATAAAAAGGGTAATGAGAAAGTTGCCATATATTTCCTTTTTTTGAAGAAGTTACCCGTTACTTCACACTGGCCGGTTTACTGTGAAACACAGAGCCTACGGTTGAAAGTACAGACCGAACTTGACCGTCTGGAACACCAGTTTTCTTAAACAAAACAGTTGAAGCCATTTTTTAATTCACTAAGAAAAAAACACATGTTCGATTTTGATATTTTTGGAATTCAGGGTCGTTCGAGTTTAAACCATTTTGAATTCACAAAGCAAATTCGAATCACAGTACATGTGAAACGAAATTATAGTTTTAAAGGAGAACGAACGATTGATAACAAGTTATGCTTGCAAGGCGCAATAAAGTGCACTGAAGTGATTTTGTGAAAGCAAAGTAAAACAAAAGAAGTATCAAGGTTTTATTTCTTTACCGACTTTCGCATGTTTTTAAGTTCTTGGAAATAGACGATATTGTGGTTAAAAATAAATATCCCGCGCGCAATGCATTCTGGGATTGATTTGGTGATAACATTGCTGTCGCTTCTTTAAGAAGAGCCATTTTGATCTGATCAGTAGAAAGTTATATAAGGAAAAGAAAATGTCTCCAAAAATTAATGAAATTATTGAAAGATTCTCCCACAAGGGGTTAAAAGAAGATTCGAAAAGTGAAATATTTCGCACGTGGAGCATCGTCGACCTTAAAATGTTCCTGAAACTTACCAACAACAGCAAGGGAATCTCGAATTTAAAGAAGGAAGCACTGTTAGAGAAAGTGGTTTCATTTTGGACTGCAGGTGTAGATTTCACCAAACAGAGTAGCAGCGACTCTGTTGTAAATCATAGAAAGGAAATACTTCATGGAGAAAAATATCCTCCCACTCACCCTGGTATGGTGCAGGAAAGTTTTAGTAAATGGACTGTAGCACAGTTACAAGATTTTTTACAAGATAGGAATTAACCGATCTGGTAGAAAGGAGCAACTTGTTTTGAATGCATGTTCCGCTTATAATCTCCAATTTCCTGTAGTTTTTCTGGACCCCCAAGAAGAACAGGCTGAAATTCTTAATGATCGATCATCGAAATTGCATCTTGAAGGTGGTCTTGTTAAATTACTAAATAATAATTACTAAATATTACATTAACCGATGGCTGGATGAAGGCTCCATCTTATTTACCAAATACAACACAAGGTGACATAAAAGAATATTTAGACAAAAATGATGCTGGGAAAGCAAGGGTGGACAGAGTTTACTAGCATCTAACCATTTAGACAATGTTATGTCGCACAATATCAGTAATAATATTCGGTATTGTTTTGTTTGAGGTATATGCTTGCCAGAGCAGAAGTTAAGCAACGAATATTACAATGTTTGGGTTTGCTTGCACAAAGACAATGCTAAAGTTATATGTGGCGATTGTTCTTATGTTGCAGGGTGAGTGAATTATATTTTGATGACTTCATTCTGTTCACAGAAAAAGTATTTCTGTCTGACATAACTAACTCGATTTGCAAAAGTATCCATACCGTAAATGTGATTTCAATCAATTACCATTTGAGTGAAGTTTTAGTGTATTTCATGAGATTCATTTTAGTATTATTATTTTTTTGTTTTTAGTGTTGGAGGAGTTTGCAAGCATGTTGGATGCCTATTATGGTACATTAAACGAGAGGTACGTGAAGATAGAAACATGACATGCACATCAAAGCCACAGATGTGGCATGCACCTACAAAAAGGCAAACAAAACTACATCAACCGGATATGATTAATAACATCGAGATAAAAAAGCCAAAGATTGAAAATATTTTTACTGTAAACCCAAAATACGAAAGATCTTCATTTGATCCAAGAGCGCCTCATCATCGAGAACCGATCACAGTGTCACAAGCCGATTGCAACATGTTAGCCTCTGCTACTAATGGTAATTGTGGCATTGTACTTTTAATACGCCAACACGGTGAAGATGATGGTAGTCAAGAAACTGAACCATGTAATTTTGTCGAAATTAAAATAAGCGAACATATTGAATTTCCAAAAACGATAAAACAACATGTGGATGAAATTGATTAGTTGAATGTTGACTTTGACGAAAAAGTGCAAATTTTGAAAGAAAATGTTGTGATGAATAAAAATCAAGCTGGATTGGTTCAAAATGAAACATTACTTCAAAGTGAAAGCTCAAAATGGTTCGAACACCGACTACATCGCATCACCGCATCGGAATTCAAAATGGTTTCATACAAAGTGGAGAACAATGCAGTTAAAAATGTAAACAAAGTCAAAACTGCTGTATTCAACATTTGCGGCAATTACAAATCGTATACATCCAAAGCAGCAAAATGGGGAATCGAAAATAAAGATAATGCTCGTAAATTATATGTTAAAGAAATGAAAAAAACACATAAGAAATTTAGTGTTAGATGCACCGGCTTCCATATAAGTCTTCAGCACCCTTTTGTTGGTGCCTCCCCAGATGGAATTGCTCATTGTGCATGTCATAAAACTGGATTATTAGAAATAAAATGTCCTTGGACATATCGAAACTTGACTGCGAAAGAGTATGCTGAAAAAAAGGAGAGTTGTTTGCATGTTGTAAATGGTCATGTTGAGTTGAAACGAAATCATCAATACTATTTTCAGGTACATTGCCAGATGGGAGTTACTGGTTATAGATATTGTGATTTTTTCGTTTGCACATCTAAAGAATCGTTTACTGAGAGAATACCATTTAATGCAGCTTTCTGGTACATTATTGTTACAAAAGCAATGATTTTTTATGAAATTGTCATCATTCCAGAACTTTTCAACAAAACATGGAAGAAAGCTCAGCATGACTTAGAAGTTGCTGAAGAAGTTTTAAATGATATTGTAAACAAAATTTGCGACGTTTATGAACATTGTAATTTTTTTCCAACTAATGGTGTGATACATATTTTTAACATACACATTTTGAATCAACCTTTCCCACTATTTCTGATATGATACGTTTGTTTTGTTGAACTTGCCACCATTTCGAAATGACTTTGCGAACTTTTTATCACCTTTTGTTTTTTTGCAATTCTGGCACTCCATAGTTGCTAATCTTTCGACGAATCAGGCTGTTTTCTTTTGTTTGAGAAGGAGCGCAAGAATGTTATTTGGGGGCGCCGACTCGATCAAAATTCTAAAATCAACTTTGATGCCCGAAATCAGTTTGTTTACATATGACTTGTTTACATCAGACATGCGGATACTTTAAAGACAATTAATTCTGATATATATCACAACCGAATCTCGGTATAGGTTACGGAAAATAGCAAAGTACGGTTTCTTTGTCACGTGGTGTCATTCGTGAAGAGTGAGCTAATGACATAAATTTTTAGGATTTACGTACAGGATGCTTTGGTTACACTCAAGCGCAATTATTGCACACATAAAATTTGTGTTACTTATTACAAAAATACCACTGGGTTTGTTTACAAAAGAGAACAACCTCGATGTTGTTTGATGTTGTTCTTACAGGTAGCTTAGCTACCCTATAGCTAGATTTAAGACTATTCTAGCATTTATTACTTAAAACTCAGTAAAATAAGTCAAGTTGAATATTAAACTTTTTGGCCCTAGCTAGCTAGACTAAGTATGAAAGGACAAGGCTGAGCTTTTTAGCTGGGTTAAAAGTCAAAACTTAAGAGGAAAATTACATGACAAAATTATATTACACATATTTGAGAACACCTGCAGGAAAATTCATTGTTCGTCAAGTTACCCCATATGAGTAATATGGAGATTTCTTCATAAAAACATCAGAAACTTTTTCATGTGGATTACTTTTACATTAACAAAAATTAAAATTTTTAAGATAAACTTTTGCGATTTTGTCGTTCATTAGTTTTCAAATTTCTCGCTGGAAATTTTTAAGGTTTAAAACCCATGTCCCACAGTAACTTTTTCATCCTTATCCTAATGTCATATACATAAGCTCTGCAACAACTTTTGCAGAAAAAAAAACACATTGTTATCAAAATATTATAAATTAATTTGGTGCCAGCGGTGTGAAAAGCTATACTAAGTAAAAGTCCTATTTCTTCAGTAGAAATTGAAATAATGACTTGAAACTTAGTATTATATGTTTTTGGACCAGTTTGATGAAATGAACCCAAAAAATGTTTTTACTACTATCATAGTTTCTGAGTTCCTGAATTTAGTCATTTTTGGAGACGCCAATAAACTGTTTTTGACAGCATATCAATTTTGACAAGCCATGTGTATAGAAAACATTCAAAGTGATTCTCAGGATTAAAAATAATTCAAACAGATAAAATGTGTCCCAGGTTTAGGACCAAATTCTTTATCCAGCTCAGAAAAAGTGGGAATGTGCTTCTAAAGCACAGTGCCAAATACATAATCTAAATTTTATGCCGTATATATACAACGTGGCTAGAAAGTTATTTTTTTGTCCACCTGGATCTGCAACACGTTTACTTGCACTAATCGCTCAGCCTGGTACCACTCACAATTAATTTTTGAATATCCACAGGAACTTATTATGCAAAATAAAAAATTCTAAACAACTGTGTTTGCTTTGCAGAAGTATCAATAGGCTTCATCATAAGTCCTGTGAATGTTGGTTTATGAAAAATATACTGAATCTTTAATGAAACAAGCGCTCCACTGGATTTGTAACACATTACGCTAAGTGTTCTCCGTGTGACACAGTTTACCCTTTATTAACTCTTAACCTCGACAGAGACTTTAGGTCTTCCCTCTCCAAGCGAATATTCCTTCTGGCTATACTTTCCCAAATTTTCTTATTTTATAAAAGGAACCTGAAAATCTACAAAAATTTATTTATGAAAAATAGGTTCCCGTTCGATAAAAGAAACCTGAACATTTGCAGAAATTTATTAATGCAATACAGGTTTCTGTTTGTCGCGACAACATATTTAACCAACATGCAATGTCTTACATACCTAACTAGCTATACACTCAAGTCTTAACTGTTCACTGTTATGGGAGATCCAAATAGCTAGCTAGCTATCTTTATTTAAAATGACAGAATGCCTTAAAAAAACTTTTGTGCAGCTAGCTACATAAAAATATTATATTTAGCTCCTGTACTTTATCACTTCATTGTTTAATAACAAATGTGCCCCTGGAGTGCTGGCATGGTACTAGCTATAGGTAGCTTAAAATCACAAAATAAATATTATCCAGATGTGACCATCTTTCATCATCAGACATCAGAAAGGAGTTTCTGTTCTTTACTTCTCATTGTGGGGTACCTCAAATTCGTGTAAATCCAATGAAAAAAAAATTACTTAAGACTTTCTTAGCTTCCAACAGCGTCTCGTTCACAAGTTTCAGCGCTGGCCAATATGATGGACAACGTCGAGGAACCCTGGGAATTGTGAAAAAATGTGGTTCTGCCTTATGATTTTCAGATTTTTGCTGCTGATATCAGCATATTTTAGCCCTCGAGTGCCACACCTCTGTATATATAGGAGTTATTTATCTTTAATGGGATAAACTTTCGCGGGATAAACTTTCTCGAGTTAGAAAATTCGCGAAATCTTTAAATTTCGCGAGGATAAACTTTCGCGAATCCATCATCATAGAAATTTTCGCAGGGATAAACTTTCGCGAGTGAATAAATTTTGAAAATTTGGATGGACAAACTTTCGCGATTTCAAAATATTAAAAAAAATCAAACCCAAATTTCGGCACATATTTTGCCTTGTCATATTGGGAAAGAAAAAACAAAAAAAAGGTATTTCTTCATGGGATAAACTTTCGCGAATAGCAAATTTAAAAAATTTCGCGAGGATTAAGTTTAGCGAATGGGCGATTTTACATTTTACAGTAATTCTCACAAATAGGGAACAACATTGATCTCATCATTTTAAGCTAACAGAATCTTCAACCATTAAAAGAAAGACAAAATATTGATTTATAATAATTCGCATAACATCATAAAGGTACAAGTGCAGGTCCTAAATTCGTTATTGCTGAACAAATAACAAATATATTGTCAAGTTGGTCCTTTAAAGTCAAAGGTAAAGCTCCTTGAATGATACGAAAATCTTTGATTCTTAAACTTTCAACAGAAAAGAAATCCAAGTTGCCAATATCTGTGATGTAGCCGCCTGTGATATACTGAACCGAAAAGCCAAATCCTTTTCAGTTAACCCCAGTCTAATGCGGACTAAATTCATAAAAAGTTCATTTTCAATGGTCATTTGTCTTGATTTGCCACTTTTCTTTTTTTTCAGAACCTGATGTCGCTTTGCTTGAAATGACCCAACTCCTCGATAATATTGGAGATTTTTTGCTTTGAATTGAATTTTATCGTAAAGCCATTTAAAAACAGTATAGTTTGGTAGACCAGTATAAAATGTAAACAAATCGTCATTTTCTTTAACATCCGACATTGCAAAGGTACTTCGGCTTTTCAACTCTGATTTCAATATGTTATTTCATATTGAAGATCATTATAATACTTTTCTGAATTATGTCTTGCTCAACAGTTTTCACCAATATTTTTCTTGTGTTTTTACATCCTACATTGGACAAAAGCTACAGTTCTAGAATGTGGAGAAGTCATATCTACCTCGCTTATCTCATAATCATGATCCTTTGGAGTTGGTGAAAGAAGGATATCATTTTGTGATTCATCGGTTGATTTTCGAGTGACATGTCGTGATCTTTTTTTCACAGGAGTTTCAAAGTCAATAGAAGCGCTTCGTTTAACTGCTCCTTGGCGTTCTTTGGGTAGTTGCTGATCGTATCCCTTCATATATAAAGTCGGTATTCGACACACATCTGAACAATACCTGCAGTGAAGTGATTGGAGCACACCTTTGTACTCATAGATATTTTGAAGTTTCCTTCTCTTTGCATCATCTTTCCCCAAAGTTGCATGTCAGCTATCGTAGAAGGGTAATGTCATCTAGCTACGAAAATGCTTCATTTCGGTGCGAAAAACTTACTTATCTTTGTTGCTTCTACAGTTAGAACAACCATATACTGCACAAAAATCATTTCCACCCATTTCACAAACATAACATTAATTTTTTTGATGATGTAAAGTTTGAAAAGCTCCAGCTACCAGCCATTTTCATCAACTAGAGCGTTTGTTTTGATTTTATATCACCAAATCAATCCCAGAATGCATTGTGCGCGGGAAACTTATTTTTAATCGCAATATCGTCTATTATTACCGTGTGACGTCAAAAATCAGCGAAATATGTACGAGCCAGGTTTGCTTTTGTTTAATAATAGCAGGGACCGGGTAATGTAATTATCAATTTGGACAAAATTTGGAAATTTTTTTTTATAAAAAATTAAAAAAATTTATGCCATGTTGTTTTCAGAATATGTAAGAATGCTTTTCTTACAAAAAAACACATAGTAAGTTTTTTCGTTAGTTCTCCTTTAAGCGAGTGAATGTTTTTAAAGTAAATGTTTTTAAACCAGTTACGGCTACGGTTCAACCTATTTTACGTAGGGGAAATTGGGTGATCTATACATAGGGAACATAGGTCTATAATAGTGATCATTATGATGGTAGAATCGTAATCCTACAACCCGTTCAAAATAGTTTGTGCAAGACCACTCCCCAGTTTTACTGTTGGTCAGAGGTCTTTTCCAAACTCGTTAGCAGTTAATTGTCGGAAAAATAAACACAAAACCCACAGTGGCCGAAGGGGAACAGGGGCACACGCTGAAGACAGCCGTTCTTCCAACGATTTATGAACATGATTGTGGCTATTTTAGGTTTTAAAGTTAAGTCGGTACCTTTGAGTGTTGTTCTTAAAAAATTGTATGAAAAAATCCTAGAAAGCCATTTATTTATTTTTTAATTCCAATGTTTAACTTTTTATGTTAGGACGACATTGGACAATAGGGGAAATATACGATACAACCATACACGGTATGTTGTCATTTTCTTTTTATTGTGTTCCTGATATAAATTAGCAGACAGTTCTTTCACGAACTCTCTAATCTCAATCATTCTAATACAATATAAACTGTTTTGTCTATCTACACTGAGAAATATTACCCGAGGTCAAAAGTATAGACCGAGCTTATGAGGTCGATACACTGACCGAGGGAAGAGAAAGACAAAACAGTTTATATTGTATTTATTAATTGATAGCCATTTTGTTTGGGTTTGTAGAAACCAAAATTTGTTAAAAAAAGAAAACGTTCGCGTTGAATTTCATTGTTTCAATTTTTCAGAAACAAAATATCGACTAACCATATACAGTATCATTTTAAACGTTTTTTAAACCAAAGTTTATTCTTCGTCAAAGTCTATAACACACTCGATGCCGTTTTGCTTGTTGCTCATTGTGCTGATGAATGTTTATATAAGAAACGCAGTGGATTGTAAATTTTCAACATTTCTTGTTTTGTTTCTGATAAAGTGATTTTGGATTTATTGTAACTTGATTTTTAAGTCTGTATATATGTGGCAAACAGTCCATATACAAGCTATTTCTAGATGAAGTCTTTGTATCTTTAAATTTAGAGATCCTACTTGCGATATTACAGAAGTTTTATTGAATCTTAAAACACAAGGAAAGACTTGGAGACACGTATTTTGGAGGTACAGAACAAATTTTAAATAAACAAAGTCAACCCCAGAACGCACACTGCAAACTTTTAATTTTTCTGATTAAAGTCATCCTTTAATAAGTTTTCTTTATTTTTACCGTTTCAATGTTTACACACTTACTCCGCCCGAAGTGAAGTGAAATCTCTTTAGTATCCGTTCAAAACTTTCGAACTTCCGACATGACAGTCTTTCACTTCGATCTGCATTTCACTTCAGTATCCTTACGAAAAGTTAAATATCACTGCGGGTAATTTATTCGGATGAATTTAAACTTCGCGAATTTACGCAGCTTTTGGCCTAATCCGCGAAATTAAGTTTCTGCGAAAATCTGTATAGTAGCCGTCCGCAAAAATTTGTCCCTGCGAAAAAGTTATATAAGAAATATACAATATCAAAATCTCAACTTCCACAAGCGCTCGTACTTTCTCTTACTTTCTTTGTCCTTGTTTTCCCATAAGAAAAAAAAACAAGTAAAAATAATGATGAGATATAATCAAAATGAATACCTCGAGTCATCGATTACGAAGAAAAGTATAAATTCAATTTTTTGGAGATATTTTGACAATAGATTTGGCTGTTTGTCACAAAAATTAACCGAAGCTAATTTTGCAAGTTTCAAAATATAGTCAAAAATGTCGAAACGCGAAATTTGAATGTTTTTTTAAACCTACTATCACTCAAATTCGTTCTAACTTGGACAGAAACTAAAATATTGAATAACCTTATGTTGTATTGATTCAAATTGGTCCCGGAATTTACATTATTTTAGCCTACAAATAATCCGTATAAGCCAGCATGCATAATTTGTCATATTTTTTCCTAAAAAGATTGGATATTCTGATATACTTTAGGGGCAGAAACTTTCGCGGGCAAAAACTTATGCGATTTTCGCGATTTTTACCCTTTTTCGCGAAAGTGTCTGCCTGGCAAGAAAGTAAATTCAAATTTCGCAAATTTTTACAACAACAAAAAGTTCTGAATAAAATCAAATTGTTTTATATATATATTATAAAGAAAGGACGACTTCATTTTTATATTTTCAATTTTTTCATTTCTTAATTATTCTAAAAAGATTACAAAATCACTTTCTGATTATGTCTTCTTGTTCTTTTTGCTGCCCGAAAAAAAATTCGCGTATGTCTCGATTTCCAAGTGAAGTGGTATCCTTTTTCTTTCTTTTGTTTTGTTTCGAAGATACAGGCATGTTTAATAACGGAGGTTATGTCATCACAAATTTAAAAACAAGCTCTCCCATTACTCTTTCTACTACAGGCTTTCCCTGAGGTCTTAAAATTCAAAACAGAATCCTAAGACCTCAGGGAAAGTACTGTTCGATCACTTAAAAATAGGTACTACGAAGAAGTGCAGAAATGCAAGGAAAGGCTCAAAGAATCGAAAAAATATAGAAGTATACCCGAAGAACCGAGAGGCCCTGGTTTTTCGGTGAGGTAAACGAAATAGTTCCAACAGCACATACATTATCTAAGCAAAAAAGGAAATGTAATCAACACTACTGTTGCAAACGCAACTGCCAAAAGCTCTATCTAATAAGTGCCCTCACCTCAGCAGGTGATATTGATATGTCTTCTTCTCGCTGGAGCAAAAGTTTATTTGCCAGGATGAACTATGTAAGAAGAAGAAAGATATCTTCTAAAGTCGATATGTCAAAAAAGTTGTGAAAGAGACACAACTTTGGAATGGGAGGAGAAAGTGCTGTAAATTGTATTTGTAAACTTTCATTAAAACTTGACAGTTCCTGTCATTCGCGAAATCTATCGTAACATTTCAACCCGCGAAAATTTTTGTCGCAAAATTTCGCGATTTTTTGGTCTCACGAAAGTTTCTTCCACTGAAATTTTGTGCCCTGAAAGTAATTCCGAAATCTAAAATAGTACTGTTGATTTGCTAATGGAAATTTCATCAAGGTGGTTTGAGGTGTTAATCAAATCTTTTTTCGTCACAACTTGTATGCAATGGCTTATAAATTCCATATTTGGAGTAAGTATAGTGAGCTTTTATGAATTGGGAAATTCAGGATACATTTTAATTGGGAGATGGCCATTTAACGGCCACTGACGATGCTGGATTACACCGAGTATAGTAATTACAATCCTTTAACAATTTTTGACAATTTTCAAAATTGCCATCCACTATCAACTGAGCAAAGCAGTATAAGCGGTGAGCTTAGAAAGGTTCATTCTTCTAAATCGCTTGGCCTGGTAAACAACCTTTAAAATGCATTTTTCGGACTTCCCGTACACAGCACTACCCACACCAGTTCAAAAAGATATTGGGAATCAAATAATTAGTGCCGTATAATATTTTCGATGTTACCAAATAATTAGTACCGTATACTATTATTAATGTTACCAAATAATTAGTACCGTATAATATTTTCGATGTTACCAAATAATTAGTACCGTATACTATTATTAATGTTACCAAATAATTAGTACCGTATAATATTTCGATGTTACCAAATAATTAGTACCGCTTAATATTTTCGATGTTACCAAATAATTAGTACCGTATAATATTTTCGATGTTACCAAATAATTAGTACCGTATAATATTTTTGATGTTACCAAATAATTAGTACCGCTTAATATTTTCGATGTTACCAAATAATTAGTACCGTATAATATTTTTGATGTTAACAAATAATTAGTACCGTATAATATTTTCGATGTTACCAAATAATTAGTACCGTATAATATTTTTGATGTTACCAAATAATTAGTACCGCTTAATATTTTCGATGTTACCAAATAATTAGTACCGTATAATATTTTCGATGTTACCAAATAATTAGTACCGCTTAATATTTTCGATGTTACCAAATAATCCCCGATAAGTATGAAGTCGTGCATGTAGTACTAAGTTCATTTTTTTATGTTTTGTTGATCTACATTTTACTGAAACTTATAGATTTGCCTCTCTCTTTAGATTGTGGAGTATGGTGAATTTTTTAGAATGTTACATTTGCGGTTGTGTGTTTGCGTTGTGTGATTTCAAATCATGTCTTTACCACCCTGAAAATCCAATCACGAAAAGCGATACGAATGAAGAACTTCAGGTCTACCCGTGTTGTGATCAAGTCAACATTCTCTTCGAATCCATCAACACTAACACAGGTTGTACGTATCGAAAACATGTAGTTAATTTAAGTAGTATTAATAGCCCAGATAGGACGGACTTTGATTGGTTAAGATCTGCTGAAGTTTATAATGAGCTACTGAGTGTTGCTGATCTTGTATGTGACACCAAATCGCAAATCATACCCAAAAATTCGTCATATTTTAATGTCGATACCATGACCAAACAAGATCTTGATTGCATTAGTGATCAAGACAGTTCTGAAAGGGAGGATAAAGGAGACAAAAAACGTCCTTCCTCACAGAAAAATCTTGTTTCTAAAAAACGATCCTTTCAAACAAAGAATAAACAGAAAAAAGCGCCTTCGGAAGAGGACGATACTGACTTGGATGAACAAGGTATAGTTCGCGTTGTTATCCATCAGAAAGAAAGCTCTTTAAGGAACAAAAGAAAAACTTGGAATAGTGAGCTTCCATTTCGTTTAAACCAAGACGTGCAAAGAGAGAATGATTTGAAACGCATGAATGAACTTCTAAAAGAACTTCGTCTGCAAAATAAAACGCACGTTCAGAATGCTGTCGAAACCTTCGAGGGAGGTATTTATCATCGGCTGGAAAGTAAACTTAGAAATACTTTATTACAAACTCAAAATTTAAACACTGCGTCTACTAAAAAACCTACTAAAGAGAAGTAAATAAAAACAATTATATATTTTTAATATTTTGTAAGGCAGAGCTGTCTTATAGTTTCCTGTGTTTGAGTTAGATATCATTAATTCATTTAATTTTACTGGCCGTTTTTTGTCTTATGCACTCCTTGGCAAAAGTGTATTTCGACCTTTTTCTCGATCAACCAAACGAAGACAACTGATAGAATACTTATTCAAAATAACACCTAGTTACCAACTCTCTTCAGCAGAAAACCTTGAAAAAAACCTAACTAATTAATTCTTCTTCTGTGCATATGTCAGGCTGAATATGGTTTTCTGAAACAAGTCATATGCGATAAATCAACCTCAACCCCAGAGCCTGTACTGTCTTTGAAGATAGAATGCCACCCTTATAAGAGGGCTATTTTCTATCTTTTAAGAAGGGTATAAAAAAGACACGAGAGCCCTGGGAGCGAAGCTGACGGACTATAATAAATGCAATGAAGCCCTTGTTATATTACCTAAACTGATTTGTTGGATACTGATCGTGAACAAAGGTTTTTTTTTGCAAATTATTTTAGCAAGGAAAGAAAGAAAGAAATTTATATAAAATATGTAAAACCAAGCTTAGAATTTAAATGTTAAGATTTAACTCAATATCAAAGATGCAGAAATTATTTAAATACAAAAATTCTCAATTGTAAGCCAAACTTCTTGTCCACAGAATTTTTTGTCTGATGTCTAAGTCTAGCGCTTACTTGACTCTTCCGTCGTCATCCTCAATGAACATCTTGGGACTTCTGCTTCGCTTTCACGGAAGTGAAAAAGAAGTCCTGAAGACGAGATTGCATAGCAAATTACTTTTGAGTTCCAAGGATACTTTCCATAAGCTTAAAATACCTATCAGAGTCGTTGCCCAAAAAGTAAAGAAGTGTGCACTTTCAGTAACCAATCAAAAAGGTAAAAAAACCTGGGTGTATTTCCTGAAGTGTATTTCTTATCACTGTGGTCACTCCGTTTTGCTCCATTTAAAAATGGAATTATCATTATCTCGTTTCCTTAACTTTATCACTTTCTCGCAGGTTTGTAATATTTTAGCTATCATATAATGATAGCTAAAATACATGCCGTTTTACAGCTAGCTTATAATTAATTAAGGCCGAATTTTAACAGCATTTTTTTTAATTCAAATCTGATGCATCACATATAGTTCTCCGTCAGTTTTTGCTAATTTAGTAGAAACTTCTTTGCGAAAATTTGAGGATGAAAAGTCTGCCTCCCCCATGAACTGAAAGTAAAACAGAAAACATGGTAAGCTGCAAATCTGACATATCAATAGTTAAGTAGAAAAAGTTTAGATAAGAATATTCTCTACCCTCAAACTCCCTTTCTCTTTTTTTTTTGTCCTGTTCTAATCAAATAACAAAGATTTATAAAATCGGCCTTAACTTTTGCTGATTGTCCTTTTCCTGTATTCATAGTGAGTTGTGCATTGGCCGCATAACGTCAACGACTTACGCCAGGTGAAACAGGGTCTAATTAATTATAAAGGAAACTAACTCTTAAAAAACATTAGCATAGCAAAACAGAGATATGAGAACATAAACATTACGCATCAAGTTATTAAAAACGAGATTGGTTTGCCTATAAAAAAAATTTCGCATTTGTTGTTGTTGTTGTTGTTGATTATTGTACATTTACGCAAGCGTGGTACTCTTTTTTAAAAACGAAATTTTCCATTAGTCGATTTTGTTTTTATTCGAATTTGACCAATTTAGTTATGTTTATTTGTCACGGATGTGGTTGATAAAAAGTTTTCTATTATTTTTATTCAGAGCAAACTAGGCTTTCCATAGCGACTTATTTATTCACAGAAAATGAATTATTGATCAATCAGAACGAGAATTCGATGTTTGAAAAATTTTCATCAAAACAATTTGTCTCCACTTGCTCTCCCGCCACGAAGAAGGAAAGCGTAAAGGTGAAAAACCGTGTCCCTTGAGATGGTTCTGAGACACTCAGATGGAATGTTACTCCAGGAATTATATGTCCTTCGCAAACAAAATACTTTGAAAAACGAACAGTTAAAAAACAGCGATTTTAATCTCCGAAGTATCAAAAGAAAAGTTGAAGTGGAGGAACTGAAACTCAAAGGTATGGACTGTGGAAGTTTTTCAGTTTATAGATTTCTCCTACTTTGCAGTGAATATATGCTTGATATTGTTTCTACCTTTCATAGTAAGGTACACTGTGCTTTATTCCAGACAACCAGTTCCGAGGACTTAATATTCCTTTTTTTGTCCAGATGCTTAGCATTTTAGGACATGTTTAAATTGTTCAATTTTCTATCTTCTGTTAGATCAACAAAAGTTGCACAACTCTAACTGTCTAGATGCCAACCTTGTGCCCAGGGCTTCTCATTTTTTGCATCAAAACGGTATCTGGATTTTGGGGACATCAGAAGAACTAAAGAAGCTTTGACTACTTTTCTTAATTTACATGTTCCACACGTGTATATAATCTAGTTACTAGTTTGGCGTTGTATTTCATCTATTTTTGTATAAGAAATACCTTGTTTCTTAGTTCACATGGCGAAATTGATTGGAGAGAATCGAAGGCAGCATTTTGAAATTTTAGAGATGAAGAGCATGCTTCAAAACAATAAACAACATTACCATTCAAGGTATAGCTACTTCTCATCAAGCTAAAAAAGAACGATTGGGAAACCAAACCAAACTTTCATGTTTATCTTTCTTGGATGGATCGATAACTTTAGGTCACATATTTCTCCCTCTAGTTTTACATTTCCATTTAGTTACAGCTAACATTTTGTGCACATAATTATTTTTATTTTGCTACCTTGACCGTATATTTGCAGAAAAGATAATTATGAAGCACACCTCAAAAATTAAAAAATTAAAAAAAATAAAGATTGTACTAGCTAAGCGTTGTCCTGTCCTACAGACTGATTTTAAATCTTGCCAATCTCCATAAACATGTTAGTTGAATCTCCCACGCAAGTGTTAATTCACCGCTGGCTTCGTTTCCACTTTGTAACCGTTCTAGTACATCTTTTTGTCTTTTTTTAACAAAACAATTTTGTGTTAAGCTTATTTGCTTAAAATGATTTTTTACATACTCTTCTTTTGAATTGTCAAGAAAAGAAAGTATATAATATATTTTGTGTCATTAATTTGATTTTTAATTTCATATTTAGTAATGGCTACATTCACACGGAACCACAACCCTTTGTCAAAAGTCACGACCATCAATGCAAGAGTAACAATGCTGACGTCAGTGTTTCCACAACTAATTTAGATAACGAGTCACCTTTCTCGATTATTACAAAAATGACTCGATCACCTATAAAATGCTCTCATGACGCAAGCACAAGCGCCCATAACATATTTTCGCTAAATTACGCATCATATGTCCAGTTACTACACAGATTTTCTTCACGAGACGCTATCTTGGACACAAGACCGAAAAGGTTACTGTGTGAGCCACTTGCAGATGTTACACTATCCTTATCGAAAACTATCAACAGAAAATCTGAAAATAAAGGATTTGTTACTTGACCAAAAACGTATTTGCTTTTCATTTGTGATCTTCAATGTCTTATTGAAAAATTCCAAAAAGTAGGCTTTTAAAGAGAGCTGTAAGCGCTGGAGTGCATAATGAAGTAATGTCATATTTTTGACCAATGATCTTATTGAATCGCTGAAATTTTTTTTATTGGTCATAATATCTCTTTATCTTCCAAACAATAATATTTTTACAAATGATATTTTTTTACTTCACATATACTCATACTACACTGTACTTATTCATAAATGTCTGCAAATAATGGCACTGTTTGTATAGCGAAAGGCCGCCGGTTTGAACAAAATAAAACTCACACAATCAACGACGACGAGATGGATTGGATGTATTCAAAATTGATCCAAATATTTTACAGAGAAGTAACGTTCTGAAGGATTTTGGATCAATCATGTGTAGGACAATTGAAGGCATTCAGAGAAGAAAGTAGTCAATTCCATATATACTACTACCATCAAGCATTATCTCGGACTCCTGAATGTTTGATAGCACAATATCACTGAGTGAGCGTTCGCTGTATATTGTTTGAGAACCTCGTAAGCATAACAGTATAGATCTCATCAAAGAAAAAGATAATTTCTTTTTCATAAAATTTGCAGCTTGAGAAATTTTAATATTTCGTTTTTCAGCCGCCATTTCAGAAAGCGTTTGTAAAAAACGGAACCCTCACGTCCGATTCCCCGATTCGCCGAGAATACAATTGGCGTAAAGGTACCGTTTTCCACGCTCATTACACGTCCGAATTTTTAAACCATTGTATCTTTGAGCGTTTAAGTCAAAAACCCGTATATCAAAAAATGCTTGTTGACCAGGTGTCCAGAAACCAGTAGCACTGATATCAAGTCTTGCTTCCTGACTAATGTTCGCTGTGCGAAACTGCTTTTCTTCACCTACTTTTATCATTGGTAGTTCTCGCCTCATGTCTTGCATACTTTGTAAAGAAATGTTGTGGCGATATCGCGCAGTTCGTTATGACGTAATGTAACAAATCCACATTTTTACACGAGGATGCATAGGTCAGATCGAGCTTGCTTCCATATGCACATGCGGTAGGTAGCTTGGGAAGATACGAAGTGCTCCTTGTTCAGGTCATATCCAAGATCTTTTATAAGTAGACTTGAAGATCCGACCATGGCATTGTCATCGTTCAATCGCTTCTGCTCGTCATTAATATTAGTTCTTAACAGCTTTCCCTTACAACTTTTCTTTCACTTTTCTTTCACTTTTGATCTTTTCGATCGTTTTTCCGCAGTTTTCGTTGTCTGTTTTACCAATGATACTGTTCTGAAGCTTTAACGTCAAAGACCGAGTCTTGGCGGCAATGACAGTAGAGCCCGTTCTTCATCGTTGACTTGATTGCCTGTAATTAACAGAATCAGCTGGTGTTTTACTTCTTCTTCAGTTGGACTAAGGTATATTTCCATACTGGGTATTGTTCGTATAAAGTAGGAAAATCGATGTTGGTACCCACTAACAAAACAAGAATACACAGCTTGAGGCTGTGTCATTGCAATCTTTGATAGCATGGATAGTTTTTGGCGGCGGACATGAACTATTGTTTTGCAATGTTTATCTTTGTATTCAAGGCTTCAAATAACTGCACCAAGGTGTCTTTCTCCTCTCCATGATACTTGTATATTCTTTATAGAACTGCTGTTTGACTATTAGTCAAGACTTCTTCAGGTGAGGAAAATAACCAAATAACGGACCAATGCTTGTTAACGAATCCCATCATTTTTTTAGTGATACACTTACCGCAGCAGTAATATCATCAGGAAACGCTACCATTTGATTATCGACAACATCATGTCAAGTAGTGGTGTTACACCTATCGCATATAGAGCCATACCGAGCGGATCACCTTGTGTCGTCCCTTCGTTCGATCTCAATTCCACAACTTCATCAATTTTTTATTTTTTTTCAGATGGTGAGTTATATCTCAACCCTTCAACACAACACCATCCATTTTTTCGGCTTGATACCTAGGCAACTAAACATGGACATAAAATTTAACATAAACACGATACAATTGACGACTGTCACATGACGTTATAATACGACATAAATATCAACTAAATATAGATTTACAATTTTCTCTACTTTCTCAGCAATTTCGATTTCATTTACCCAAGATGAATTGTTCTTTTCATCGATCTGCTGGAACCTCTCACGCACAACAACATTGTAAGAGAGCAAACTTTATTTTTGTTTTGGTCCAAGATGCAATCATAGACTTTGGTTGTTTTTTTCCGTCAGTAGATCTTCAAGTTTTAAATAAAATGATTTGCATTCGATCCCTATACCACCATTCACACTGCACACCAATGGAGAGAAACTACCGTGCTACACTTGAAGGATTCGCTCATTTATAATAGCGTTTCTTCTCCATTTCGTTTTTCACTTTATCGTTTGTTGTTTGTATCGTGAAGCATTCAGATCAAATACCCTAATATCTGCAAACGTTTTTTACCCTTTCATCCAAAAACCATTCGCACTTGCATCTAATCGTGCATCGTCGTGCGTAAGAACTTCACCGGACAACGTAGTGAGCATAAGTTTAACTTCTACGTCTTTACAAACTTTATTTCGCAAATTTCGCTATGAGATCCCTCAATTCATTGTGACGTTGACTAATGAAACCAGCTTCTTTGCTAGACATGGAATGTTGCACACCAAACAAATCGCCACAAGCGCATTGGAGAGAAGGTTCGGACCAGTTATAGCGTAATCTGATAGCATCCAAAAATTCCAATTTGCTTAGCGTATAACCATGTTCCTACCAGCGGGATAGTCACCAACCAATACGAATATCCTGGTTTCTAAATATTGTCGTGCTGTGTCTTCTGCTCCTCATTCATCAAGTTATGGATTTCCTTTAATCTACGTCGATTAAAATTCTCTACTCACTTTCTTAATTTCTGCTTTGATGTTTTGCTTCTCTTCATTAAAATAATCAAACACAATTTTTTGATCTATCACTGACTGCATTAGTTTTTTTTGTAAACATTCTTGAGCAGTTATTCTCCACTGTTGACCTGACACAGATATCCAATCCAAGACCCCCCAATCTTACAGGTAGTGCAAGTAAATCTCTTTCCATGTCGGCGATTTGATGTGAACCAGACTTTCCACGCAAACCAGACTGAATATGCAGCTTGCGGTTGAATTTCTGCAATTTTTGAAAGAAGCTCAAGTTTTTTGATTCATCTCGAAACAATTTCATCGACATATTCACTTTTATATTCCTGACTGGCAATAACTGCACCTAAATGACGTTTGCCAGTTGACGGTATATTTACATTTATACCAGAAAATACAGTTTTCGCTTCTTCAACTTTTTCTTGTTTTACCACGATGTAAGATTTGGATGGCTTTGGATAATACCAATATTTCGACCCAAAATCAATCAACCTTATCCGCCAATCAATCAATCATTTTATAGAACCTACCTTCAAGAACCTACACAAGTCAAATCATGAGCAAAGGCAACAAGTTTAGTATTTCTACACCCCCAGGCTTCATCAATTACGCCATACACAATCAAGTTTGCCGTTAAGATTGTCCATGACGCGGGATATTTTTCTCTGAGTAAATCAATAGTATAATCATCATTTAAAGGGAGAACCCCAACAGCCATATTGTTTGATACTAATTTCATTACACCGTTAACATTTTCTTTTTGCATCATTTCTTTATATTTATTAGATATACTTCCAATGTCATTTTTTCTAATCGTCGACGGAAGTCTATTTTGCAGTGTTTCTGCTTCTTTCATCAAGCTCTCTATTTTCCCCTAATGCCATAGATTCATTCTTTTTTCCAAAGCTCTTGTATGGTCTTTACTCTTTAAGTTTTTTAAAGGTTTTTGTAAGAGTAATGCAGGCATTATATGTATTGCCTTGAATGCTATTTCTCTGAGTGGACTGTCTTCACACCAGGAATTCAACAGCCTGGTTTTCTCCTGAATGAAACTTTTACCAGCAGCACCAGTTGGAAGCAAAAATAAGTTTCTTCTCCAGAATACAACTTTTTCGTAACATTCCTTGACCATAGTATATTTTCAGTTTATTGCCTTTGACATCTCTCCAATAAAACTTTCAGGAACAATGATTCTGTTTCATCTGCCGTTACTCCTCTGGCGTTACGGTATTCGGTGGAGGCTGTCCAACTTCCTCTGTTCTTGCTATACATTGTCGTTGATGTTGTAAAGCTCCTCATGCAGTACGGAACGTTCTACTAAACTTTATGTATGGAAAATTTTCTTAGTTATTCCATCATTGTTAAGAGCCGCATGTTTGTTCACGGCATTCTCGTTTGATTGCGTTTGTGACATGTCTTCTTCTCCTAACATCTAATCGGCATCAAGATAAAACGTATCCCCTTTGTATTCGTTCCTTTATAATAAGATGTTATTTCTACCATTTCAATTCAATCTCGCTTAATAGGAACTAGAAACACGCCCGCAATCTTTTTAACCGTCAGTCAAAACAAAGTGCCATTTTGAGCTTGTTTCCAGGGACAGCCGTTGTGTTTTGCGATCGCTAATGGACTTTTGCCTTTATCCAACGTTGCTAAACGGTTTGCAAACCCAAACCTCTGCCACAGTGCTACGTTTTGTATCAAAAGATAGCGTTTCAAAATTTGTAAATAAGCTTCTTATGTTCATAGAAAAATGTTAAAAATTGCTGTATCTTCGCAACAAAGACGAAAATATCAATACATCGTAAAAAAGCAACCCTTCGACCCCAGGCGTGTGTCCGCGGTTTTCCCGGGTTAAAACTATCTCTATTATAAGTTTTATCTCCATCATAAAACGACCCATTGCTCACTTGCTGTGGGAAGGACCCCACTTGGATAAACAAGAGAGGAGTAAGCTGAGCTTAGTACTTGCAGTATTTCTTCGTGAAGATTTGATGTTTTGTCAATGCCAATCTGTATGCAAAAGTTAACTTAATTTATTATTTAAATTTAATTCTCTAATTTTCTGATTTTTTTTAATTATTTACAAGTTCTTGTCTTCATTCTCAACGTGATTTCTTTCATCTTTTATTGAACCTATAGATGACTTGCTATCTTAATAAATTTTTTGTTTTTATTTTTTTGGCAGGCAAAATAAAGCAATTTAATTGGCTAATACTTCTTTTTAGAAGATCTGATTAGTTAAAAAACTCTTTGCCTGTGGAAAAAATGTAAACAAAGTCATCTATAACACCCCCTTTACTGTAGCTGTCACGTTCTCACAGCCAGACCAGAGTAGAGTCTTTATGTTCAATTTGTTTTTTTATTTCCTACACATCACTGTGTTTTGGCCATTAAATATCAGGGTTCGCAAAATTTAGTTTGTTTTTTCTCTGTGACTGTACAACCATTTTATTTCAATCATTTATTTAAGGATTTCAGGGTCATCAAAATATATATCCAAAGTCTTTATTATAAAAACTAAGAAAAAATTGACACTGTTGTTTTAGCTCAGCAAGAGTTTTCTTGGTTACTACTGTTAGTTTCCCTGACTTCTCTGTCTATATTATCTGCATCAATTTGGTAAGGTTTTTGATTTTATTATGTCCATATAAAAAATAGTTGTTGAAACCTCTTAATAATAATAATAATAATAATAATAATAATTATTTAAAGTGGCTAGCCCAGAAAATCACAAAAACCTATAGTTAGTGGATTGTTTCCACTGGGGGCCACTAGAACAAAAAAGAAACAAAAAATGATAAACCTTAGACTGCCTCAGCTCAATCAAACATAGTAACATTTATAATCTGTGAAAATTGAAAAGAAAAAGAATAAAAAACAAAAATTAAAAAATTAAAAAGTGATCTCCATTAGAATTTGCCAAATACATTAGAGATGGAAGTCTTAAACGAAAGCAGACTTCCATCACAGGTCACTTGGTCTGGAAGATTATTCCACACTTTTGCAGCTCTAAATGGGAAGGCTTTTTTGCCAAATTCCGTGTTGACCAAGGGAAGTGTGAACCTGTTTTTTGGAGCTCCTCTTGTTTGATGATTATGACAGTTTTTTGTCAAAAGGAATTTTGAGAGCATGTAATCAGGAGCAATGTGATTCATGGCTTTGAAAACTAATATGGCATCGTTTTTGATGAGTAAATTATTCATTGAATATTCCCTCTCTTTCCCAAGAAAGGTACGGACACTCTTAATCAAGATTTTTATCATGCTAAATTAGCAAAGTTCGTTTTGCAGAACAAAAGTTTTTGTTATCGGTCCCTTATGTCAACAGAAAGTCACATAATTGAACTGTCACTTTTTTCGCATTGGCAAACTTCTATTGTATGCTACCACGCACATATATACCAATTAAATTTAGCCTGAAAACAAGGTAAAAACTTTTTATGTTTAATTTACATCTAAAATAAAAAAAACACCTCTGCTATAATTTGCCGACATTTGCCGACAATAAAGATTTTAGGCTTACATGTAGGCATTAACATGAGCAATTGCTAAATGCCAACATGAAGCCTTTCGCCAAACAAAGCTAGCTATATAACTAGCTATAGCTACAAGTTGTTGTTCTATAAGTCACAATAAAAACTTAAAAATATTTAAGATAAAAAATATTTTATATAAAAACTTAAAAATATTTTGGTATGTGACCACTCATTCTAGGTAAAGAAGCAGAACCATTGTGGGTATAATGGCTCATGCAGAGCCATTATACCCACAATTTATGAAGTACAAGACACAAAGGCACTGAACTTAATCTCTTTTTTATTTTAATTTTTTTAATTTTAAGTCTTTTAATAAATGAATTTATTCGACTTCTGTGGTCTGTTTTTCAACTTGCAGGAAAGTGTTCCTAATGCAAAATCAAACATGACACATGTCTATACTGTGTGTTCCTCTTATTAAGGTTCACCAATAGAGGTGTAGTCTGGATTGAGCGATTCTTACTTGATTGGAAAAAAAAAATAACTCATGGAGTGATTTCGCAGTGCAGTGTGTATACAAATCAATTTTTTCACCAGTAGCAGTAAGTAACAAAACTAAGATAAAGTGAGAATGCTCATTATGCACTAATATTCAATTTCCCATTTGAGTCAGCACTTGAATTTCTGTGCCTTTTTACGTGCTATTGTGGCCATTGAGCGAACATAAAGCACTTTGCGCCAGCTGCTTTCCATTTAAAAAAATTTAAAACAAGAAACCCAATTCAGGTAGGTCTTGCCTGATGGAGGAGGTTGCTAGCTCACTCATTACTTTAGCCTAAACACCTAGTTAGGTCAGTAGCCTTAATTCACTTTAGTTTATAGGTGAACAAAATTTAAGACACATGATAGGATGGTTGGTCAGTACATTTTTTTATTCCCAAATTAGTGTTAGAATGACATCGGTAGGTCACTACTTACTTTATGTTACTTATGTTAACTTTTGAAGTTGTAGCTTCACCCCTGTCATGGACGACCGATGTCAGTCACTTCTTCCTCTTCTTCTACTCCATCTCTAAAGAGAGGAAGATGAGGGTTAGATCGAACTACAGTGACTATACTGTTTTCTTAGGTGGTTCATCTGGGAGAGTTTTGAGAAACTTGTCGAGGGCTGTTTTAAACTTTAAAACTGGACATGAAGTGATGCTTCTTAGAGACTTCAATGCTTATTTTTCTATCAACTTCTTTTTCAAACATAAACTGGGTACACAGAGGAAAAGAAAAAATGTAGTCCTAACATTGGCAATACTCTTTCAAGATGTTTTGAACGTGCAGTGCAAACTGATGTTTCGCAGTGTGTACTCTAAGATCATAGGTTGAAGGTCTGGGATAATGATAAACACTAAAAATGTGTGAATATATGTGCAATAAATGTACCCTTAGGTCCCAAAGATCTAAGTTTTTTTACACTGAACCAACTGCATGCTATGGCATGGCAAAAATAGTTGATGCCAAGTAAGCATATTTTGGCAGGCATTTTAAGAGAAATATAGGTTTATTAATATATAAGAGAAGTTTTTTAAGTTTCTGTAACGCTGTTATGGGTTTCATATGGGTTCGGCTTTCTGAAATTCTCAGTAAAAAAGGGTGGAGTTGAGCAAAACAGTGGGGTTGTTGTAAAAATGGTGGGGTTGCTCTATATTCAAGAGTATATTATAGCTTCTTAAATTACCTAAGACAGATTATTTAATTTAGCCCCGAAACAGCAATTGCTCATTTTTTGTATTGTTTTAGTTTGCAGCCAGTTTCTACATTTCTTTCTTTTAAAAGTTACATCCTGTTTATTCATTAATATATCTAAATTCATGTTTCCGTCTGTGTGAAAAGATTTGATAAACTCAGCAAACTAAACTTGTTGCAATGTTGCAAAAGTTAGGAATTAGGGAGAATTATCATAATGCATTAGAGATCTTGGTAAAAGTTCTAAAAATACCAGGTATTTTTAGTCACATTTAGTGGCTATGGAAGGCAGACAAAGTACCATAACACGATTGAAAAGTTGGCCATTAATAAAATCTGTCCATCCCCTGCTTGTATTAGAAAAAGAATTAACAACCAATTGGAAGGCATTGATGTAGCCACCTATGTAAGACAAATAAATGCCCTACCTGTTTTCTATAGGCACATCAGTAATTTTTGGCACAGTCTTTTTCAACAAATATTACCCCTTATGTGGGTAAAAAATAGGGGATCTTGAAAAGTTTAAGATGTCAATTCGCCTAAATATTTAAAAAACCTGTAACCAAATCAGAAACTTAAAAATAAAGTTTTATTTTCTTGAACACTCAACCATAATGTTTTTAAAAAACGTTAAATATTTTTTTAAGTAATAAAATTTTTTAAGTAATAAAATAAGTTTTTTATTAGAAAATTATTGTGTTGAAAGGAAGCACTTAAAACATTCCCTTTTGTTCTTCAAAAAGTATTAACCATACTTAATTATTTGTAATCTGTATAAACTGACAAGTTGCTTTGAAAATATAAATTAAAAGCTGGTTGCTGTATAAGTATTAGTCTAAGCTAAATGTTATTGTTAGCATGTCTGAAAGAATGATTTATTAAAAGAGTTCTATTAAAATTTTTTATCCTAAAAAAACTCATGTACAAAATGACATAGCCTGAATCCCTGTTCCACACATGTTTTGTCAATTATATTTTCTTTTTTTTATTATCTTCTAGATAACTTCACACTGTATTTTACACACTGATTACAGAGAACCGTTTTTTTCTCGAAGTGCATTGTTTGTGTGGTAATCAATAAAGAGTCCATGTTTGACGATCAACAAATCGATACAAAAAATGCAGCACATAGAGGATTTGGTCAACAAAACCGAATCTTATGATAAGCACTACGATGTCCTTAATGAATTAGGAAGGTAAGAGTTTTTAAAATATTTACCTGATGCATATTCTCTTCTTGCAATGTTTTGGAGCCATTAGATTTATACATTTAAGAAATGGCGAACCAGCATTTCACAACCAGTTTAACCAGCATCCCACAATATTATTGCGATATGCTGGAATTTTTAAGGTGGAATTAGATCATTGGATATTGTTGAAATAAATAAAATGCATTAGATTAATGTTTGTTTCGGTTTAAAAAATAATTTTTCCACGGATAAGAAAGGTAAGAATTATAGTTGCCTGGCATAAATAAACTGTATAGACTGTATCTAACAATATCAAAAACTTCATTATCTGGGTCATCTCTTTATTTTGGATTAATTATTTTGGTTCCCTTGCTAGTTCTCTGTGAGATTTAGATGTTAGATAAAGACTATGTTCTCATCATCAAAGTGCATATTGTTTATGATCATATTGTAATCTACACAAGTTACTGCAACCTTTCTTTTGTAGGGGTCGCTTTGCAGTTGTGAAGAAATGCACGTGCAAGAAAACAGGAAAACATTATGCTGCTAAGGTTATAAAAAAATCAAGAACAAACAGTCATGGACGGAGTGGGAGAGAGCAATTACTTTTAGAAATTGACATTTTAAATCAATCCAATCACCCAAAAATGGTTCGATTATATAATGTGTTTGAGACACGTACTGAAATGCAGCTTATATTGGAATTGTAAGTTTCTCTGTTTTTTTTTTTGTTATTCCGGATGTTAATGAAATTACATCAAAGATGCAAAATTTAGTGGTAACTAATACTCTTGTTCACTAAAATTTAACTGCATTGTTTTTAATTCCTAAACAAAAAAATAAGACTAGGAAGAGAAATGAAAAATTGATATTTTTTGGAGATCACTCAAATTGTCTGTTCAAAAATTTTTTTTCTTCATCTTCAGTGACAGTTACATACCACTGCAAACACAAGTTTTGATCTTACAAAGTAGATATTGTTATTAGGCACTAGGCTACATTCACTTGCATGGATAAATTTGAATACTGGACTAGAAGGAACATTTTTCACTCAAACTAAGTATTTTGAAAAAAACCTACAAAAGTTATAAATTTATTTCTTCACAAATTTGAAATTGTAGAAAAAAATGTAAAAATAACCCCATTAATTAAGATCAGTAATTATTATTGATTTTATGGAAAGAATTTACAATATTGTATTGGACACAACACCTAACACTGCAACAGATGTAGAAGCATGTGCAATTTCAAATCTTGCTAAGTATTGCTGGAATGTTTCACATATTTTAATGAGTGGTGTTTATATTTTTAAAAAAAAAAAATGATTAAAATCTTGATTGACTTATTATCTCCATAATAGTGTGCCTAAGGTTGTTGTGTGTTGACAAAATATTACATGCGAGTTAAGCTAACCAAACGTGTTTAAAATCTTATTTTGTTTGTGAACAACTGTTAGTAACTGTATCTGCGAATCTCATTCATTTTTTGTACAAATAAAGCTCAAACAATCCCACGTTTGAGAATAGGGAGCACAAAGTTGTTCTCCATGTTGTTAAACGTTGTGATTTTCAACACTTCACTGTGCTTGACACATTAAATTTCACAATTTTGTGTTCTGTTTTGTTTGCGAGGAAAATAGATAAGTGTTTGTTTGAGATTTTTATGTGACATGATTGGAGTTTTATTTGTGTTTAAAATTGATTTTTTTTCTCCATAAATACGTAGTTGACCTTTGACGTTTCTTTCTGCAGTTGGCCCAAGGAGAATTAATGCAGATTTTCAGATAGGTTTTAACAACCTTTAAATATCCCTGTAATTCCCACTGTATTGCTAATCAGGTTAATTGTTTTCTATTTAGTGTTTTTTATGTTTTTAAAAATGTTTATGTAAAATTTTGTTGTCTGTTTTATCACCTGCATAGATCGTGTGAAGTATAGCATACCTAAGTATTGTTCTTTCATAGTCACTAATTAATAAGTGGTCTGACGACATGTCAACTGTTTTATAAACATACTTTAATAATTTAAAAAGAGAGGATAAGAGAAAAAACAATACATCCTCTTATATAATTGATAAATATAAAAGTACCTTTATATATATATGGGCAATAGGTTTTGCGCTACAATACTCAACTGATACGCATTGCCAGATGGCCAGCAAGAGTGACATGATCATTTGTCACATGCAATTTCCTCATTTTTGCTATTTTTGACAGCTGATACACGTCCATGTTTGATTGGTGTGTGAAAAGTACATAAAAGCTTTCATAACATAACTTTAGTCGAGGAATCACTTTTGTTGAGATTAAGTTTAATGTTTTTAACTGCTATTTAGGGTAATTAAGTGAAGAATAAAGTTTCTTTAAAAAGAGTATTCAACAAAAAACTAAAGAATCACGAAATTTGTGTTGAATATTAAATAGACAACTAATCGATCTTGTGACTTTCAGACCTGCTAGTGCTTGCTTTTACACCTATTTGTTGCGTCACTTTTATGTATTTTTTCCAATCGTGTTCTATCTTTTTAGTGCTGCGGGCGGAGATTTACACAGACATTGCATCGAAGGAGATGTTGCACGAACTGAGAAGGAAATATGTTATTTAATTCGTCAAATCTGCGAAGCTGTTCGCTACTTACACGATCAAAATATTGTTCATCTTGATCTTAAGGTGATTGTATGGAAGACATGTTAGATAGTTTTTCATTTGAACTTTGATTTCAACGTGGTTTATCTATTTCAATCTAAATGGTCTGGAATACTTTTTAGTTTTTTCTGCAAGTTTTTTTTTGGACTAGTTAGTTAAAAATAAAAAACTAACTTTTGTGTAGAAAACTTTTATATCAGTTTCATATTACCTTACTTGAACATTTTTGTGAAACTTATTTTTAAGAAATTTATTTTTACGGATTTGCTCCAAATCCACAAAAGTAGGTTCTGCAAAAAATTTAAAGATAAATTCTATTTATTTCTATCTGGAACAATTTCTAAATTTTACTTCCTGCAGGACTTAAGCCTTAGAGTTCTTCGTTCTATTATATATGTTAGTCACCTGGAAAAATATATTCTTTAAAATAAAGCGTTTTGGGACCATTAATACGCAAAAAAAGTTCCGCAAAAATTTCTGCTGTAAGTAATTTGTTCTCTTAAGGTAATGAAAACACGGACTAACATTGATTTGTTCTTTTGCTTTTTTTTTATAGCCAGACAACATTTTACTGGCTAAACATTCAGAGGTGTTCCCTGAAATCAGACTTATAGATTTTGGATTGTCTCGTCGACTCGATGTCCCATACAGTCAGTTTGATATTGTTGGTACACCAGAATATGTTGGTAAGTACTTAGTAAAACAGCTGAATTTTAACAATTTAGACTGACGATATAAATGAAACTTTACAACTAAAGTTACACGGCAAACCAATTTCTATATGAAACGTAAGATATAAATAAAACTTTACAACTAAAGTTACACGACAAACCAATTTCTATATGAAACGTAAGATATAAATGAAACTTTACAACTAAAGTTACACGACAAACCAATTTCTATATGGAACGTAAGATATAAATGAAACTTTACAACTAAAGTTACACGACAAACCAATTTCTATATGAAACGTAAGATATAAATGAAACTTTACAACTAAAGTTACACGACAAACCAATTTCTATATGAAACGTAAGAGGATATTCTTTTTACTCCTGCTTTAGCACCAGAAGTTTTGGCGTATGAACCGATTGATTATGGTTCTGATATGTGGTATGTGTTTTCTGCTGCTTTATTTTACCAGTAGTTTATTTCTCAACATTACTATTGATTGTGTGCGCATGTTTGTCCAACTTTTTTCTTCTTTTTTTTGTAGGAGTGTCGGCGTCGTTACTTATGTCTTGTAAGTTTCTTTACTTCAGCAGGCTCCTGATATGTTAAAAGTTGTATTAAATGTTTAATATGCCGAGAAAATTCCTTGCCATCTTTGCTATTTAGTCAATATTTGAGATCACTTACCAGATTGAAGATGTTTTCCTGGTTCTGCATGTAATTTGCAGTTTCACTGACTAACTAAAGGAAGTCGGACAATGTGAGAAAACCTGTCTTTGAAAAAAAATTATTACTTGAATCTGTTACTAATTCGGCTTCTTTTCCATAAAGGTTAAGTGGTATCTCTCCGTTTGCTGGTGACGATGTTATGGAAACTTACTCAAATATCGGCATGGTTGAATATGATTTTGACTGCGAAGAATTTGACGATATATCTGATGACGCCATTGACTTCATAGAGAAGTTATTAATACGGCAGCCAAAGTAGGGGTTTTAAACTGTTTCATGATCTTTAAATGACAGTCATTCTCTATTTTGTCGTCTTTTTTTACTTTCATTCAAATAAAAGAGGAATTATTCTTTTTCAGTTAAAACTTTGTTTTATTTACATATAATATTGTTTATTTACATATAATATTGTTTACTGCAGGAAGCGGATGAGTGCTTGCGAAGCGTTGGAGCATTCTTGGTTAAAACAACTAGAAGGCGGATTGACAGCAGAAGATGTCATCCAAGCTCAACATATACAGTTGGAAAAACCAGAGGATGTTGTGATCTCGCCTCTCGTAGAAGACGAATACCCTTCCTCTAGCGAGAGTGAAACACCGTTAGAGAAATCGACCGAAATTTTAAAGGATAAAACGAGTGACAGTGTCGCTAGTGACAAAAAAGAAGAAAAAAATGAGAAAGAAACGAATATAGATACTGCTGCCGAAAATGAAACGAGTTTTGTTGATAAAAGCGAGCCGGGTCCTGTTGGTGAGGATGAACCGAATTCTGTTAACGAGAATGAGTCGACTTCTGTTAGCGGGAATGAGTCGACATCTGTTATCGAAAAGGCACCAAGTTCCGTTAGTAATAGCAAACCAAGTCCTGTTGCTAACAGCGAAACGGACGCTAAGATAACCAGCGAAGCCAAAGAAAATATTGACGATAATAAATCAAAGAACGAAAAAACGATTCCAAAAGAAGCTAAAAAATCAAAAGAAATGGAAAAAAAAGAAGTTTCTAAGGAAAATAATAAAGAAGCAGAGAATAAAAAAAAGATTCTAGAAGATGAAGAGAATAAAAAAGAGGTCCTAGAAGAAGAGGAGACTCAAGAAGATAAGGATGGAAAAATGGAAGTTGAGAGGGATTCTGTTCAACATGTGGACAAAACTACACCTCACACCAGTGAACCCAAAGTTGGAAAAATCGAGAAAGTAACAAAAAAAACAGAAATCGTCGAGGAAAAAAAACCTGTTGTTACTTCGAGTGATAAATCATTGCACAAAAACACTGTTAAACCGATTAGTACTGGCATGCCTAAGCTTACCGCGTTAGAAAAAAGAAAACAGGCATTTGAGTTAGCTGCAAAAGCAGATAGTGTGAAAAACAACAGGACACCGAATCGTTTTGAAAGACCATCAAGTGGAAGAACCTCTTCTTCTAGTAGCACGTCCAGCACACCAAGTCGAACGGAATCTCCCACAAAACTAACAGGGCGTAACTCTCAAAATGGAAGCAACAAATCCTCCGCTGAGAGTTCTCCTGTCATCGCTAGAAAAGAAGATGTTCATCGCTCGGCATCTCCTACAACCACGCCTGCTGTTGGTTCACCGGCTCGGTTGCGTAAAGAAGGTAACAATCGGGAAGGTGCGAAGTCGCCTGCTGGAAAATCTAACTTGCATAATACATCTGTACGTGGGAAGATACCTGGAGGAATTGCAGCGAAAATGGCGGGAAAGTTTTCCAACATGGCTGAGTCAACTCCCGGTAGAAGTTCTCCTAAACCAATGTTTGTAAAACGAAATAGTATGGAAAAAATGTCTAAACCAACCACACCAACGGAGAGTGGGGAAAAGCATTTACCAGGAACTTCTGAGAAACAAGAATCGCAGGTAAAAGAGGAATTACCAAAGACGAAAAAAACACATTCGAAAGAAGAAGATGCGTCAAAAGTTGAGAAGAGCGAGAGCAATAAAAAAACAGAATCGCCTAAAATCGTCCAATCAAAAACACCAACACATACAAATAGTTCAGCTTCTTCAGCAGCGGATATAAAGAATAATAATGACACTAAGACCGAGGATCAGACAAACAAACAACCTTCTGCACTTCCGAAAGATTTGAAAGTTAGCATGACTTTAGGTGGTGGAAGTATGAGTCCATCTGGAAAGAAGTTGACGGTAGGAAAACTAGTAAGCAGTGCCAGCAAAAAACAACAAGAACAAGACGAGAAGAACGACGAAGCAGAGGAAAAAGATCGAAATTCTTCAGAACCGCCGCCCATGAAACTACAAATGGGTAAAGGAGGCTCCGTCAAAATGAAGTTGGGTATTGGTCGCCCGAACAAGAAACCCGAAACAAACGGGGATGATATACGTGCGCCTAAACTGAAAGAGTTGCGAGGTAAAAGCACGAGCTTATCACGAAGACGAGCTGATAGCTCACCAAATAGCCCACGCAAAAATTATCGCCGACTTTATGTGACGAAAGTTCGTAACTCGAAACTTTACGACCCCGACTTTAATATTATGAACTCCGAAGCGGCGAAAATTATGCAGCGTGTCGATAACGATGTTTTGCAAGTTGAACTTCGACTGACATCAACAGATTTGAAGTTGTTACCATAAACTTCACGTAAACCCGAACGTTTAAGTACACGAACTGAGAACAGAGAAAACACTGGAAAAAAGAGCTGTTTTTTTAATTTTTTATTATTATTGGCTGTTCAGAGAGTTAATTCACTTATTGAACGTAGCAAAAAAGAAATAGACGAAACAGTTATAAGCTAAACAGTTTGGTTTTGTTACGAACTATTTTTTATTATTTTTTTGTATGTTATGTAAGTAAAGTTGTAACAGTCACAATCATCTTTCTCTTTTTCTTCTCTCTCTACTCAGAATAATTTGAATTCATTATTTTTGTGTGCTACAAGTCGTTGTGGGCGTTCTCCACATGCTGCTTTTATCTCTCTGCGTTATTAAAATAGTTGTGGCCCTTTGATAGATTTTCCTGAAGTCACCTTTTTTTATAAACTGCCTGTTTCGCAACCTTCGGTACATATAGAAAGGAATCATTTTCGACCGACATCGAACGTGGCCGCAATAAGTGTGAAGATTGCTTTGTAACGCGCAGTGAGAAGCGGAGTTGCGTGTTCGACTTCACGCAATTTTTTTACAATAATGTTGATTAGAATTTTCTTCTTAAATACGTTATTTTTAACTTTATTTTTTATAAGTTTTGTAAACAACTGTACATCCATAGTTTTTAATGGATTCGTTGCAAATGCTATTTGAGATTTAATTTTGTGTTATAGTTTGGCGAGGTGTGAGCCAGGCCTTAAGTTCAAAAACGCTGTTCGGTACACTTAAAACGTGTTTGTTTTACTTTCTTCTGCTATAAGACATGCGCGTATCGTTAAATGTAGTTAGTTAAAGTAAATGAAATTCTCAATAAAGGAAAACCTTGGAATCAGTTTGTTAAAATGCGAATTTAGACGAATAAAAATTTTCATTGTAAAAGGTTTGATTTGAACAATAGTGTAAAAAAATACTTGAACGGCTAGATGAGAAAAATGTGTTGTTTTTTTGTGTAGTCGCATCAGCTGGAATACCTAAAACCTTTGGATAAACACTCTTTGATTATTTATCCACACAAGCAACTTTTCCACATGACAGACTTTCTCGCATTCGACGTACGAACGGAGGGCGACTTTCGTGGTTTCATGGGCCGCTTTTACACGTTGTTTTCATATACAACTGCGTTGCTAATAGCCAGGAGACCCGGTGCTATTCTTCATCCTTATCATTCTGTTTTTTTAATAAAAATACATTTGTTTATAAATATTAGAATAAAAATGAAATGTTAAGAAACAGGCAAATTCGATTACAATCGTCCTGCAAAGTAGTTCTCTAGAAGTAAATAGTTCAAAATTTGAATATTAAGCTAAGCAACTGAGAGTGAAACAAAAATTTTGGTTAGCAAAGGCTGAAATGAAAAGCGGAGTTGCAGCTTTGTACCTAATTTCTTTGGGATTAAACCTACTTTAGTGAAGTTAAATGATAAACGATGCTTACGTGACGTATACTCTCAATATCAAAGAGGCACGAACACCTGAAAACGAAGTTGTTGTTTTTAAGCTTTTTAAACTAGCAGTTTTGTTCACGTTCTTGAAGTCGAATGTACACAATCTATGTTTGTTTCTTCAGAAATGTAAACTATACTATTGTTGTTCCCTCACTACGCATTTGAGTTTTCAAACAACGCTTTCGTCTCGTTTATTCAGTTAGCTCTTTTACCTGTTTCATGATATCAGTCTGGATAATTAAGCAAAGCACTGCGTGAAGATCATGCGAAAATGTGTTTTTCTCAGCATCGTTATAGAAATATGCCGAATTCAGGTATGAAATCAGCATCGAAAATCGTGTGCAACCACCCGTTTTACAACAATACGAAAAAAATAGAAGGACTCGAAAAATAAAAAAAGAACAGACTCAAAAATAGAGGTACATTCTAAAATATTTTTTTGGTATTTTTTCAATTTCTGATTTCCAATTTTTTTATTTGTTTATTCAACTCAAGGCAAATTTAATTCTCAAACTTACTACTGTATTCTTCTTAGTTTTCTATTCCATTGTACCACTTTGGTGTATAAAACGTTTTTATACTTTCAGGAATTATGGGGTTCTTAGGGTATATATCTGTCGCAGCTTTGCTCATAGCGGTTTATTACAGCAATATCGCAGGTAACATTATAAACTCTCGTCAAACCTGATGATAAATTATTTTTACACACACACGATACGAAACGACAAATTAGAGTATCGTGTATCCAATTTTTTTTCTCTTGTTTCAGAATCATCAAAAGCGGAGATCACAGCAGGAAATGCGATCAACAAACTACTACAGGAAAAAATTAGTAAGTTAATGTCAAATACAGCCTTCTGCCCCTAAAATATTAAACTTAAAGCCGCACCCTTTTCCAAGAAATTTAATTAAACCCGCCTGAGTTTAAAAAAACAACGTTAGCATCTCGAACAGTTGCATCCTCTTCCTTCATAAAGCATAACCAATTATTCATTTTCCCGTGCGCCTTTTGATTCACTTGCATTTCAAGCATAGTTGCGTGTCACGTGCAAGAATCCGTTTCATCACTTCTTACGTGTATAAAAGTTTTTTATTTATTTCGTGCGAATTTAATTTCGCATTCTAGGCATTTTTAATGCAGTTTTTGTTTTTGTTTTCTTTCGTTATAACTTACTTTTAATTAAACTAATATTTTCTTGCTTCCTCCCATCATACCCAAATTTATTATCGCTGTCAATACTATGTACATTTCAATCAACAACCCGACCTGCAACCCTATAATATTTGTTGAAATGATTTTTTTTTTAATATTCTCCGAAGTAGCCAAAAACATCACTGTCACATCACTCTTCTTTTTTTTTTAATAAGCTTTCTTTCGTTTTATTCTTTTTTTTATAATAATTTAATTCATAATTATGTTTGATAATCCGTTATATCACATATTACAAGTAGGAGCGTGATTAGGGCACGTGTTCAAGTAAAAAAAAAGCTACTTGTTTTTTAAAAAATAACCCCTCTTCTTTTGTTTCCTACAGTACAGGCTATGTTTCTAAGTTTTTGGCTTTTTGAGCCTCATGTTTCTTCATTTTTCTTAAAAAACAAAACAAAACGTGTAGTAATATTTTTGAAATCCTTGAAATGTAAAAAAGGTGAAAAGCTCAGTTAAAAACAGAGATTAAATCTCCACAGTTTTTTTGCTTTTTGATTGTATGCTCCTTTTTATACACGAAAAACACAAAGGGGAAAAAATAATATGACATTATGATGATATCACTAACCGCAATATATAAACGTACAAAAATATATGATGGGGTTGAATGAAAGTATATCAGCTCAACGTCGACCCCAGTTTTTTTCTCTCTTCTTGATACCGGAATGTAATATTTAATCGTGTGACGTAACTTTTTATGCACAGGTATGAAGTTTAAAGAAGCAGCCAATGAAGTGAAAGGTGTTCTGGTTAAACATTTAGGTAGGGATGCATAACCTGTGCAACCTCGTAAACAGGTCTTGTTATTTTCTTTACGTCAATGCACATAAAACTTAACAAGCCTCGTGGCTAAGAAGCAGTTATGACGCGTTATAAATTTGCTGAATTTACTCTTTTTTTCCCTCCAAAATTCATGTTGACATTACGCTATATTTAACTACTTTTGTGCTCCTATTTTATTATCACTCCCCATAATAAGTTTTTTGGATATCACAAAGCAGCATCTTTTCTTATAATCAAAACACAACTCTCTTTTGGAAAAAATCTCAAGAACAAATACTATTTACAGGTTAAAAATAACAAATATCAACAAAATGTCAGCACAGTTTATTCTTTAAACATCTCAAAAGCATTGTTATCTTTATTTTTAGTTGTTTTACTAAAAATTTCGTAATACCCCAATTGGTCATTATATTATGAACCCCCCACTTTAAGAAATTTTCCCCGGAGTACCCCCCCCCCCCTGCTTATTCGACCCCCCCCCCCCCCCCTACAATTAAGCACAAAAGAGTACTCTCAGTAACTTGTAAGATAATTGCTTGTCAATAACACTATGGTTGTTTTAGGTGATAGCCTAAAAAGTGCACATAACAGAATGAACCCAAGAAAAAAAGCAAAGAAAATTGTGAAGGCATTAAAGGGTAAGATTTTGTGATGTTCATCCAAATTATACATGCATCTTATAAACGCTCTCCATCCTGTTTGCTTTATTTTCAATACTATCAGTTTCCAAGATGGTAGCACAAACATGGACTTTAATTCTTAACTAAAACACGGAATAAATAAGGATTTTTAAAGCGACAATGCGGCCCTCAATAATGGCGTTCAAGCATATAGAAGATTGGAAGCTTGTCTGGAAGATTCCATTTTATTTTAGCCAAAGGATTGAATAGCCTTCCGAATGCGAAGAGCCGTACAGTTTTGTGCAATGAAGAATGTCGACTGAAAAAAATATCCCATAGAGCTATATGCTATGTGTGCAAAAACCATTTTACAAGAGCATGGCACCAGGGTGAAACTTTACTTTCTCTTAGAACTAGTTTACTAATTAGTTTTGTTAAAATTTAAAAAAACAAACAAGCTAGAGCCGTGTGTTGTGCTGCCATTCTTGCTTCAAAATCTTAACTAACACTTGCGTAAATATACTTTTTCACGATCTCAATTCATCCTATAGCCCTTCGTTAGTTTATTTTACTGATTAACCTTCTAGGTGCTGCCATCCACCAAAACAAGGGACCACGACACAGGAAAAATAGCGGACCTATGCCCGGTAAGTTCAATTGCTTGAAGCTGTTTGTTTTGTCCGCATGAAATGGACATGTCTTCATTTTCTGGAATATTGTTAGCCTTGATTATTTACTTTACTTTTAAGTTAACTTACTCAAAACCATAGGCAAACCAAACGGTCAATCAGCTGGTCCATATGGTATGGGAATGCCGGGACAACCCGGTCAACAGCAACAGCAATCCGGGGCACCTGGTCAGCAAAGTGCTCCAGGATCACCATTTGCCCAACGACCAGGCGCACCCCAACAGCCAGGCCAGTGTGGCCCACAATGTCCTTCAACGTGTGCACCCACTTGTGACACGACATGCTGTCAATCCGCGTGTCCACCCGCTTGTTCTGTGTCCTGCTTTTCATACTGTCCACCTACTTGCTGCCCACATAAAAAGAACTCCATTCCAGTAGAGAAGAAAAACGAGAAAGAAGTTCAAGAGTAAACATGACTGCGAATGATATTCTCGCACCTATATGCTTCGTTGAAGCTGTTAGACAGATGTATTTTTATGTAAATTAACAACATCAGCAATGCGATTCCAGTGATCGAGAAATAGTTGAGAAAAATCATATGTAAATCAATCCAATGTACAAACGCTTATCACAGTTTTTTTGATTCGGATTTTTTTTATTTTGAAATAAAAATTTAACGTAATGTGAGACAACTTAACGTTTTTTTTTTTTATAAAAAATTATAAAAATTCCGCTCTAGCTAAATTTGCTGATCTAACTATCCGAACGGGGGGTGGTACTATTTTGACAAAGTTTTAATTTTAATATAGTATTCACTGTTTCATGAAATTCATAGTTTACCAAATACAAAAAGACGTCTTTGTATGTAATCAAGTAAAGTAACACATTAAAATTTGTTCAATTGATAAAAAAAAATGTATTTGGGACACAACACGTACTAAAAAAGAACATGAAATCAAAGATGTTACGAAGACAGCCGCCAAAAAACTTAATTCTTAAAATTCAAAGGCTTCAACGTTCAGCTTTCATCGAGATGACAGAAAAACTATTGGATAAAACACTTGTGTCAAATGGAACAAACAAGCAAACAAAACAAAACAAACGAAACAAAACAAAACAAACAAACAAGCATCCAAAATCTAAACAAACAAGATATTAACAAGAAACAAAAAAAAATTTGATTTTTACTTCTATCAACAGTACACAATGCGTAATGCGTCCAAACTTGAACCAGCCATTATCACGTCAAATATGTTTCAATTTTTTGGTAACATGAAAAATAACTGTTTTTATTGTCGTGGCGGTGGTTGCTGATAAGGGTAACCTTGATACCCCATGGGCGGCTGCTGTTGGGCGTATGGCGGTACATATTGCCCTTGTTGGGGTTGGTATTGGTAAGGCTGACCTTGGTAAGGTTGTGGTGCAGGCTGGTATCCCTGTGGTTGATAATAACCACCGCCATAAGCTGACATACCACCGGGCGGCGCGTAATAACCAGGTTGTGGCATATACACAGGTTGTGTCGGGTAGGGCGCACTTGGGTTATGTGACGGCTGTTGTGGTGGAACTGAACCTTGTGGAGTGGGTCTTGGTGCGGGAACAGGTTGCTGAGGTTGTTGTTGACGTGGTGGTGGTGGGCGATCAGGTCTACTTGTCGGCTGTGGTGGTTGACCTATTAACACAATTCTTACAGGTGAGAATATTTGATACCCTATTTTAGTAACTTTCTCATTCTACCTTATCGAAAAAACAAAAAATTTTCGTGCTCCAAAAATCGTTCTTCGATAAGGTATCTTGTCATATATTTTCACATATTATTGTAGCTTATTATTACTTATTACTCACGCACACAAACTTTTTCAAGTAAAATTACAGAAGACGTTTTTGCAAGAAAGATAAAGAATATTTTATTTGTTTCCTCTGAAAACACTGACGCATTAAACAATAATAAAACTGACCTTGATGATGAGATGGAACGGATGGTGGAGGGGCTGATGTACCTTTTGCAGCTTGTTGTTGCAGGTCCCTAATTTTAGTGCGTAAAACGTTAATCAATTAAGGTCCAGTTGACAAAATTTGATAAACAAATTTTACAATTTACAAATGTGTGAAATTCATTTATTAGATTTAACCTGAATGTGTACAACCTTGATCAGTTTGCCATAAACCTCGTGACTGACTTGTTTATAAAGTACAATAAGGCTAAGAATCAACCATAAATTAAGAATCTCTATATCAATAATATTCGAACTCTGTCTGTCAAAATAATTGCACGCAGCTTCATTCCGAGTCCTACACCACTGACGGGCGAACCTGTGGATTTTTCACGAGTTAGCTACTAGTGTTGTTAGAATATGGCTATCGGCAAAGGTTAAAAAGAGAAACATTGGGGAAAAAACACAGAACATTCAACCTTATTAAAGAAAAAGGTATACGTACTTGGAAAGATCATCTTTCTCAGTTTTTCTTGCAAATACCAGATCGTTGACTTTACTTTGGTATTTTAACAGGATCAAAGTCAAGTCGTTGTAAAACTAAATAAAAATTAATAGATAAAAAACGCTTTGAATGAACAATTAAACAACGATATAGGCAAAAACAAGGGTAAAAACAAAACAACAGAAAAGAAAAGAAAACCATTTAACGATCAAGATAAATCCTTACTTTAGTTCCTTCTTGCAGGTTTGCAGACAATTCGACAAAAGCGTCATAAGCTGCAGCAAGATCTTTCAACATTTGATCACGTGGGTTAGCCCCACCTTGACTTTGCTTGGCAGCGTTAAATTTATCGTTGGCTGACTAAAAACACAAACGTATGCAGTTTAATCCAAGGTCTTTGAAGCTGAGAAAAAAATGATATATTTGTTAAGGATGAGGATATTCTTGCTGAAGATTTTGTTATCGACTAAAAGCAGCAAGCTGAGAACCAGCCACTAAATAAACATGGACGTAGATAATACATACCTGAATCTTTTCCACAAGCTCTGTTTGATTTTGTAAGATCTCCTCCACCTGTTTTTTCAAATCACTATACAACTCGTCCAAATTATGGCTGATTAATCTTTCACCGTCTAAATAACCCTCTGCTGCGAGGGCTTGCAGAAACTTACTCTGCATGTCAACAGTGGCTCCTTTGAACTCCTTCTCCAAATCTTCTCGCGCTTTTTTCGTTTGATTGACTTCTTCCATGTATTGACGAAGTTGAGTCACTGCGTCACCACCAGCACCAGAAATAGAGGAATCTCCTTTCGGAAGAGCCGCAGCAATTTCAGACTTAAAAAGCAACAAAAACACATGAAACTCGTGCATTTCGTTGCGTTAATATTTTTTCCAATAACAAAGATGGAAATCAGTCAAGAGGATTTCAAATCAATTTAAATTTAACTTGTTTTAAATATTACTTACTTTTTAGGGAGACGGAGACATTTGATAAGGTTTTTATACCCCCACCTTATTTACACCAGCAAATTATACAAGAATAAGCTTGTTTCCATCGTTACGTTCTTAATAAAAAGTTAAACATGAAGTACTTACATCAGATTTTCCGAGAATTTCAAGAGAGCGTCGATGCTCGTTGTATTTCTGTTTAACAACTCCATCAGCGCTTGTAGCGTTGTCTAAAATGTTACGATATTTAGCTTCTTCTTCTCGTAGTTGAACTGTGAGTTTAGCCGAAGGAGTTCTGTTCCATCTCTCTTTGAAGTGATCTCTCATTTGCGTGTCTTCGCGCTCCTCTTCGTTTAGCATACGAATCGACTACACGAAAGAACTAAAGCTATTACTAGGGGTTCCACAAACACCAAAACGCGTTCATCGCCAGAAAGAAAAAGTTTAAAGAACAAATACCATCTAAATAACTATTTTCAAGCTTTGTGAAAAAATTTAAAATGTCAGCTTTGTACAGTAGCATTCTGCAAAATATCATACTTCCACATGTACTTGGTACAAGTCGTGTAGGTCGTTACAACCAAACATATTTATAACAGTGAACTTGTTTTCCCAAACAATGGCAACATTTTCACAACATTTTCACAACATTTTCTCCAGAACAAATGACAAAACAATAATATCTATTAGGTGTAGTTAAATGTTTTTTTTTACGTGTTGGAATATGTAATGCATGGATAAACATAGGGTGGACCATGCACACATTTTTAATAATGTGTATAGATAGAAACTAAATTCAGGTTTCGTTAAGTGTTGTTCCGGAACCAAAAAGCAACATGAGTTAAAATACGTAAATAATACAAACAGCAAAAAAGATTCTACTCACTTCGTCGAGAACTTCGCGATTTCTTGTCAACAAATCAGGTAAATTTTGCATGAGTTGATCTATACTGCCCAGACCTCCCTTTTCTCTCAATTCTTTCGCTTTATCTAACACAGATTGCGGGACTTTACTTCCAGACAAATCTTCAATAGCTGCTGGAAGATTCAAAGATGCCAGAATGCTGAAATATAACGCGTTTGTTGTTGGAAATATATCTTAAAGTTTGTAGGGGGTTGTTGGGTTGAGGTTGGTAGGGAGCGAGAGTTGAGGCTGGTAGAAAGCGCGGGGTTGAGGTTGGTAGGAAGCGCGGGGTTGAGGTTGGTAGGGAGTGTGGGGTTGAGATTGGTAGAAAGCGTGTGGTTGAGGTTGGTAGGAAGCGCGGGGTTAAAGTTGGTAGGGAGTGTGGGGTGAGTGCGTTTGATAATAAAAAAAATAGACGACGCAATGCACTAATGAAGAAGTGTAGAAACGAAATACTAAGCAACTCTAAAGTTTCTATGAAAGCGTAAACAGTAATTTTTTTAAAACAATGACGGCTTACTTACCCGTTAAGGAATTGCGTTGCTTCTCTTAATTTTCCAATCTCCACGTTTATAACATTTGCTTTTGCATTATCGTAAGCGCTCAGTGCTTGATGTACCGCCATTGGTACCAGTTTTGTAAACAAGTCCACAAAATTACTGCTCAACGGGCAGGTGATAGGCAGCGGCTTAGCAAGCGTCGCACGACCAATGGCTGTTAACGCATCCTGGCTTGGTATCTTATCAAGATAGATGATTTCGTTGTCTTTCTTTGCTTGCGTCAAGGTTTTAGTAATGGTGGCAGACATTGTCTATGTAAGGATCGAAATAAATAAGAAGCAGTTGTAAAAAAATATATATATACACGCTTTCAATTGCACAATTTAAGATGAGGACCCATCAGAGTGAACATTCTTTTATCTTGCGACACTTGTTAGGATGTATTCAAAATTCAAAGCGAAGCTTTTTGCCTTAAGGTTTTTGCCTATCTGTCTAAAGACACATAAGCAAAAACGAAAAGACAATCTATCTTGTTTAAAAGTGTCGGGCACGAATAGAAGAATGAACATTTTAAAAATTAAAACAAAAAGCTGGGAAGTGAGGACAGTGAGATAGATAGACATAACGAGTTGAAAAGAGTGTTGAAGAAGATGAGAGATGCAACATGACAGTGGGACCGTGAAAGAGCTGAAAAGTGTTATGAAAAAATCAGTTATGCAAAGTTATCAGTTATGCAAAATGATTGATTATCTCGACATTTGCGACATTACAAATAAGGCTAATGTTAAGTTACGAACACATACCTTCACCTCAGATGGAGTGTACAGTCCTCCTTGCTTGATAGCATCACTTATGAATTTGTCAGCTTTCTATGAATGTAAAAGTGCAGAAGAGTAACATAACTATTTGCACTTATATGTTATTATTTTATTTCAATGTACTTCCAGAAAAAGATCACAATTTGATGAAAGACTCATATATTTTTAACGATCAAGATAGCATACTTTATTGGGATAATTTAAAGGGGCTATATTTAACAGATTTTGCATATTTTGGCTAAATACGCGAAATTTAATCTCCGCTGAAATTTTGTATGGCATTCATCTGCGAAGTAAATCCAACAAAGTACAAAAACAATAAAAATAATTAAATTATGTAAAATAAATAATTTAATATAAAAATATAGCTTAGTTTAGATTTGAAAAAGACAGTCAAGACGTGTCGAAATATTATTATAAATAAAATAATTATGTACGAACTTCCATAAAAAGAAGAACTCAAAAAATTTATTATACACGTTTATTCGAGATGACATTTAAAGATTGTCAATAGTTAATTCTTAGAATCATCTTAATGTGGCAATTCACAAAAAAACTAATGCAATTTAAGATAGTTATATAATTTACCTGTAGTCTTCCAACTTGTTCACCATATCCTCCTGCAGCGACATTTACATTGGATTGATGGTACTCAGAGAGTGCAACAAAATAAGCTTGTTTACATTGTAACAATGGAATCCAATCCTGAAAAAAATAAAAAAATTAAAATTATTTTTTGCCTGTAGTTTCCTTACAAGATCTCGTGGACTTCATTAGAAACTTTATTTTTAAAACGAAATTCCAGCTGCTAAGAAAAAAAATTGTGTCTAGCCTTAAAATTGCTAAGAAGTTGCTTAGCAAACATTGAAATTTCAGCAGGTTTATACTTTTTATTTCCTTAAATGCTCTGCACGTTGCTTTCTAGATTGTTTTCTCTAATAAAAGCTTGGAGGAAATTTCCTTATACACAATATTCTATATAAGCACACGAGAACCTTGCGCAAATCAAGTGTTAACAATTTTCTGCAGAAGTTAATTTCGGCTAGGAAGCATGCTTAAAAAGAGAATAATCTTTTTCCATTTTGCTATGATCTATCTCATCCGTAACCCATCTCTCTCAAAAAATACCACCTACCTACATATTCTCTTTTAATACTCCATTCCTAACTAGTTTATATTAATTTTGTGAATGACTGTCTCTTGTATATTTCACGAAAAAGTTCAAAAAATTGTGAAATTTATTTCTCCTAAGATGCTAGTTGTATGAATTTTAATTGGACTACCTTTTCCCACATGCTTTTCACTTCGTAATGAGTTGCAGCTCGCACTGCTTCTTGATAATAGTCTGCAGCCTGCATTGCAACTTTAGCAACAATGCTATCCTTCATTTTATCTAAAAAAACAAATACCAAAATCCTTAGAAATTTCCGTGAACATTTACCTTCTATTATGAATGCCTGTACGTTTCACCGACAAGTAAGTTTATCTAAAAAAGATCCTAAAAATTCTGGAATGATATGTTTGGTGGTTGTTATCTAGTTTAAGCCTGGTTCATATGGAAAGATTATTCTAAATTGAAACTTTAGAGACTGCTTGTAGGAAAGTTGCTTCAATTTTATATATATATATATGTAACCAGTCGATTTAATTTTTTTAGGAAGAACATAGGCATTGGAATCCAGAATTTTCCATTCTTAAAAAAAAATCACAACTATAGTATACCTGAGGATGCTTTTTTGTAGAAACAGTCCTGGGCTTGTGCAAGCATAATGGCGCTTACGGCACCTAACGAGCTAACAGCTAGATCAGGTGTTGGTAAAGTCTGTAGCACTGGGTAAACATTATCTTTTAAATACGTAAAGATACCAGCAGATTGTTGATAGTATTTTGCTGCAGTTTTCAATCCATCATCTGTTGTATGGTTCTGGCTGTTTGCTAACTGTGACAATAGACTTGCAATGTTAAACAAAACACAGAACCTTTCATATGCACCACTGCTTATTGCTGTTAAAAAAAAGAAAACCATTAAAATACACCTATATTCATTCATTCACACAGTTACAGAGCACAATTACAACCACAGTTGGTGTCCATCAGGTTAATCATTGTATTAACTCTTTTGCTTCAATCACGGTAAAAAAAATTGTACCTATCTGTACCTGCACCCCAACACTCTCTTTTTATGAAATTACTAATGCAGACAGGAAACACTTAAATGAAACCCGAGGTATAAAATGATGTTGGACTTCTTTTTTATAGAGTCAAATTTGAGAAGATTTTAGGACTTTTGATGGGAATTACCTTTTTTGACTGTATTTTGACTGTATTTTCATAAAAAAGAAATTGAGGAGATCTTAGGAAATTAAAAAAAAATAGAAACATGCGACAAACTAAACTTGGGGAGATTTGAGGAGAGAGTTGTTAGCTTAGAGGACACTTTTAAAAATTGAGGAGAATGGATGAGTTTTGAGGTGTGGCAACCTTTAGAAGTAAAAAATAGGTTCAGAGTTCAAGTTTGAAGATAAATGGAGACAAAAACTAGTGATTAGTAACAATCCATAGAATTGCCCCATAGAATTGCCAGTAGTATTCCAGCATGGTTTTTATTTAACACAAATCTGTCTACCTAGAAACACATACAGCCTATGTGTAGAATTGTTTTATGTGGATAAAAAATAGCTATTTGGTAATTCTTTTAGTGCAGAAAATGAATGTTAAAGCAAGGTTTTGAAAAGAGCTCCTTGATTGAAGATTTTTACTTTAAGGTATCATACTTATTTTACTAGTAAAAAATAAATAAAAATAAAAACAACAACAACAACAAAAAGAAAACAATTACTTGTTTTAGTAGACCCAAATATGGAACCCTTGTCAAAAGCATCATACCAAGTAAATGAAACCCTGATCTAAAAAAATAAATTGATTGTCAAGAGGAACAACAACGTCATCAACAAAAACTCATAAAAATTTTTTATGAAAGTTAGTATTGCACACGTATAAGTCCAAATAACTAAAAAATCCATTACTCATTGAGTTAAATTTAATTAAATATGACCTATGCAACAAAAAACAAAAGCAAATTTAAATCTTTAAACCTGATCTTCAGAGATGGGCAACTTTGCTTCCATTGTTACAAGCTGGTCGTAATATCTGAAAAGGTTAGATTACATACGTTTATTAGCCATTGCAAAGTTAAACACAATAAACCTAAAGAGTTAAGCAAATAATCCTTGAAAACCCCAAATAATTCCTTTACATTACAAAAATTTTTAAATATAAAAACAAATTTAGTAAAGGTAAAAACAAGTGAAATTTGGATTTTTTAGATCTGTAATATAAATTTTCTAAAGTTTTTTTAATATTTCAGGATACCATTACATATAGCAAAGTAAAAAAATTAAATTTTGCATAAAAGTACAAAAAGCATCAGCACCTCTGTATCACATCCAATGATGATTCATGCTTGTCTAAGGATCTCACAACAGCATTTCCCCTTAGTTGATTTAATTCCACAAGTGTATCCTTGTTTTCATTCAAAACTTCACCAGAAAAAGTATTCTTGATATAGTTTGATAATGGTTTAACAAAATCCACTGCTTGTGTCTTCTTTACAGGTGTTTGTATAAATGAAGACATCTTTCTTCTGATCAGTTGTCTTAAAAATAATTAACAATTTTTCCACCACTCATGTAACAGTTCACACCTCCTGCAATACAGGCAAACAATCCCCAGTCATTAAGCCTTAAAGTTCATGACTATATGCAGAAAGCAGAACAAGGAACTTTTTTTAGGTATAGAATGCATTATAAACACATGATAAAGGCAAAGCGTGCAAAAGTAGGGTAACAACAACAGAATTTTTGATAACTAATCAGGTGTAAGTCAAGTAGTGGAGAGAAGTAATTTTATATTGGGAAAGTGAACTTGACAGTTTGACAGTTTCTTTTTTCCACCAAATTATTTTCCTTTCCATAAAAACATTAGCATTATCAAGAAAGTTCACATTATTATGGCGTTATGACATTATAAGTCTGAAGTTGATTTTCCATGGCTCTTTTATAGCTATATTTTAACAAAAAACTTAGGCAAACAAATAAAACATATAGATATACTTTTTAAATATTAAAAAAATTGAAAAGTAAGGAATGATTTTCTTATAGAACAGAGCCACTTAATGAATTTTGACAACTGCCTTAATTCGGGATGATCTGTAACTTGGTTTGCAATAAAAATTTTCTGGCTAAGCTTGTATAGGGCCTATATATTTACTGACCTGCAGATAATAATAATAATAATAATAATAATAATAATAATAATAATAATAATAATAATAATAATAATAATAATAATAATAATAATAATAATAATAATAATAATAATAATAATAATAATAATAATAATAATAATAATAATAATAATAATAATAATAATAATAATTATAAATAATAATAATAATAATAATAATACCACATTGCGTGCGTCTTGCTACTCGCGCAGCTAAGCTACCATTTTGCGTGACAGACAGACAGACGTATACAAATGTTTAAAGTGGCTAGCCCAGAAAATCACAAAAACCTGTAGTTAGTGGATTGTTTCCACTGGGGGCCACTAGAACAAAAAAGAAACAAAAAATGATAAACCTTAGACTGCCTCAGTTTAATCAAACATAGTAACATTTTTATCATTTATTAATTCACCTTTATAATATCTATGCATTGATGAAGTTTGATTGCACATACTTTAACTGATCTAAAATTACTGATGAAAGAATATGTCAAAATTTGCTACTTTAAATATGACATCATAATCAAATTCTTTAAATATGAATAACTAAATAAATAAGATGCAATAAAATGTTCAAAAGGATAATAATTTTAAACAAAAAACAAGCACATAAAACTTTTTAACAACAATAGTTTTGTGCACGATTTTTATAATAGGGTAGAATAAAATGTTTAAAAAAATATTTTTTAAAACGGCGATTTATTTTAATAATTCGCGTAGTTAAAAAATCATTAAATTTCATTAATTGGGCTAATACTTAAGGGGATTTTATTTTCAATAAGTATAAACAATAAACTGGCAGTTATGAGAAAATAATTACAGTATTGTTTTATCACGAAGCTTTCGTTAAATCACTCGTAACATAGTTCTCGCAAAGATCATTAAAGTAATTACGATAAACAAAAGATTAAAGGGCTTTGGATTTGCAGGAAAAGGTGTTGTATAGCGCTTCAGAATCTTACATTCGGACTGCACTGTAGCTAGACATAAAAATATTCAGAAGGATATATATTTTAAAAAATGCAAGAAGTCTTTGAAACAAAAGAACCTGGGTGTAAACCTTTTGTGTGGTTTTGTTGAAAAAAATAGCATAGAAATAGCGATAGAAATGTTTTTTTACATCGCATTTTAAAAGTTTAAAAACGAAAAACGGTGATAGAAATGTTTTTTTAGATCGATTTTTAAAAGTTTAAAAACGAAAAACGGCGATAGAAATGCTTTTTTTTAGATCGCATTTTAAAAGTTTAAAAACGAAAAACCGCTATAGAAAAGCTTTTTTTCGATCGTGTTTTAAAGTTTAAACACGAAAAACGGTGATAGAAATGTTTTTTTAGATCGATTTTTAAAAGTTTAAAAACGAAAAACGGCGATAGAAATGCTTTTTTTAGATCGCATTTCAAAAGTTTAAAAACGAAGAACCTGGGTGTAAACCTTTTGTGTGGTTTTGTTGAAAAAAATAGCATAGAATAAAATGACGAAAAACATATTTTTTTAATACATGCAAGTTTTAAAAATATGTAGCTAAAATCATGTGAATAAAAGTTTTTTATTAAGAATAGCTTCGTGTGTATTTTATTTGATTTCCCAGACAAGGAATTACATTAGTGTTTTTCTTGTAGAACAAAGAGAAATGAAATGTGAAATGCGATTTTATTGTAAATAACGTTGCCAAAAAAACCTGAGTTAGCGCAACGTTAAGCGAGATAAAAAGGGAAATCATCACAAAATTCATAAAAGAAACATGAAAATTAAATTTGTTGAAGTATATATACATAATAACTTTGGATATTTAACAAATCGTAGTATCAAATGCAGTTTTTTTGTCACCCATCTGCCTGCCCACAACAAAGTACGGTAGCAATAAACAATCACAACTAGTCTGCAATTTTTTAAAGTGACCTAATTTTTTTCGAATGCCGTCTATTTCGAAAAGTGTTAAAATGGTATCCAAGTTGTGGGACTCAACAACAACAACATGCTGATGTTCTTCTTTTGTTGTTTCTTATCCCTTCCACAAAGATTTACCTTAATTTTAGCATCGCAAATAAATTTTAGCGTATTAATTGAAGCTTCAATACTCAGTTGATTCTCTAAAATTCTTGAAAAGCTAGCGAGAACTGTTCTGCCCAGATTGCAAAAACGGCCTGTTTACAACTGGGACAGCCGGATTATGTACGCATTGTCGATTATGTTTTTTTTGCACTGGTTATAAATGGCTGGCCAGGCAGGCTGTGATTGGCATTTTCTTCGAACTTTTGTGAATTAAACATTCTCTGGAAGATAGAACACCCCTAAAATCTAGACATGGCAAAGAAAAAAGTAGATGTAATTCTTAGGCCGCAGGAATTTGTACCTCAGTTTACTGTCGTCTGTATCTCAGGTGTACCATGTAGGAAATTTTCATTATTCATTATTTTGCCCCTCCGCCTAGCTAGCTTGAACCCGAAACCCTCGGAGCCTGAACCAGAACTACAGCGCCGAAAGACAACCTCTGGGTGGAGACTGGGACATACATCCAAATGAGGCAAGGCTTGATCGCACGACTTTGTATGGCACGTATTGGAACAAAGGCCCTTCGAAATTTAAATTAACACATTACATTACATTTGAAAACATTCAAAAAAAGAACACTTTCGATCGATTGCGACATCAATCGAAATTACGCAATAGCTTTTTTGAAATAGGATGCATTGAGTATATTTCATTTCTTTCTTTGTGGAACTCTGATGAATATGTTCATCGTTTATGTATATTGAATATTTAATTGTTTTTTTATTTATTTATTTTAAAGCATGACGACACACAAGGTAGATAACACTAGGTTGAGGATGGCTAGTGTAAATGTTGGTACTCTGAGAGGTAGAGCAGGTGAAGTAGTTGAAATGTTAGAACGTAAATCTGTTGATATGTGTTGTGTTCAGGAAGTTAGGTGGAGAGGAGCTTCAGTGAGATTTGTGAAAGGTAGGAGGGCAAGGTATAAGCTTTTTTGGATTGGTAATAGTGATGGATATGGAGGAGTTGGCATATTCGTTGCAGAGAAGTGGGTAGAAAAAGTAATAGATGTTATGCGTGTTAATAGTCGTATTATAGTGATAAAGTTTTTGATAGGTAATAGGATTGTCACTTTTCTGTCAGTTTATGCTCCACAGTGTGGACTCAGTGAGGAAGATAAAGATAAGTTTTATGATGAGTTAATAGCAGTCACATCAAAGTTTGGAGACACTGAACTTGTCATGGTGGGCGGCGACTTTAATGGTCATGTTGGGAAGTCATCTGAAGGTTATAGAGGTGTGCATGGAGGCTATGGATTTGGGAGCAGAAATAAGGAAGGGGAGAGATTGCTTGAGTTTGGAATGGCAACGGACATGGTGGTTTGCAACACATCATTCAGTAAGAGACAGAGTAGGCTGATAACATATGAGTCAGGTGGTTGTAAGACACAGATAGATTACTTTTTGGTTAGAAAGTCAGACAAGAAAGTGGTGAAGGACGTGAAAGTTATATCGGGGGAAGAGTGTGTTTCCCAGCATAGGTTGCTGGTTTGTGATATTATCTTGAAGAGTGTCAGAGAAGCCAAGGGAAAGTACAGGCCCCGCCGAAAAGTCTGGAAGCTGAAGGAAGAGATTGTAGCAAGACAATTTAGTGCAAAAGTTCAGCAGTTAGCCTACAATAGTCAATGTGATAGTGACAATGTTGAAAGTACTTGGACTACTTTGAAGAATTGTCTTCTAGAAGCTTCTGATGATACCTGTGGGTGGACGAAAGGACCAGCTAGACATAGACAGACCTGGTGGTGGAATAATGAGGTTGACCAGTGTATAAAGGAAAAGAGGAAACTTTGGAAAGAGTGGAAGTCAGGTGGTAGTAAAAATATTTACTTAGAAGCTAAGCGTCGCGCTCGTACAGCAGTGTATAAGGCAAAATCAGAAGCAGAGAGAAACAGATTTGCAGATGTGTTAAGAAGGGAAGACCAGCGCAATGAGGTATTCAAGATAGCAAAGCAAATGAAGAAGACTAATCAAGATATTGTAGGTGAGAAGTGTATACGTAATGATGAAGGTGTTTTGGCTAGCACAGAGGAGGAGAAAAGGGTAGCTTGGAAGAATCATTATCAGAGGTTGCTTAACACTGAGTTTGATTGGGACGAGGATAATTTGTCTGATGATGATGTCGTAGAAGGGCCAGCCATGCAGATCAAGACAGAATGGGTAGTGAAGGCTATTAGGAAAATGAAGATTGGCAAGGCTGCAGGAGTATCAGGTATTGTTGCAGAGATGGTAAAAGCATCTGGATATATTGGAGTTGAGCTTATTACAAGTCTTGCTAACCAGATTATAAAGGATGGTGCTATTCCGAGTGAGTGGCAGTCGAGTGTAATAGTGAATTGTTTCAAGGGCAAGGGTGATGCATTAGAAAGGGGTAACTATAGAGGTTTGAAGTTGGTTGATCAAGTAATGAAAGTTATTGAAAGAGTGATTGATAAGTTACTTAGAGAAAGAATTGATATAGATAAGATGCAATTTGGTTTTGTTCCAGGGCGTGGCACTACAGATGCAATATTTTTACTCAGACAGCTTCAGGAAAAGTATTTAGGAAAGAGAAAGAATCTCTATTTTGCCTTTGTAGATTTAGAGAAAGCTTTTGATAGAGTGCCACGTAAAGTTATTTGGTGGGCTATGAGAAAATTAGGTGTGGATGAGTGGCTAGTTACGATGGTTCAGTCTATGTACAGCAATGCTAGAAGTCGTGTCAGGATTAACGATTCACTTAGTGATGAATTTAGTGTAAATGTTGGTGTACATCAGGGTTCTGTACTTAGTCCTTTGTTGTTTATTCTAGTCTTAGAAGCGCTGTCGATGGAGTTCAGAACAGGTTGCCCATGGGAGTTATTGTTTGCAGATGATTTGGTTCTCATAGCAGAGTCGATGGAAGAATTGGTTGAAAAGTTTGAGAAGTGGAAGAAAGGACTAGAAGAGAAAGGGCTGAAGGTAAACACAGCAAAGTCTAAAGTCATGATAAGTAGCATTGCAGCCAAGTGTGACCCTGTAGTTGGAAAGTGGCCTTGTGGAGTTTGCAGGAAAGGGGTTGGTAGTAACTCAATTTTTTGTCAGACTTGCAAGCATTGGGTACATAAGAAGTGCAGTAGTATTAGTGGAAGGTTAAGAGCTGGCATACAGTTTGTATGCAAGCGTTGCAAAGGTGAGATTATAGAGAATGAAGTATTTCCAGCTTTAATGATGTACAACAGTGGCTCGTTAGAGATAGTTAAAAACTTCTGTTACTTAGGTGATATGTTGGGCAGTGAAGGGGGTGTTGGAAGAAGTGTTACTTGCAGGATAGGTTCTGCTTGGAAAAAGTTTAGAGAGTTACTTCCTTTATTGACTAGCAGAGTCCTGTCAATTGAGGTAAAAGGTAGGTTGTATGAGGCCTGTGTAAGAAGTGTTATGTTGTACGGTAGTGAGACATGGGCAGTGAAGCAGGAAGATCTTGACCGTTTAGAAAGGAATGATATGAGAATGGTTAGGTGGATGTGTAATGCCAGTCTGAGAGACAGAAAGAGTTCAGATGAGCTAAGAAGCAGGCTAAGTCCCTGTAGAATTAAAGATGTTATCCAGATAAGAAGATTGAATTGGCTGGGGCACTTGGAAAGAATGGAGGAGGATAATTGGGTAAGAAAGTGTAGAGACTTGATAGTTCCTGGGGCAAAGCCCAGAGGCAGACCGAGAAAGACTTGGCAGGAGGTTATAAGGACAGACTTGATAGAGAGGAAGTTGAGTTTAGATCTAACACAGTCTAGATCAGATTGGAAGAGGGTCATTAATATACCCCGTCCAACCCATGCTAGCATGGAAAACGGACGTTAAGCCGAGAATGATGAATGATGATGATGATGACGACATGCGCGGTGATTCGAGTTGTTGTTGGAAATCCTCAGTGATGATGATGTGCTGATGTGCGAAGCATGTCAGAAGGCTTTATTAAGATATTCTTTGAGTCATTATTTCATATTTTCATTCTTTGGAGGGAAAGTGAAGACAATAATGGAATTTTTTTAAATAATGAAATTTTTCATGCAGTGGTAAATATACATGCGGGCGGCCGACGGTAAACTGAGGTACGACTTCCTTTGGTCTTAGTATAAACTACTCTTGTAGTAAATACATTTCAACATAATATACTTTGAAGTAACTAAATTTCACGGAACCTAAATTATTCTTTTTGTGGGAGTTAAGTTTGGTGAAAAGTTATTAAACTTGCGAATCCCCAAATTTAGTATTTGCCACAAAATTTTGTTTCATTTGAGAACAAAAACAACTTTGCCACCAGGGCTATCTGCTTGTCAGAAGTGATGACGAATGATATAAAAGCAGTCGGCCCCGATGTAAGCGTACTCGTACGCTCAAGTTTCACACATTTTTCTCGGAGACGGTAGTTGTTTGTCTTTTGTTCTTAATAATTATTTTGCGAGTCTTGTAAGTCATTAACTTGCGGGTAATAAACAAAAGATTATTGAAGAAAAAGATAGCTTATTATAACTGCGCGTAACTATTGTTAAATAGTGTTAACATAACTATTCCCAATAGCTTAATTACAAATGTTATCAACTCTATCAATGTGAAACAAAAAGCCATTGTTTAATAGTTTCATTAAATAAAAGTTTTGCGTGGAAACTAAATAAACTAGTGAGAAAGCATTGTTGGTTGTGCGGGTTAAATAAAGCTTTTAAGCGATACAAATTATTATATTTTAACAAAATTATAACTTTAATTTTGATAGAATAGCTTTTTTAGATCGCTTTATAAAAGTTTAAAACAAATAGCGGCGATAGAAATGTTTTTTTAAATCGCATTTTAAATGTTTAAAAACGAAAAACCGCGATAGAAATGTTTTTTTACATCGCATTTTAAAAGTTTAAAAACGAAAAACGGTGATAGAAATGTTTTTTTAGATCGATTTTTAAAAGTTTAAAAACGAAAAACGGCGATAGAAATGCTTTTTTTTAGATCGCATTTTAAAAGTTTAAAAACGAAAAACCGCTATAGAAAAGCTTTTTTTCGATCGTGTTTTAAAGTTTAAACACGAAAAACGGTGATAGAAATGTTTTTTTAGATCGATTTTTAAAAGTTTAAAAATGAAAAACGGCAATAGAAAAGCTTTTTTCGATCTTGTTTTAAAAGTTTAAACACGAAAAACGGCAATAGAAATGTTTTTTTTAAATCGATTTTTAAAAGTTTAAAAATGAAAAACAGCGATAGAAATGTTTTTTTAGATCGCATTTCAAAAGTTTATAAACGAAAAACGGCGATAGAAATGTTTTTTTAGATTGATTTTTAAAAGTTCAAAACGAAAAACGGCGATAGAAATGTTTTTTCAAAGATGTGTCTCCTTCTCTTTTAAACCTCCTTGCTTATTTTTTTTTTAAATATTTAGATCATTGGATTTGTTGTTTTTTAAAAGCGAAGCGCTTGTGTTTTTAAAATATATTGCGATTAAAATGGCGTTACTATAATTAGTTTTGTTGTTAAAAAAAATAAAAATTCAATGGCCTTCGCGTTTAATTTTTTCTCGCGCAGAGTATTGTTTATAAACAATGTTTCTTGCTATGCTTTTGTTTTAATTTTTTCTCGCGCAGAGTATTGTTTATAAACAATGTTTCTTGCTATGCTTTTGTTTTTAACACGAAGCAATTATTTTCTCGAAATTTGAAAGGAACTGGCTATCCTATTGTTTATTAGAATGAAAGCAATTATTTTTGCAAATTGAGCGTACGCGTACGGTTACATCTGGACCGTACTGTATTTGTTCTATAAGTCTTGAATAATATTTGACTGTCATACAGGCCCGGTCGGGAAAATTTACCCCCGCAAGCGCTATATCGCTCGCGAAAATTAATCTGCGTGAGCGATCCACGTGCGATCACAAAAGCTCCTGCAAATTAGTTTGCGTGATTGGTCAATGAAACAAAAAGTTACAACATGCACATGCTTGATCTGTAAAATAAAACTAAAAATAATCCAGTCGTCGCTGATCAAAAATATCAGCAAAAATACTCGATCGAGAGCCCTTAAAATTAGGATTTTTTACGTCAGCAATAAAACGGTGTGAGATTCATTTCAACTGATTTGCGTCTGCATTGTGTCGGCAATATTTTTTTGTAGTGAAATTGTTCAGCTGGCAATATCGTCCATCATTCACCTTTTATTAGGGCTAGACCTCTCATAAATTCAATGCACTGATCTCCTAAGTTCTATTGACATACCTTCTGGATGGTGAACTTCGTTAGGTTAATAGTTCACTGCTAACTGGCTTTCTATGTTTCTAGACGAACTTATTAGATTAGGGCTTCGAAAATGCTTGTCACCAGCACAGTTTAACATTAAGTAAAACTGTACAGGAGACTTAATTGTTAGAGTCTTCATAGAACATCTGTTCTCACAAAACCGAGGGCAGGGCTGACTTATTGCCTGCTGTGTCGTGTGGGAGAAAGAACTTCTGGACTTCTTTTTAATACAATATACAATTTTTTCGATTATTATTACGAATAGAAATGTTTGTGTTTGCCGTCGCCTGACCGGGTTAGTAACATAGCGAGGGTTGAATTTTTTTTTTTGGTCACTGTTACAAAAAAAAAAATTCTTTCTGCAGATGCAGAAATCCCAGCCTTAAAACGAAACCCAAAAAATTTAATGAATTTTGTAAAACGTATTAACCACAAATGCAAAGTTGAACGCGATGATGTGTTGCTGCATTAAGGTACAGGGCACCTAACCTCTCCCATGTTCTGGTTATTTTAACTTGCATGGGTGCACACTCTTCTCGCAGTATTCTCTGTGACGATGAAGGTCGGACTGACTTGTGGCATGGTTCCAAATGGTCTTCCCTCTTTCGTCTGAGTCTCAGTGTAATGCACCAGCCGAGCATAAGAGTGTCAGCATGAAGGAAAGGAGCCGACCTTAATGTTCTCTTTACCTCATGTTCTTCAAAATAACACGATCGTTCTTCATAAGCTTTGTGTTTTTGGTGGCACTTATTTAGTAGATTCTCTTAAAATGTGATATAGGATCTCTAGAAAATTCTGATAAATAATCTCTTACGTGAGCGATAAATCGCTCGCGTAAACTTCTTTGCGCGTGTGTGCGTGTGATCGCACGCGTCTCCTGACCAGGCCTGGTCATACATAAGCCGGCCTTCCCTGATTATGTTCCTTTTATAAGTGCCAAATAATATTTTTTGAGTGATAAGCCGGCCCATCCTGATTATGTTGCCCTGATTATGTATTTTCTGTCCTGTTCTTAACCGGGGCAAACTGCCGTACTTAACCAGGGCAGCGTTTATTATCCGGGCAGAACAAAGCTAGCTAGCTAGCCTAACGCTAACCTTACTTTTTACAAAACTTTAGCTGCTAGCTAAATGATTATTATTGTCGTAACACCCTCTTCCGTTATGAATTTTAAATTAATGATTTTAATGCCGCAAAAGACTTTAAATATTGCCAACTAAACTATAGTCTGTAAAAAGATTTGCACTTAAGTTTAGATTTTCTAATAAGACTGCACAAAAAACATTAAAAGAACACTAAAATGTTTTATTAAAATAACTTCTGTTTTTTCATTATTTTAAGTTAGAGAAGATTAAATAAATTTCGAAACAGCCTAAGTAAACCTTGCTGTATAATTTTAAAAACAACACAAATAATTCTTGCTGTATAGCTTTCAAAACAGTACAAGAATAATTCTTGCTGTATATATAGCTTTCAAAACAACGCAAGAAAAAATTTAGCTGCATAACTTGTAGAAACAAGTTTTTGAGCATGCAAGTATTTTTATTTTTTTCCTTGAGTGCTAGTTACATTTTTTTAGTGAGACAAATTATTATTTTTTTCATAACTAAAATATATAAACTGCGTGCGTTATGCGAAAATACATAGAAAAATATGCTTGTTGTAACACCCTCCTCCGTTGTTATTTTTATAATTATTTTTTTGTTGTTCTGACTATACATTTTCTGTAAAATTATTTTCATTTCGCTGACTGACAGGCCCTAAGCTACTATCAATTTCGCCTGTAGAACAACCAATTAAGTTGGAGTCGCTTTATTTCTAAAATTTAATAAAATTTAATTATTTTTATTGCGATGGTCATGATTGGGTCGTGGATTGCTTGTGTTGTGCGTGATATGCTCTCACAATGTGAGGTGTCCTGATTCCAATACTGTAGAAGCGCGTGGGAACAGACTGGGAAACAATTTTGAAACTATTTTAAAACGAATCTAGAAATAAAATCAGGAATGAATTACGAAACCAATTTTGAAACAAATTGTTTCCCAAAAGCAATTAAGAAACAATTAAAAACGTAATGAATTTATTACGTGAAGCTATTTTTAGACATTCCTTTCTTACTTCGACAGGTGTCACAAAGGTTAAATTCTTTGATAAAGCTAGCAAAATTGTGCTATCTTATATCATATTTTGCGTCATGACTTTCCAGGGGTAAAAACATATTATTTAAAAAAAGGCCAGATGTCTTCATGTTTTGTTAGTTAGTATGAGACTCACTAACAATTTCCATCACTAATATACTTGCTTAGAATAAAAAAATAATACTTTCCATAAATATAAAGCATAAATATATTATTTGCACTTTTAACAAAATTTACCTTGTCTTAATATTATTGCTGTTGCAACATTAGCTGATTATATTATGTTTTAATTTTCTGAAAGTATAGGATTTTTGGGTGGTTCAGGATCATTTTGGATTGTTTTGGGTTGATTTGTGCTTTCAGTACTTACCAGTTTTTAATAGTATGATTATATGTTGCTTTTTCAAATTAGCTATGTATATACATATACAGGCCTGGAAATTTGGCAGAAACGATCGTTTCGTTTCCGGGACTATTACGCGAATTAAGGAAGATGGTAACGATAAATCGGTTCCCTTAGACAATATTTCAAATTGTTTCCGGGACTATTCCGCGAATCAAGGAAGACGGTAACGATAAATCGGATCCCTTGGACAATATTTCAAATTATAAATTTTTTTCTTCTCTTTTTAACTCTCATTAACGTTGCTCCCAGAACTTTGTTTCAGTGTTATGACTTGAGATATTTTCCATGACCATAAATACAGTTTGAGTGCCAACATGGTTTATATATCCATCCAAATAAATATATAGCGAGAATGCAATATGGCAGTCGGCACAGTGAATTGGATTACTTATAAGGAAGGTGAAGACACATTGCACTACGGAGTAGGTCTTGTCACTAATTAAGGGCAATTATGAAATGGTTCTCAACTTATTTATCAGTTTAAAGCTAATCATTACCGTCGTTACTGTATCGTTTCGGCAAAGTTTACTTCACGGAAACGAAAAAACGTTTTGATTGTTTCCGTCAGCTTTAAATTACGGTAACGATGGATCGTTTCCCTAGACTCCACAAATTTCCAGGCCTGCATATATATATATATACAGTACTGGAAAAAGGTTGTTTAACATATCGAGCTCCCTCGATACGTGATGTACCGCGTTTATAATAATAAGAAACAATTAAAATAAATTGTCACGATCTATCGAGAATCTAGTATCGTGACAAAATCCGTCTTGATGTGTCGTGATGGTTAGGTGTTAATGAGAATAAAGAGAAAGTTTTTTTTTGTTTTAAACACCGCTGCTTTATCTTTTATTTTATTTTAAATAAGTGTTGTACAGTTAACACTGGATTTGTGTTGATTTCGTGTTATATATGATACTATACGTTCGTTTCGTGTTCAATATGTATGTTACGTGCATGTTTTATTGTTCTTTTATGGTGTATTGCGTAATTAACTTGTGTTTTATGTTCGTGTCTCAAGTGTGCTATTTTCATTGATAAAATTTATATATATGTAGTTTTTTCACGTTTCTTGTTTCATTCCCGCTCAAAAAGACAAAGTAACAAGTTTAAAATCAAATTTCAAATATAAAGTTACAAAGTTTTTTTTATCAAAATTCAAATAATATGGAGCTAAACTGCAAGTTTTGCTCATGTTAATTGTGGTGACAGAATTACAGTTCTTTAGTATTGTGGGTAATATACATTAGGTTTACCTTAGTCATTGAACATGTCATGTAGAGCCTGACACAGTGGGGGTGGTTTCTACCTATAGACCTAATCTTAAAGATTGCCAGGGTTATTAGTCTCACTTGCCTGTAAAGGAACTGGACTCTACCCAGGTCTTGATTATTAATGGTTGCATATAAGAACCCAACATCCCACACTGCACAAGTTCTTCAGATGTACCTTACAGCTTGCAGTTTTGGGAAGCCAAATCTATCTATCTAGCCATTATCCTTCTATGTATATACTGGATTATATTGCACAAGGAGGCATTAGATAAAAAGCTTTGGATATTTCATCAGAAGAGACATTGCATGTAGCCAGGGTTATAAAGACGAAACGAGGAAGGTTAGTGGTGAGGACAGTGTAAGAAGTAAGAAATTTCAAGCTTCTCTTTAGCTAAGCTTTTAAAACTTTTGCAGTACGATATTCGGTAATAGCTACTGGGCAAACTCTAACTGTTTTCTTATTTTATTTTTTAGAATTTGTGGTAAATAGCTAGCTACTAGGTTGTATTTTTAAGGTTGTATTTTTCTCCAATAATGTCAAACCCATTAGAGAGTAATAACAATAACAACCCTGTACGTGGTTTTAGGCTTTTCAATAGTGCTGGTAGGTTTGTGTTACAATGCCCTGGAAATAATCAGAGGTTAGTAGGACTCATTATGGGCCAAATGCCAGATCCCCAACATGTTGAATTGCCACATGAAGTGCAGGTAAATGTCATACCACGTGCATCAATTAATGAAGATGTGTCTTTAGCTAGACATAGACTTGCACAACGTGTTGCATCTTTGCGTTGTACTGAAACTGTTGACCAAGCTAACAGCAGGCATCATAGTGATGCTATAAGGCAGGCAGCAATTCGTAATGCTGAAAGTAATGAGCAAGCTGCCAATAGGCGTGCTCAAAATGCTGAAAGGCAAGCTGCTGCACGTCGTTTAGAAAATAATGATCATGCTGCCAATAGACGTGCTCAAATTGCTGAAAGGCAAGCTGCCGCACGTCGTTTAGAAAATCCTGATCAAACTGCCAGTAGACGTGCTCGAGATGCTGCAAGGCAAGCTATTGCTTGACAAATGCAAAATGTTGGGCAAGTTGCAAATAGAAGACGAGCAAATGCACAACGAAATGTTGCTGTTCGTGCTCGCAGAAATGCCCCATACTATAATGTTGCACGTCAACATGTATTGCCTAATGTTTATTATTTAGGTGTTATGGACAAAAAATGTGAGTATTGTCAAGCTGTAAAGTTTGAAAATGAAGAGTGTTTTAAATGCTGTCATAACTACTAATTTAATAAAATCTCACATTTTTTTAATTCATATACATGTTCTGAGCTACTCTTATGTCATCTTCAGTCTAAATATTTACATAAAGCTTGTAGTGTATATAAGTACAAGGATTAACAGAAGCTAAATTTACAAACAATTTTATGAAAGTATTGGTTTTCGTGCATACAAAGGGTTCTGCTGTCGATTGTCAACACCTTTATTTCCACTTCAGGAATTAGGTTTAAAATCTTTGAGTACCTCCGTTGTGTCAATGGTCAAATAAAAACCATGACAGTTTGTCTTGCTGGAGTCCAATATGAGAGCGTTATTATGGTTATAACACAATGCCAAACATAAACTATGCATGTTACACCTTAGGCTTGGAAAGTCAAAAATTTCAAGAAACTTTTAAAAATTTGAGCAGGATGAGATAATCTTTAACATTAAGAAACTTATTTTCATATAAAAGACAAAAGGGTGGACAGAATAAAAAGAGTTTCTCAAAAGTAGAATAAGAACACCAGTAATTAGCATGTACCTGACGCTCAGAACATGTTGATGCACCTGACGCTCAGGGCATCTCTAGTGCAGTTATCATAGTTATCATGAATAAGAAACATGTGCCTGACGCTCAGGGCATGATAAAGCATCTAAAAATCAGGGCATCTCTCATACACCTGACGCTCAGGGTATGATGAGAAACCAGTTATTATTGTGTTATCTATTTATCACAACTAGTTATTGAAATTTTAAACTCCAGGCTCAACCGACTGCTTAGCAGGAGGCTTGCGTAACATACATGTACTTTGCCTACCAATTACTCCAGCTCATCTATCTGAGATTTTGTTGTTTTAGAGGGATAGGCAATTTCCTAACTACGATAAAACTATGTTGTATTACTTAGTATCAGTGACATTTTCAGCCATTTTCAGTATCAGAGTACATCTCTCCTCCCAAACACAAATGGAATCCTCTCACACACTTATCACCACATGATTTTAGTTCGTAGGACAATAACATTCTTAACATTCATATCAAGTTAAAAAATTTCATTTGGAGTCTGTAAGATCTGGTTAACCAGGATGTGACTGTTATCGCAGATACATTCACTTAATTACAATGTTTTAGAAAACTGGTGTAATAATATTGCCAATGATTAATAAGATCACTAGGCTATGGAATGTGAGGCTTCTTTAGTGTGTTCAGTGTAATTTGTTGACATAAATTGTCTTAATATTATTTAACGTTAACAGTTTCCTTATTCAAAATTAATTTTTTTTATGACTGCATTGTGTAATATCAGCTGTGAGTGTTGGTGCAATAAAGTGTGGCAGTGTCAGTCAATTACATATGTGAATTTATTATTGTGTTATTACATTGCATCACGTCATATTGGAGAATTATGCAATAGTGTGTTTCTTCTTATTGTTCCTTTTTACAATATGGGGGAATTTGGGTGTGTTGGGCCTCCTTCGTCAGCCGTTTAGGCAAGTAATGTGTTGATAAAAGTCATTGTAGAATAAGAACACAAGTAATTAGCATGTGCCTGACGCTCAGGACATGTCGATGCGCCTGATGCTCAGGGCATCTCTAGTGTAGTCATCATGTGAATAAGAAACATGCGCCTGACGCTCAGGGCATGATAAAGCCCCTGACGCTCAGGGCATCTCTCATACACCTGACGCTCAGGGTATGAATAAAAACACCAGTAATTAGCATGTGCCTGACGCTCAGGACATGTCGATGCGCCTGACGCTCAGGGCATCTCTAGTGTAGTCATCATGTGAATAAGAAACATGCGCCTGACGCTCAGGGCATGATGAAGCCCCTGACGCTCAGGGCATCTCTCATACACCTGACGCTCAGGGTATGGAAGAGAACACCATAATTAGCATGTGCCTGACGCTCAGGACATGTCGATGCATCTGACGCTCAGTGCATCTCATCTGTCTCATGCACCTGACGCTCAGGGCATGAAAACGCCTATAACGCATAACCTGACGCTCAGGTTATGCATTATATATTTGTGCATATGACGGAGCACGAAGGAGGCACCTTCATTCCTACCCATTCCCCAAAAATTTCCATAAATAGTCTACGCATACTGAATGTGTTGTATCTACTCATTCCAACAGAAATACATTGTTTCTATCAATTTGTGTTATTATTCTGGAACCCAAAGCAATTAATTACGTATGTTAAAGAAGTTCGAAGAAAGTTATACGCTCAACAATGTCCATCCTTTCAAGCCCTGTAAAGAATAGTTGGTATACATTTGTTATTTATTTTAGTTATTGTTCATTTCAAGTTTAGGCGTTGTGTTTTTCTTCGTATTTTCATATTTTCTGTGTATTTATTTTAGTTTGAACCTTGTTTGATGATAAAAGTTCCAAACATTTCTATTAGGGTTGTTTGTCATCCCGCGAAAACTTAACATTCAAACAACTGATAACCCAAACCTACAAAATTTCGAACCTTAATTCAAAAATTCATGAGTAAAAGAGTCCAATCCAGAATTGATTATAAACTTTTGCACAATACGGGCAAAAAAACCGAAAAGGAAACCGCATCAACATGTGATGAATCAATAAACGAACTTTCAAATTTACTTCAAAACATCAGTGTTGATGATTTAGATATGGCAAACGATAAAATTGTCAAAATTAATGCTTTACTTGCCGACATAAATTTGCAATCGCTTTCTAATCAAATCAAATGAAATATATTGGTGAAGCTAAATTTGAAGCAGAATTTGCCAAAAACGTCGAAATGTCTTCTGCTAGCATCAAAACTTATATCAAGTCTGCCAAAGATCTGAGAAAATCAATTGGAGCAAAAGAGAAATTTCAAACAAAAAACATCATTTTGAAACAAAAAATTAAAACTACTGGTTTTCGCCTAATAAATGAACTTTCAAAAGATTTTCTAGTCAACAAAGACACATCAAACGATGAAATACAGTACAGTCCAGATGTAAGCGTACGCGTACGCTCAACTTGCAAAAATAATTGCTTTCATTTAAAAACCCAATAAGATAGCGACTTTCTTTCAAATTGCGCGAGAATAATTGCTTCGTGTTAAAAACAAAAGCATAGCGAAAAACATAGTTTATAAACAATACTCTATGCGAGAAAAAATTAAACGCGAATGCCATTGAATTTTTATTTTTTTTAACAACGAAACTAATTAAAGTAACGCGATTTTAATCTCGATATATTTTAAAAACACAAGCTCTTTTAAAAAACAACAAATCCAATAGTCTAAATGTTTAAAAAAAACATATGCTGCTACTTTTAAAAACTTTTAGTAATATTTATCACGAAACATATTTTTTAACATGCAAAACTTTTAAAAGTTCTTTTTATAAAAGGCAACGTTTAACAATGCAAACGGAAAAACCCTACGTTCGGAACTTTTCCCTTCACAATAAGATTTCGAAAACAAATTAAATTTTAATACCACAGACAAAAAATCTAAAAATAAAACTTTCGACGTTCTTGAAATATCAAAACACTCTTTGTGAGAACATTTTGTTTTTTAAATTTCAATACCAAAGAAAGAGTCTAAAAATATAACTTTTATAACGGGATCTAAAAAACATTTCTATCGTTGTTTTTCGTTCTTAAACTTCTAAAACACGATCTAAAAAAACATTTCTATTGCCGTTTTTGGTTCTTAAACTTTTAAAACGTGATCTAAAAAGGCTTTTCTATCAAAATTAAAGTTTCAATCTTTGTTAAAATATAATAATTTCTATCGCTTAAAAGCTTTATTTAACCCGTGCAACCAACAATGCCTTCTCGCTAGTTTATTTAGTTTCCACGCAAAACTTATTTAATAAAACTATTAAACGATGGCTCTTCATGCCACATTGATATAGTTTATAACATTTGCAATTATGCTATTGGGAATAGTTATGTTAACACTATTTAGGAATAGTTACGCGCAGTTATAATAAGCTATTTGTTCTTCAATAATCTTTTGTTTATTATGCGCAAGTTAATGACTTACAAAACTCGCAAGATCGTTAATAAGAACAAAAGACAAACATCTACCGCCTCCGAGAAAAAGGTGTGAAACTTGAGAGTACGCGTACGCTTACATCTGGACTGTACTGTAGTTAAAAAGGAATCGAATTTACAACTTCAACTTATGTCAATGTGAAAAATTAGCAAAGAAAATCCAGTGTTGTTGGACACTGTCCTGCCTGAATATCCAGATAAGGAAAGTGTTTTGCAAACGATAATAGAAGCTTATGAAAAATTAAATTTTCAAAAGAAGGAATATGTCGAAAATCTTAAAACTGAAATTCAAACCAGGGAGTTATCCAAAGAGAAATTGTTTAGTTCATCAAATCTTAATATAAAATTGGAGAAATTCAGAGGTTATGAATCAAAGCTTTATATTTATTCATTTCAATCCATGTTTGAGAAGCTTTATTCAAAAACAACACCTTTAAAATTGTTACCAGACTTACTTAATCATCTTAACGAACCTGAGCTGTCTTTAGTGAAAGGTCTTGAAAATATTGAGGAAATTTGGATTAGCTTAAAAGAGCATTTGGTAATTCCAAAACAATGCTTCAAAAGAAACTCGAAGATGTTAAGAAATTTGGTCCACTATGGAAATTAAAAAGTCCTGATACTTTGCAACACAGTTTATCAAAACTTATTATATTACTCCAGGATATTCTTTCTCTGTCCAAAGTTCATAATATTCAAAATATAGGCTTTATTTTGGTGATGGATTGAATATGATTTGCCATATTATGGGAGATGCGAGAGTTACTAGGTGGTTGTCTTCTATCTATGAGGAAAATTTACAAGAACCTGTAAAGTGGGAGAGATTGATTTTATTTCTTGAGAAGGAATTAAGGAGACAACAAGAGAAGGCTTTGGTTACTAGGCATCAGGCTCCGGAGTACAAAAAATATGAAAAAAATTATCACAATGATTCACAAGATAGGTACAAAAGTCACCATATAAATGATAGGCAAAGCGATGAAGACCCCATATGTCACATTGTAATGAATCTTCTAGTACTCAACTTTGCATGTCAAAAGTTTGTTGAAATGACTCCCACAGAGAGATTCAACACTATTAAGTGTAAAGGTTTATGTATTCAATGTCTTTTTCCAGGAGCATTACAATCAACAGGTAAACATTCACAAGAAAAGTGTCAACGCGATTTTATATGTCCTCATTCTCACCATGACAAGTACACAGTGAAGAAAAACGTTTTGGTATGCCAAGACCACTGTGAAACGAATCAATATGCTCTTCAAAAGTACAAAGACAAATGCATCCTTAGACAAAGAGTACCTTTGCCTGAATTCGCAAGGAACATCAAGCTGTCATTTCATACCCAATCAGCTTACGTATCACTGAAAGGTAATGCGAAATCCAACTCTGAAGTTATCACTGAACATGCTATCTGCATACTTCAAACAATCAAGGTACAAAATGAGACGTACACCATAATCTTTGATAATGGATGTGGAGATTTCGTATGCAGACATAAAGCAGTTAAAAGAATAAATGGCACTCAAGAAAGAGCTGGTCCAGTTACACTAGGAGGAGTTGGCAATGTAAAAACTGAATCACCACATGGCATCTACAGCATAACGTTCCCACTACATGATGGAAGACATGCAGTCATGACAGGAGTTTGCATAGACCGTATCGCAATCATGGAGGTATAATAGAAGATCTACCACAGTTACCAGAGTCTGTGGGAGGCCAAACCGACTTTATGATTGGAATCAAGTACCTGCGATATTATCCCAAAATAGTATTTCAGTTGCCTTCAGGTTTGACAATTTATCGATCCCCCTTTTTGAATGCATCTGGTGGCAGAGGAGTAGTAGGAGGACCACATTCTGTGTTTACAGAAATACACAAATTTCATCATCATAATCGATCGAATATCAGACAACAATCGTACCTTAGCCAGCAATATAGTCTTTATAAAATGGGCTATCAAGTCAACCCAGATGTAGCAATCCTAAAAGACAGTCATCAATTTGTACACAAGCCGTCAGTAGAAAATCATGAAAGTCCGGACACTTACATCGTCCGGAAAAGAAAATATTCAATCAGGTAGAATAATTTGGTTCAGAAATCAAATATAGATGTGTTGATAGTAGATCATGTCAGAAATGCAAAAATGGAGAGAAATTCTAAGCTTAAAGGAAGAAGTGGAACAAAAATTAATAGATTGATCAGTTTCAGTAGATGAAACAAGTAACCTCACAATTGCCAGATTACCATTCATTCATAAACCTGCAGTGAAACTTGCTCCAAACAAGAAAAAAGCATTGAAAGTTTACTACAGTCAACTCAGAAAACTTAACAAATCTGTTGATTCAGAAAAGAAAATGCAATAACTTGGATTTGTAGAGTTTATGCACAACCTTACACCGACACAACAACAGTCATTAAAACACTATCAACTCCAAAACTACATTCCCTGGCGTGCTGTTGTTAACCTACTGTTCGTGTTTAGACAGTATAACTAATTACAATAGTGTTGGATGGGGTTTTTGTTCTGTTTGGTGCAGATCTGATACATTGGTACAACGTTGCGTTGCTGTTGTGTTGCTGTTGTGTTTAATGATTGTTGTGTTAAACCCAAGTCAGAGCTACAAGGATTATCAGGTTAGTCACATATTTCACCTTTTAACAGCTGTATGGGGAAAATCGTTTACAACACCATGCCGACTTGTATTTGACGTGTCGCAACCCACCGACAGTGGAACAAGTTTAAATGACATACTTGCTAAAGGTACCAATAACATGAATAAATTGCTGGAAATTGTCATTCGTTGGTTTAGTCATCCAATCGCTTTCCATACAGATGTACAGAAAATGTACAACACCGTCAAGTTAATAGAGCAAGAGTGGTGTCTGCAACGTTACATTTGGCAGTCTGAATTGGATATCATGAAGCTGCCAGTTTGAAATGATGAAATAAATAAATATAATTTGGTTCAACAGAGCAATAGTACCGTCTGATGCCTTAAATTTAGATGTGAATACAATCGATACTGCAGATGCTAGTCAGTCAATTGCGTGTTCTGCTATTTATGCTCGTTACCTAAAAAAGGATGGTTCGTTTTCATGTCAACTTTTTTTGAATGCTCGAAAATGTTTTCAGGAGGAACAACTCAGCCGAGAGCCGAATTAATTGCTGCTAACTTAACTGCCCACGCAGGCTTTGTTGTGAAAAGATCTCTTGGAAAATTCCATATTGGATCAGTCAAACTAACCGACAGTCAAATTGCTTTGTTTTGGATAACAAATAAACAAAAAACTCCCAAACATGGGTGAGAAATCAAGTAATTGATATCAACAGATTCAGCAAACGTGATGATTGCATTTATGTCAAAACTAAAGAAATGATAGCTGATGTTGGAACTAGACGAGGTGCAACTATCTTAGATGTCAGTCCAGGATCTACATGGATAGAAGGATTCGAGTGGATGAAGTCAGACGTATCAAAATTTCCTGCATACACTTAATTTGAAAGAAGATTTACCCGAAACAATGAAAGAAATTGCACACCATGAAGAATCACCAGATATACTTGTTTTCACAGGTTTAAGAAAAATATCTGACAAGGTGATATCCAGGTACGAATTGTCAAATTACGTTATCGATCCATTGAAACATAGATTCAGTCAAGTTATCCAATTACTTGGACTTGCTTACAGATTTATCAGTAACTGTAAAAATAATTGTTTTATTACAAAATCAAATAAGTCCACCTCTCATGTGGAAACAATTATCTTGTCTAGTGATGACTTGAAGGCTGCCAGAGAGTACTTTTGGAAAAAAGCAACCGCTGAAGTTAAGAAATTCCCCAAAAAAGATTCTTATGCTTAGATATCAAAAGAAAACAACAACACTGTATTATACAGGACGTATTCTACCAGATCAGAAGTTCACTAACACGAGCGCTATGACAGATGTTATGATAGATTTGACAAGTTCCACATTTTTTGTACCAATTGTTGATAAATATTCACCTATTGCTTATATAGTTAGTATAATCAATGAGGTTCTTTGGCACCACCCTGTTGCTAAGCATTCCGGTATCGAAATCGTTCATCGATACGTCATGAAGCAAGTGTACATAATCGAAGGTAGAGAACAAGTAAAAGTTATCAGAAAAATTGTGAAAGATGTCAATATCTACTTAAACGTACTATCGAAGTTGCTATGGGGCCGATCTCCAATCACAATCTCAATATCGCTCCTGCGTTTTACGTGTGTCAAGTCGATCTAGCAGTGCCATTCTTGTCATATTCACTGCACAACAAGAGAACCACTGTAAAAATTTGGTACTTGGTGTTTTGTTGTACCACAACTTCAACCATAAACATAAAAGTCATGGAAGATTACAGCACCTCAGGTTTTATCCAAGCGTTTATTCGGTTTTCATGTGAGGTTGGATATCCAAAAATCCTTTTACCAGACGAAGGAAGCCAATTAGTGAGTGGATGCAAAAACGTGAAATCACGCTTATGGATTTGGAGGATAGGCTTCACAAAGAAATGGGAATTAAATTCGAGACATGCCCTGTTGGGGGACACATTATGCATGGTAAAATCGAAAGAAAAATTAAACAAGTTAAGGAATCTATATTAAAATCAAATTCAAATGAGAGACTTTCTAAACTTTCTAAAAAATCTAAGAACGAAGAACGATGATAGAAAAGCTTCGTTAGATCACATTTTAAAGGTTTAAGAACGAAAATCAGCGATAGATTGTGGTTTAAAATTTTAACACAAGGCAATTATTTTCGCATGATTTGAAAGGAACTCGCTATTCTATTGTGTTTTTGAATGAAAGCAATTATTTTTGCAAGTTGAGCATACGCGCAAGCTTTCATTTGGACAGTAATGTTACCAGCATTTTACTACAAGACTTGTGTTTAAAACAAACATATTTTTTGTGAAAGCAACTTTAGTCAGTATACTGTATTTAACTTGCGTTGCAATGTTCCCGAAAACTGGTTAAGAACCTCGGAAACAATAATTACATTTTGATTATTTTCTTACAGCATGCTATAAAAATAAACTTATTTCATTTTTGCAACATTATTTCGGCTATCGGAAACAAGAAAGTTATAACTGAGAGAGACACCAGTTCAGACGCTCAGTTCTCGTGTTTGGGGTTCACGAGTTTAAACGTTCCCCACTTGTCTCCAACAAAAAAATAATAACGCAGAATAAAGTAAAGGTCACAAAAAATACAAATTCTTGTCGAAAAACAAGTAGCTACTAGTAAACAAGCCAATGGTAATCGATCTACAGTGTTCCCAGGCCACATGTAGATAGTGCTTTACTTCGTTACAGAGTGCCGAAATTTTTGCGAACTGACTTTACTTTTCTAATTCGAGCACTGATAACATTATATAAGTTGTTACCATTTTCCCCAATACCATCACATTAGTAGTTGAGATAACAATCAAATTAAATTTTGTAGTATATAATTTTTATTTTATTTTTTCTGAGGATGAGGAATGTTTCAGTTTGATAAAAAATATTGTATTGAAAACTGTATGTGCTTCAATTCTATGTTGTCCTACTTCTGTTTTATTTTTGATGATTTACTGTGCTCTTATATTTTGTCAAATCTATTAGAGAAGGCCCGAAATTAAGCTTTTATCAATTTTTCTATTTAAAATGAAGATAGATAATTAAAAATAAGTTAATATTTTTTAGACTTTTAAGTCAATACTAAGAAATAAGTATATACACCAAAATGCTTAGTTGGCATTAAATATATAACAGAAATGGATTCGGAAGAAGAAGTGGAGAGTTTTGAAATTACCGATCATGACCTACAAAGTGAACTAAATCCTGGAAGAAGACATATGCAAACTAAAGCTGAAGCAATTTATGGAATCTGGGCAACATCAGACGATGAGGAAGAGGAAGGTGGAGGATACCAAAGAGGTACAAGAAAAAAGATGGCAAACTATACTCAGCCATTGGGTTTTGTAACAGGTGGACTATTTCATGACAAAGACGGAGAGCAAACTGGGAGTGGAGATTCAGGTGAGCTAGTTTTTAGTGGTATTCAATTTAAAAACAAAACAGTGTAGTCATTGATTTCAATAATGAAACTTTTACTAATGTAAAGAGGTTTTTTCTTTATTATTTTTTTAAGGATACATGTAGGACTTATCACCAAATGTTAAAAAAAACTACATTTTCTAACCACATAAGAATAGTATATATATATATATATATATATCAAACCTGTCTATAACGGCCACTTACTAGAAGAGAGAACCTGTCTATAACAATCTGTAACCATCTCTAGTTTGGCTGTCTAGGACAGGTTTTTGATGTTACAGTTCTTGGGACGTTTGCAAACAAAGGTAAATTACAGGTCTAAGATGCAATGAATTGCACTTGTTTTTTCTCACTGGCACCATTAGAATACATGCTTATTCTCTACCCATATTGTGTTTTGTATTGCCATCAGACAATTACATAAGTGTAAAACTCAAATGATAAGAAACAGCGATGTTTTATGTTTATCAATCAAAAGTTTATCATTATCAATCTACAACTAATCTAACACCACAAAAACTAGTATTGAATAATGTTTTATTTTTTTTTCATACTGCAAATCCCTGCCACATACAAAGAAGTTAATAAGAAAAATAGAAGTACTTTCCAACATTGAATCTAAAAAGTTCTAACAAAAACATTCAGACTTTATTATTTTAGTCAACTCATGGAAATATTTTTCTACAATTAAACATAGCGGACTGTACAAGATAAATAAAGTTTTGATAAAAGTTTCATAGCGTTAGAATGGCTTATCAGAAACAGAGAATGTAATAATTTAACCCATTCGCTTTAACATACCTCAATCAGAAACTGCCTAATGCATTCAAATCGAATGAAAACATCAAGAAACGTGCATATGGACAAAGAGTGCTAGAAGTAGAACACGGATCATTTACACCGCTGATTTTCACACCATATGGGGGATCCAGTCGAGAGACAGAACATTTTATCTCCACTCTGTCGCATAAAGTAGCGGAAAAAAGAAATCTAGAACAAAGTACCGTTACAAACTGGCTTCGGACGAAATTATCATTTTGTTTACTGCGTTCAGCAATACTCTGTATTCGAGGATCAAGAAATACAAAACGAAGGTTGATAAAAGTAGATGTTGATTGTCTCGAGATATCAAATGCAACGAGCCAACTTGTCAACTGAGAGATTTTCTAAAATTTTTATGTTTCAATATATTGAAACTCGATTATACTACGCACAATCGCCTGTACTATATCAGTCTGAGAAACAGAAAACTTTGTTTTGCTGTTTAGCTAGCTATTTTCTTGTCACTTGTAAAGTTTATAATTATTTAATAATGTAGCATGTAAAAGTGAGTTGGCTTTATTGAAAATTGTGCAAAATAGAAGGAGTTCCCAACAACAAAATTACCATGAAAATAAAAACGACGTACTTCAGCTGGGGACAATCATATTTAAGTGGCTGTTATATACAGGTTGTGATGCAACTAGGGAGCCAATTTTGTGGTTGATCCCTTTAGGGAGGTAGTCACTATGGCAGATTCAACTGCTATTTAAATTGAAGGGGTGCACTTTAAAGTGGTCATTATAGGCAGGTGGTGGTTATAGAGGGGTGACCGTTAACACAGGTTTGGCTGTAAGTATATTGTTTTCTAAAGAATTGATAATTTCTTATTGAGTAGGTGTATTTCAGTGCTTTTCATAAAAAAATTATTTGAATCTACTCCATGCGAGCACTAAATTAATTTTTTTGTGCTCTTTCTCAAGAAGTTTTAACTAAATCTGTGATTTTAAGATTTGATGCTTTATAAACTGTTTCCCATTAACTTTACCTAAAGTCGTATGTAAAGATGACTGCATTGTGTATACCTGCATTAGGTAGAATAATGAAGTTCATATTTTTATAGGTGACGAAGTAATCAACACAGAAGATGCCAAGAAATTTGTGTCAAGTCAAAATAAGAAAAATCAAACATTGAAACAAGATGCTTCCAAAAAAAATTTTTTTGGTAATTAAATCTCTGACAACAGTCTTTTTTTTAAAGCCTGTTGTTTAAGGCATGTCTAGAAAATGAATTACTAAGCTTGATTCACTCAATCAAATAAGTAGGGGTGTAAAGTCTGACACTGAAAGTCTATATGTAACATTATTTAATATACTTGAAATAATGATATGCCAAGATGACTCAAAGTTACAAGAGAATTATGTAATTCTTTTAAAGAGTAAACAGTAATATTAGGAGAAAAAATACAAGTACAATTTTGGTTATTAAAAGCCAAAATTCCACTTTATAACTTTGCTTTACATACTTCTCTATAAGACTTGTTAAAAAACTTAAAAGAATGCCAAAGAACAGTGCAAGTAATAGTAACATGTTCATGAATATTGTTATGTGTGAACTGCCTCAAGACCAGCACAAAATTTTTACCAGGAAGACCAGACTTCAAGTAGGTAATGTAATTTATTGCTATTGTTACATTTTAGATGGTGCCAGATTTAAAAAGAACACAAAGTAAGATGTTAATTATATATATCCTTGTTTTGTACTTGAATACTTGAAAGCTTGAATACTTGAAAGCTAATCGGCGTGTGATTGAATTTTCTGAAAATCCGCCCTTTTGCTTAAGATCACGTGGCAACGTGATACCGAGGTTATTACTGTAAGGCCTGTTCTACACCAAAATTAAATTCTATTATACAAGCTTCATACAACCTACCTTTTTACCTCAATTGCTGTACATCATTAAAACCACAAATTTGCAAAAGGATACTGAACTTTGTATCTTACAGATGGTTTTGACATTTGCTTTATAGACAATTTGGAGCATGGGAAAAATACACCACTGGTTTTGGAAGTAAAATGTTGGAAAAGGTAACAGCCCACAAAATATTTTTATTTGGTAGATTAACTATAAAAATATATGTTATGACAAATCTTTAATCTTTTAATACATACTATTTCAAATTTGCAACAGTTGTAATTGTGGGGACAAAAATTTTCTACATAAGAGAAACATTGTTATGTACATCAAGGCTAAATCTGTGTTAATATACTGCCTTGTGCAATTTTCTGTTATTCAGGACAAAGGTTTAATATTGTGGAGAATTTAAAAAGATGAGATTTTTATGAATATACAGTTACGTATGTTCGATGCATGACCCTTTCTTCTGTCATAAGCAAATTGGATACTTAGAATGTTTTATATGGCTGTTATTTTTAATTAAAGTTTCAATTTTAATCATGTATATTCAAAAACATTTTTTTAGATGGGATACAAAGGAAAAGGTCTTGGAAAAACTGGTGAAGTATGCTAAAAAAATTATTTATTACCACAACAACTAAAAGTCATCGGTCCTCCCAACTTTTGAGGAGAAATTTTAGGAACTTATGAAATTGCCAGGTCAAATTTTACAAATTCCAGTGTTTAAAAAAGAAAACCAAAGAAAGGTTTGAATAATATCAAACTCCAGAATTTTGCCTTTACAAAAAAAATCGAGAAATGTTCACACTGCTTAGTCTCTTATTTTTTTTATTATATATTTTTTCCAGGGTATAGTTGAACCTGTTCAAGCATTTAAGCGAGGAGGAAGAGCTGCAATAGGTGCTTATGGTACAGAAAAGCCAGCTGGATCTGATGTAAGTAATTTGTTGTTTGGTTTGTCCTAACCACCTAAATGTTAAAACAATGATTTTCGAATTATGTATTTTTATTACAACAACTTTTCTGTTTGAAATTATTGGATCTGTACCAGGATTTGGTGACATTCTTAATTTAAAAGTCAAGCCTCATATATTTATGATAATGCACTTTCTGGTTTTGTACAATCTATGTAACCTTTATAGAGAAACCTAAATTCTTGCTTCTAGGCTTATAATTTAAAACAAAAATTAAAATATTTCTATGCAGTCACTCACAATTTCTTGTTTTCTTGTAAGCTTCAATGCATGTACCTTACACAATTCAACTATATAATTGGGTGCTTAACCCCAACTGCATATCACAAGATAAAAAGCTTGACTGCCTTTTATTTTTTGTAAATCTCTTCAATTTGCTGGATTAATGCTATTTTTATTTATCTGAAATTCTTATAATATTTTAATCAAACTAACTTGTGCAACTTCTCAATTTTAGAATATGCTTTGAAATAGCAGGCCGTAATTCACAATTTGCAAATCGAAATGTTGCAAATCATTCTAGAAAGAAAATGTATAGACTGGGAATTCCAATTTTTGATCTTTTTTGTATCATCTATTTCTATAATAGTTTCAACAAAATACCATTAACAAGTTATCAATGGCATATGGCTTATGGTTGCTTCCAAAACACATCTGATAGATTTTTCTCTACAGTCGGCAAATTTGTGTGAACTGAGTTTTTATATTTCAACTTTTAACCCTAACGTACTTAGACACCAGTTTCTCTTTCAAACAGAAAAATGCAAGTAGGCATGAATAAAGCGTTAATAGGGAAAGGCCTTGAAATTACAGAGGGTAAAAAAGGGTGGGATGGGCATTAAATGAATCAAAAAAGTTTTTTATGTTCATATTCTGAATAAAAACTCGTTTGTTAACCCCCTTATGTTAATATTGGTGAACTATTTATAATTATGACTATCAACATGGAGGAAAATAATAGTAATTTTGCATTCTTTAATTTTTGAAATTTTTCTGACAGTGTGGATAATGAAGATCACATTTTTATATGTTGTAAATTTATGTCTCCTTGTTACACATACTGTTTTAAACAAATGTTTATATTTTTAGCCTGTATATGACACTGACGAAGAGGAAGAAAAAGAAATTAAAAAAGAGATAGAAAAGCTTCATCAATGGAAAAAAACAGGCCAGGTCATTGTCTTTTTTTTTTACTAGCAGCAATTATTAAGTTATCTATTTCTATAATAATACCCAAAATTTGTTTGTCTGCCAAAACCGGACCATGCTAAACCGCACAGGAAATCTTTAAACTACAAATAACAGATGTGATATATTTTTATCAACTTTGCTGTAACAGACAATTTTTGTGTACTTTCCACAGACTAGTATTTAAGTTTGCTTATTTCACAAGTGCTAGAATTTTTTTAGTACTAACCCCGTGTTTTGCTTGCAAAAAATTCTTTCTAGTAAAAAAAAGATATCGATTTTCTTTTTTGTGGTGCAGTAGCGGAGTTAGATCATCAACAAGGAAAACAATCGTATGCAAGGCAGTCAAGTCAAAAACATTTATTGAGGCAAATACAGCATGTTTCAGTACTTCCAGGAGCGATAAAATATCTATTTCTGTTTAAAGCTATAAAATGGTGATGAACTAACTTTCAAGCGTAGATAGGGTTGATAAATGTTATTGCTTGTTGTTTGTAACAAAGTGTTTGTTGTAGGAAGTAAAGAAACCAAAATACGTATACAAAACAGCAGAAGAAGTGAAGGTACAGGAATTTGTTTTAAAAATGCTTTTAGTTAAAAAGTCATTAAAAATATTTTTTTCGACTCGGACTACATGGTTGGAAGTAAGACACTTGTACACTTGTGTACAACCCAATGCCCAGATATCCTTTTCTTTTCTATAAATTGCAATGAGAGACATCACTTCTGAGTATTATCTTTGTGATTATTTTTAAGGTGAATCTGGTTAGCCTAAATTATGCAGGCCTTTCTAAATATTGACTTGTCAAGCTTAAGATTCAAAAAATCACACAACATCATAAGTATAGACAGTTAAGTAATGTTGTAAATTGCATTGGGTGCCCAAAAACACTAGGCGTATATGTGTGGGTGTATGACGGATATTTTTTTTTCTTATAAAAAATCATTTTTTAGATAGTAATTATCCATAAAAGTTTCAACGGTTTGCTATTATAACCTGTATCTTTAGAAAAGTGGTTCAGCCAAGAAGCTTGCTCCACTACTTTCTCACAGCAATGTTAAGGTAATACATTCACTTATAAAAAAACACAATGATACATAACACAATTTTCATTACGCAAGTTATATGCTGTTAGTATTATTAAACAAAACCTGGAAACGTTATTATGTTGTCTCATAGTTGTTTAGTTTTTCCCCCCTCCCCCTCCCTCCTTTATCATCTAAATAATTTCCAAATTGTTTTTGTAGATAGTTGACATGACTGGTCCTCAAACAAAAGTTCTTCAAGGTTATGGTTCATTAGGCCATCAACATGCAAAACCTGATGAAGCAGAGAAACATCCTGGTAACACTTACACTTCTGTCTGTCTGTTCTCCTTTATTATGGACAAATTCCCAATTGAAAATACCAGTTGACTTTTTCAAGCATTTCTAATAACTAATAATTAATCTATCCTGTTATCTAGTTCATATTTTTATTTCTTAAAACCTCTCTGAAAGCTAAAAATTCATTTATTGCTTATGCATTTTTATTTTTTATTGGTTGAAGCATGAAACAATGAAATGATTTAAATTTATTGCTTTGATCATTCTTTGGTAGATATTACAATAATTAGTGTCAAGAGAAATGTTCTGAACATTCAAAATTTTTCCTTTGACAGGCTCAGTTGGAGAATAATGGCCCTAAATTGGAATTTCTTTACTTTTATATTGACTTAAAGATAAAACCTACTACTAGCCTGTATTTATTTTATTTTCTCTTTTAGGTATAATAGAAGATGATAAGAAAGCCTTCGATATTCCTGAACTTGTTTACAATTTAAATTTACTTGTTGACCTAGCAGAATCAGAGATTATCAATATAGATCGCCAGTAAATTCCTACATTTTATTTTTAAATAAACGCATGTTTTGATTTTGTTAAGTTCCTTTCCTATATTTTTTTTTTCTCCTAGACAGCGATTTGAAAATGATAATGTTGTCAATATGACACACGAGTTGGTAAGACTTGAAAAAGTTTGCATTGAAGAAGAAAATGAAATCAATAATTTGGAACATGTGTGCAAAATAATAGATCGGTAGGAAAGAATTTTTTCATTTATATTTCGACCCCCCTCATTCCCCATTGTAGGTGTCACCAATTAAGTTTTTATATTTGTTGTGCCATGACAAATTTAATATGAAATTATGGCTATGTATGGGGAATAAAATGACAAACTAACAAATGTCAACCGCAAAATAAATAAAAAAATCTTTACTCCATTTTTTAAAAAGGTTTATTTACAAATTTCCATGCATTCCCCTCAATTATTTTTCATTCCTCCCAAAAAAAGGTCAATAAGGGCAATTTTGTAATGATCCAGTTAGTGTTGGGGTACGGGTGGTTTACACTATGTGTTTAATTGTATTGCAGCTTTACCTGACAGTGAGGGACGTAAATCATGAACAAGATACAGAAACCTTATATTTATTTAAATAAATCATTTATTTAAGCCGGGTTCCCAGTGATGACATAAGTATAAGCATAAATAATGTACGCATACCCAGTACATGAATAAGTGAGGTGACAGTGTTCACGCCTATTTTTTATATTTATTTATTATCAATATTTATACAGAATATACATTTCAGAAAAATCCTGCTTTACAAATGTGACCTGTTAAAAAAACACTAAAACTGTACTGTAGATAGTTTCAGCGAATGGAGATTGTTTCGTGTTACCCTTCCATGATTGAAAAGTTGGAAGTAATTGTAGAAATTCGAACATGTTCTACCATGAAAACATTTTCGTACAATTACACGCATTTCTGCATTTCTTTGTATGGTATTATAAATGTGTTGTTAATTATCCTTCTTGTCTCACACAAATTTAGATTGATGATACAATTGAAAATGATTATAGGTGTAACCATCGTTTTGTAAACTTTCTCCGCAATTGTGTCATCCATTTGTGGTCGTAGTTTTGATAGTAAACAGAGTCTTCTAAAAGCTTTTTTGTAGGCGAAATCAAAGCTGGTGTTGAGAGTCATTTTTGCATCTACAATTGATCCCAGTTATTTATAACATTTCGTTTCTTTGATTTTTACGCAACTGTATGTTAAGGATATCTTTTCCCATAGAGATATTATTAAATTAATTAAATTATTATTAATTAATTTATTTCCCTCAGCATTTTTCAACCTTTTACTCTTTCCAAAAAGCATCCATTGAAGTTTATGCTTCTACAAATCGGAGTTCCCGATTCGAAACCCTTTCCAGGATAACAAAATCTTCACTGGAGAAATAGATTGCTGTGTCGTCCGCAAATTAAATGCAAATTGATAGCTTCAAGTAAAACGCTATGAAACTTGTAGAATATTAGAAATAATAGCAATCCGAGTATGGACTCTTGAGGATCGCCACACATAACTGGCTGTGCATCATTTTTTATGTTATCAACGACTACTTCCTGCTTTTTGCCTGTGAACCAAGCTAGTCTGTAACCAAGCTAGTCTGTAAACAAGCTAGTCTGTAACCAAGCTAGTCTGTAAACAAGCTAGTCTGTAAACAAGCTAGTTTATTACTATGTATAACATAAACATAACATTTAGCAAAAGGTGGAGAGAGGATTTTTGCTCAAAAAAAGTAAAAAAGTATAGTTTTTTTTCTTGTTTTTCAGTTCTGCATTTGAAAATAATTGTTAATAATGTGACATTTGAAAATAATTGTCAATAATGTGACATTTGAAAATAATTGTTAATAATGTGACATTTGAAAATAATTGTTAATAATGTGACATTTGAAAATAATTGTCAATAATGTGACATTTGAAAATAATTGTCAATAATGTGACATTTGAAAATAATTGTCTATAATGTGACATTTGAAATTAATTGTCAATAATGTGACATTTGAAATTAATTGTCAATAATGTGACATTTGAAAATAATTGTCAATAATGTGACATTTGAAAATAATTGTTAATAATGTGACATTTGAAAATAATTGTCAATAATGTGACATTTGAAAATAATTGTCAATAATGTGACATTTGAAAATAATTGTCAATAATGTGACATTTGAAAATAATTGTCTATAATGTGACATTTGAAAATAATTGTCAATAATGTGACATTTGAAAATAATTGTCAATAATGTGACATTTGAAAATAATTGTCAATAATGTGACATTTGAAATTAATTGTCAATTTGAAAATAATTGTTAATAATGTGACATTTGAAAATAATTGTTAATAATGTGACATTTGCAAATAATTGTCTATAATGTGACATTTGAAATTAATTGTCAATAATGTGACATTTGAAAATAATTGTCAATAATGTGACATTTGAAAATAATTGTCAATAATGTGACATTTGAAAATAATTGTTAATAATGTGACATTTGAAAATAATTGTCAATAATGTGACATTTGAAAATAATTGTCAATAATGTGACATTTGAAAATAATTGTCTATAATGTGACATTTGAAAATAATTGTCAATAATGTGACATTTGAAATTAATTGTCAATAATGTGACATTTGAAAATAATTGTCTATAATGTGACATTTGAAAATAATTGTCAATAATGTGACATTTGAAAATAATTGTTAATAATGTGACATTTGAAAATAATTGTCAATAATGTGACATTTGAAAATAATTGTCAATAATGTGACATTTGAAAATAATTATCAATAATGTGACATTTGAAAATAATTGTTAATAATGTGACATTTGAAAATAATTGTTAATAATGTGACATTTGAAAATAATTGTCAATAATGTGACATTTGAAAATAATTGTCAATAATGTGACATTTGAAATTAATTGTCAATAATGTGACATTTAAAATTAATTGTCAATAATGTGACATTTAAAAATAATTGTCAATAATGTGACATTTCAAAATAATTGTCAATAATGTGACATTTGAAAATAATTGTCTATAATGTGACATTTAAAAATAATTGTCAATAATGTGACATTTAAAAATAATTGTCAATAATGTGACATTTAAAAATAATTGTCAATAATGTGACATTTAAAAATAATTGTCAATAATGTGACATTTGAAAATAATTGTCTATAATGTGACATTTAAAAATAATTGTCAATAATGTGACATTTAAAAATAATTGTCAATAATGTGACATTTAAAAATAATTGTCAATAATGTGACATTTAAAAATAATTGTCAATAATGTGACATTTAAAAATAATTGTCTATAATGTGACATTTGCAAATAATTGTCTATAATGTGACATTTGAAATTAATTGTCAATAATGTGACATTTGAAAATAATTGTCAATAATGTGACATTTGAAAATAATTGTCAATAATGTGACATTTGAAAATAATTGTTAATAATGTGACATTTGAAAATAATTGTCAATAATGTGACATTTGAAAATAATTGTCAATAATGTGACATTTGAAATTAATTGTCAATAATGTGACATTTGCAAATAATTGTCTATAATGTGACATTTGAAAATAATTGTCAATAATGTGACATTTGAAATTAATTGTCAATAATGTGACATTTGAAAATAATTGTCAATAATGTGACATTTGAAAATAATTGTCAATAATGTGACATTTGCAAATAATTGTCTATAATGTGACATTTGAAAATAATTGTTAATAATGTGACATTTGAAAAATCGTTTAATAATGCATTTAGCTGCAAAGCTGGTCTCCAACCGGACAAAGACGAAGCGTTGACACTGAAAGGATTAATACAGTGCTTTCAAACTTTACAAGAAAATTATTATGAAGAGTACAAGGTTATTTTTTTAGTTGATGTTATTTTTGTTACACTGTTTCTGTTAAATACTAAGCGGACCTTCTCCATGTTTGATATTTTTGGGCAGGTGGGATGGTTGCCTCACCACCAGGGTAAGTCCTTAGAGCAATAAAAAGGCACATCATGGCTTCTAATAATGCTGTTTCCAAGCATGGGACTAGTATTTTAACTAACTAAAGTCTTTTGATTAAGTTTTTTAATTAACACTGCTGCGCTGTGTGACGTCACCTTGTGCGATTATACCTTTTGTCATGTGACTGTATTTTTTAAATTGAAGTTAGGATCATTTCATCTTACTCATATAGCTTTAATGTGTTTCTACAATCAGCATAACGTAAGCATACTCTAACCTTAATTTTTTTTTTCATTTGCTTACCAAAAAACATATGTATTTTATGTTTGTACTGAGCAATATCGACTATTAAAAAAAGTTTCTCTTGAGAAGTGTTTTATTGCTATTTTTCCAACCTCTTGCTTACATCAATATTTGACAAAATATTTCAATTGTTTGAAGCAATACAAACTGAACACATTAATTGATTTTCAAATCCATTGATGCATCAACTTTGTTGTTCAACTTTATAGCTTTATGGATTGGAGAAACTTGTAATCCCGCTTGGATTTCCCTTGCTCTCTCGACATTTTTCAGCATGGCATCCATTCATTAATCCAACATATGGAATTGATGTCGTGAAATTGTGGAAGAATGTATTGGAAGAGGATAAACAGAATACAAACTTCAATTCTGAAGAACAGAGAAGGTAATGATTTTGTAATAATACTTTTCCTTTGCACAACTTCTATTTTATTAGGAGTTCAAAAATGTGAGGGTGACAAACGTTTTTCCCTTACGCACTCCATCCTCTATCTATGCACAATTTTATTAACAATTGAATGGTGTAAATAAGGTTAAAGGTTCCAATCCTCTCTCTGGTGAACGTTGTACATGTTTTTTTTCTTCTATCACGTGACTAGATTGCATTTTACACTTTTGAATCAGTGGTAAACTTGTGGGTTTGGCGGATATTTTTTTTTCTGTCAACCATTTTTTATTAATTATTTAAAAAGCTAGGTCGGTTATTTCTATGGTGATATTACATCTCTTTTTGAAGCTAATTGTGATTTCTGCCAAAAAAGACTTGAATTAAAAATTAAGAATTTTTTTTTTCATTTTATTTTCTAACGAATTTTTTTTTTGAAATTTCGAAACGCTGTAAGCGTTTGTTTTGTGTGTTTACGAACTTAACTCAACACTTCAGGAATTTTAAATCGTTTCAATTTCATTTCATTTACAAAACTATAAATGACTCATTAATTACTGAATTAAGAAAAAACGTAAATGAGCCTTTATGTAAAGGTGTTTTCGTCCAATCCAGTCTTCATAAGATTGCAAACCAACTACTTTCCAACCCTGGTTGCAAGAAGTCCTGTGTTATCAAACATGAAGACTAATATATTTCTTTCTGAAAGTCAAAAGGCATAAAATTGTGTTGGGGGAATATATCTTTGTCAAAAATCTCAAGATTTCTGTTGTGGTGCTGGATAATTTCTTTGAAAAAAGACAAAAATAATGATGGAAAACGAATAGCATGTACAGACCTATAAATATAAGAGATTTACAAATATTTACCTGTTTTTTTTTTAGCTTAAAATGATTTGAGAAATGTAAGCTTTAACTTCCTTGACCATATTTTTGACCTTATTTACTTGTTTTTGAACGAGGTACTTAATAAGTGCAGTTAACGGCATGTATTCAACGACATAGTTAATAGAATCTGATCTTATTATTTTAAGGTAGAAAAAAACAGGGAAAAATTTTCCTATTTTAAATTCACGGAGTGTGGAATATATTCAGAATGGACTGCCCTTCACATCTCTGAAATCTCAAAATCATAGTTGCCTATTTCATCACAAACAAAGCAAATATGTTTAAGTATATTTACAAGTGTATTTACAATTTTTATCTCCTGGCATGTTTGTAACATATTTCCACGGCATATGATTTTTCAATGTTTTCTTTTACATCAATCTCAGCTAACCTCATTTCTGTCTGAATTCGCGTCTCCAACTTTCCCTTTCTTTCGCATTACCAAACTAAAAAGTTTACGTATATGCCGTTTGCAAAACTTGCACGCATCATTGTTAGTGATAATGAACGTGAACGCATACACCGTACAGCTGCTGTTGGAAAATATAAAACCGAATAGAACGAGGAAGGAAAGCCCTTGCTTTGTGTTCGACGTTGTTTGTTCGATGAGCTCTAACAAAAAGGCTGGTGCGTTGAACAAAGCTATCGTCACTAGAAAGATTGAACAGAGTTTGTTCAGTTCTTTGTTGACATACTGCAGATTCTCGTCGTCCGTTTGTTTGTATTTTTTGTAGAGAACAGCGGATTTAAAATGTAACGAGGTTACCATTATGAATAAAACAACATCAACTGGTATTGCGATGGAGGTATACGCTTTCGCTATGTTAACTGCAGCTGCTATCCCGAGTGATATTGTCTGCATGAAAGCGACTATGGTCACATACGCCACATAGAGAGGAATTTTGTTCGATTTCATCTTCTCGTGGTACTCCTCCACGAACTTGATGCGAATATGGTTATCATAAACCATAATCATAATTATGTAGATGGAAATCAAGCGGAAGAAAAACATAGCCAGTGCTGTTTGAATGTTGACAGCACAGTGATGTACCTTGTACCCGTTGTCGTAAAAATGATAAAGCATGTAGGGCTGTGTGACCAATGCTACCAACATGTTGGACACGCTGAGGTAAAGCATGGTGCGTGTGGCACGTTTTTTAAACATTCCAGTTTTGAAGACTGTAAAGATAACGATCAAATTGGAGAAGAGATTGAATAGCATAACTGTAGTTTCCATTATATAGATGGTGTTTTTTTGGTGCATTGATAGCGCTTCCACCAAACGATGATACGATCGGCAGTATTCGCTGTTGTTCATCATGTTGTTCTGTTCTTGTGTTTGTGTATTCTAGCTGGAGATTTTTGGTTTGTTTTTTAATGAACTCACTTTCGTCTTTCGCAGCAATGAGAAAACGTGTTAAATTTTGTTGTGTCTTTCGCATATCACTTTATCGTTTTAAAATTTTCTTTTTTTTCTTTTTTTGTTTTCTATAGTGTTGCCATGGGAATGTGTTTCATCTTCTTGTTTAATTCACAAATAATCTCTATTCAAGTTTCAAATTCTTGTTGAGAGGATTCGAATGTTAAATAAAAATCAATTAACCATTCACGACGTTGAATAATTTAAGACTACAGTGAGTTTTCCACAGGTACTTATGGTTGAGCAAAATGTAATGCAATAGTGAGGTGTCTGTCCATTCAACGTTGTTTTCCTCTTTAAAGTTTTTTTAACGCTGCTATTTTGCTAGCCTCGTTCTGTTCATTTAAAATTTTCGTGCTAATATTTTTATCTTTTTTTTCCATGGCAGTGCAAATATAATATGCATGTACATGTAGAAAGAAATATTTGTAAAAAATGTAATTCCTGTTTTTCATAAATAAATAATAAAAGAGGGAACTTAAGATAGTGTATTGCGCCGTTTTTTAAATAAGTTTTCTAAAAATAAGATGAAATATACACAGATTATATATAAAAATACGTTTCCCAAGTCGGTCCTTATAAATTTACAGCTTAAATACATTCTCAAATCAAATGCTCAGAAATTCAAGCATTCAAGAACTTGCTACCTTTGACCACGGAGTATAGTTTAAAAAATGTAATGTCCCTTTGTTGAAAAAAAATTGAAAAATATTCGCGTATTCGTGACCATCGTTCATACAAGATAGCAGCTTTTAATTGTTCCAATGTTAATGTGTCAAGTATAACACAAAGGGTACGACAACCCATCTCATGCTGACGCATAACATGGTTGTCCTGCAGCGATGGTAACGGCACTTTTTTAATATGTGGACTGTGAACCACCGACCACGTGATCATGAACTACCGGTCCACCTGGCCACATAAAACAAATAACATCCTTAAGGAATATTTTATGGATCATTATTTTAAATTTGAACCGTAATCCCAAAGGTATTTAAACCTGTTCCCTTGAAGGAGTATATTCTTGTTCATGGTTGTGTCACGTTGGTCATGGTTGTGTCACGTTGGGGCGAGACAATCGAACGCTGTACTTGCTAATAAACTTACACTACGTTATAGTATGGGACCTTTCGAACGGCTGATCTGGGAAGTTTGGATGCCTCACTTGAGAACTGCAATCAGGTATGTTAATAACTTTTAGCCTAGGGGTGGACAAGAAAATGCTGATGTCATTTTTCTTTTTATACACTCCATTGTATTGTTGTCGATGTTAGTGTATTGTTGCAAGACCGTCTGTTTTTTTGTTTTGTTTTGTTTTATTTCATTTTTTTCCCAAGAACCCTAACTTTGTTGTTTTTCGCCGACAATCTTTTGACTTTAAACCCGATTTCTGGCCGCTTACTACTTCAAGGTTGGTCAACCTGAGAACTAACATTTAGTTCTCTCTAATATGAGCCTTTATTTTGATATCTAAGAAATAAGTGGTCACGTGTTGAGCTAGTAGATGGTAGTTCGGCATTTGGCCCGTATTGAGACGTCACTTGGCGTACTTCGAAGTGTAATAGTCAATAACCAATAATTTATTAGCAAAAATTTAGATGCAGCGATAGAAACAAAGTAACAAACTACATCACATATTTAAGAAGCTAAACTCAAATGACGCCGTAAAACAATTAAAAGTTGTGAAGTTGTTATTTTAAGAATATAAGAAAAAAAACATTCTAATGAAGTTCTATCTTCATCCACCACAAAAAAGTGCTCTCGTTTGCTACTTAAATACACTTAAAATTTTCGTCATATCATACTCTTTTTTATCGTCATCGAAATAAATAACAAGTGAAGCTGTTTTTTTAATAACTCCTTTTACCTAATTTGCATGATACTTACAAAACTTCGGAATTAAATATTAGATATTATTCTACCAAATTTTAAAGTAGACCTGACAGAAACTTGATATTGGATATTTACACGAAACTATAATCTTCATAAAATTAGTTCTTTCGATGATTCCCGTGATTTTTCCATTTACGATATGTAAAAATTGGAAGATCTTAAGTAACTCTTTTTTAAAAAATTTGTCCTAGAACTTAACGTGAATTTAAGAGCAGACAGTTTTTATTGAACAAATTTCAAACTTCTGTTGGCGTCATAGAAGCAAAATTTTATTGCGAACATTTTGTTTTTTTGTATGCCATACTACAGTAAAAAAATAAGGAGAACTGGAAAATAAATTGTTTTGTTTTTTTACATCTTTTTAGCCAGTGGATTCCGAAAGAATCTGAGAAGTTGATTGAAGTTATGGAGGCCTGGGTACAACTTTTACCTGACTGGGTAACTGCGAATATTCTAGATCAACTTATTCTGCCGAAACTACAGGTAAGTGTGACGTCATTTTTTGTTGGTCAGTGTAAGTGCTGAACAAATAGCTGGTCTATTATTATTATTTTTGATTTATTTATTTTTTTAGCGCGAGTGTTGTTTTGCTAATAAAAGAAGTTTAATGGTAACCACAAGCCTGAAAAATCCAAAATAAATAAATTTAACATTTAATTTTTTTTACAAATCTTGTGGAAGGAATTTCCTTAAAAACTACATAAAAATTTACAATTAGTAAAGTCCTGGAATTCCTAGAAATATGGCAGGGTTAGCCATTTTGTTTTGGAATTGGCCTGGAATCTCGGGGTTTAGGTTTTCTGTGGTGACTATGAAGAAATTATATTTTTCTTTTTTAAACATATGGAAAATATACATAAGAATATTAAAAAAAGATAAAAAGGTTAAGATTTTAGCAAACAGCACGAAACTGCAATATTGCAAACTTTTGAAGTTCTTTTTATTCATGATATTAGCACAGAGCTGTTGAAAAATAAAACGTTTTAATTTGTAACGTTGTAATATGTATTCCCTTGTATCAATTTACATGCTTTTTTTTAAATCTTCGTCTCTCACAAAATCAACTCGTGTATTTTTTCTCAGGCTGCTGTAGAAGGTTGGAATCCACTGACGGATCCAACTCCTATTCATTCATGGCTTCATCCATGGTTACCTCTCATGCGTAAGTTAATGTCCAAGAATACACTCACCGTTTTTTAGTTCGTGCAGATTTGGCTTCCTATGATACAAATTATTTCCTTCAAAAGCGATCATGGTCGCAGCTCCCAAGATTTCAACGTCGGTGCTCAATATGCTTAGTATCCATCATACTAAATTTAATATCAAGAAAATAGGTTAAATAAGATCACGTGTTTACAATATATCTCTGTTTATCTCTTTCTCTCTATTACCTATCATAACTCTTGTGTCATCAAAATCGTCCCTCTTCTTCTGCCCAAGTCCTCTCCATCGTCGATGTCTTTACGACATTACATCTTCCCCTTCGCTAGACGATATGCACGTAGTCCGTATCTAAATGTAACAAAACAACAGCAGGCAACGTTCATATAAAATGTCAGGGGTTTTGACTGCTGAACTAACTTTCTTTAACATAATGTCTTATATGGTCCTAATATTTACACATGGATAGTGTTCAGTATTTCCTCCACTGGTGAACTGGTTTTCTTGATCTGGTGGGATAAATTTGCGATTTTGGTTGGGCGGTGTATAGTTTCTGAATGGAGGTTTGTTTGCGGGTTGCGATACTGGAAGTTGTGGCTCTATGGCGATGTCTTCCTCCTCCTTTACAATGATAGGAGTTGGTGCAGTTGTCGGGATACTTTTAAAATGAGAAATGTTTCTTGTGATGTTGGATGAGTCAATTTCCGATTGAGCGGTAACCATTGTGTCATTTATTTTCGTAACTCTGTAAGGTTGTATGCTGTAAGGAGTGGAAAGCTTATTGTACTTCAGTTGCTTGACAATGACACGGTCTCCTTCATATAACGATGGTTCTTTCGTATGTCGACGTTCATCTGCGTACTGTTTGTTCTTTATTTTGGCCGCCTTGTCATTGTCAGGGGCTATTTGTTGCTGGTTTTCGTATGTTAGTTTGTTGTCTATTGATGGTATTGAGTAACTAATTTTTCTATTGAACATCAGTTCTGAAGGGGCAACTTTGGTGGTACTATGAACTTCTTCCCTCCAATCCTTGTGTTCTAGTTTAGCTGTCCTCATTATTTTATTAAGCGGTTGCCTGTGGCCATAGTGGAGTGATGCGTCTGTGTTTTATTCCCCTTTGTTTGAAGAAGATTTGATTTTCTGCGAGCTAATGGTGGGCCATTATCGGAGATAACGTTGCGTCGATCACGACAAATAGGTAGTATCCTGTGGGAAATGGTCCAAGAAAATCAATGTTCAAAGTTTCCCAAACTTGTTCTAGTATATCCATTATTCTGATAGGCGCATCTGCTCCTGTTGGTGTAACAGCTTGGCATGGAATGCAGTCTTTTCAACCAAATCGTCTATTCCTTGAAAATAAACTTTCGATCTGAGTAACTCTTTTGTTTTCTGAACACCTTGGTGTCCTTGATGAGCTAATGTAACAGCAATGTTATGGTAGCATTTTGGTAAGATAATGCATCTTTGTTTTAAGACAATGTCTTTGTTGTTCGATACAGTGAGTTCGTGTTTGAACTTGCGGTAATGCCTCAGCTCGTCTAGTTCTTTGCTACTTAAATCAGGGTAGTTAGTCGGTTTGTCTAGTAGGTGCCAGTTTTTCTTTTCTATAATACTGGCTAGATGTTGACATATTTTATCTTGTGAAGTTTGTGTTTTAATATCGTCTAGGGTAATCGCTTTTGGACATGCATATGTGGCTGTAAAGTTTACATATTCTTCTATACCGTTGCTTTTTTTGTCGTCGCTAAAGGTGTGAGGATGTCTGCTAGCGTAATTTCTGCACTCTTTACATGTTTTATTGTGAAGTTGTAACCTTGAAGTCGAAGTGTTGGTCGCTCGATTCGCAGAGGTATCGTGGATTTTGGGTTACTTAAGAGATTGACTAATGCTTTATGATCGTTGAATATGGTTAACTCTCTACCGATTAAGTACAAGCGATTTTTTTCGCATCCGTAAACTATGCTTAAACATTCTCTTTCGATTTGCGCATATTTCATTTCAGTTTCTGTGAGGGATTTTAATGAATATGATATAACCTTAACATCATCTTTACCCTTGCTTTTCTGCAACAATACGGCGGATATACCATATGGGTTAGCGTCTGTAAACATAAATGTCTCTTTGTTTTCATCAAAATATGCTAAGCAGGATTCACTACTCAAAGCGCTTTTCAAAGTAGCAAAGGCATGTTCACATTCGGATGTCCATGTCCATTTCTCTTTGATCAATTGTTTAAGTGGATAAGTTATTGTACCGTAGTCCAGTATGTATGTTTGCATGTAGTTGGTGAGTCCCAAAAAGCTTCGAAGTGACTTGACATCTTCGGGTTGAGGCATGTTTGTAATGGTTTCAATTTTCTTTGGGCTTGGTTTCATACCTTCTTCTTAGAAGATATGCCCAAAATATTCTAAATTGCTTTTGCAGAATACACATTTTTCCAGGTTTAATGTGAGTCCTTTCTCTTCGAAACGTTTTAATACCTTTTTTAAAATAACGTCGTGCTCTTCTTGAGATTTTGCGAATATAAATAAATCGTCCGCAATATTTTCAACTCTATTAATGTCTGCTATTAAGGATCTAAGCACATGTTGCATTTCTTCCGACGCGGAGTTCACGCCAAAAATCAGGTGGGTGTAACGTTTTATTCGAGTTTCGGATTGGAAAGCGGTGATAGGTCGTGACTCTTCGGATAATTCCAGTTGATGAAAAGCACTTCGCATATCTAACTTGGTAAATACTTTTGAGCCACTTAGCTTGATTTTTAAATCCTCTACGGTGGGGGTTGGATATCTTGTTCGGTTAATAGCCTTGTTTGCTTCTCTCATATCGAGAAAAATTCGTACTCCTCCCTCGGGTTTGGGAACAGTAACTAGCGGATTTAACCATGGCGTCGCTTTGTTTGTGACATCTTCTATTATGCCTGCTTTCTCCATTTTGGCGATTTCTGCATTGACTCGCTTTCGTAAAGCAAAAGGTATGCGTCTTTCTTTTTGGGCTACTGGGGGTACGTTGTTATCTATGTGAAGATGCACTTGATAGTCCTTCAGTTTTCCGATTTTCTCACTGAACACGGGCATATCGGAAAAGTGGGACGCGGGACCCTGTTGAGTCGGGACGCGGGACTCGGGACCCGGGACACGGGATCCTGATATCGAGACGTGGGACGCAATGCGGCAAAATTTAGATGATACAAAATACTGACCCACGCTATAATAAAAAAGATCATAAAGTGAGCAGTTTTTATAATTTTTGTTCTATAAAAAAGTATTCCTACTGTGAGTGTGGGTGCTGTGAAAAGGTGATTTAAAAACATCTAACATTTACAAGATGATATACACATAGTAGATCTTTAAAATTTTAAGAAAGAAAAAAGATGAAAGAGATGAATATGCTATTAGCACCGTTATGTCACGAGCCGACATTTTGCTGCACCAGCGTGTCTATTATTCAAGGTGTTGAAACAATCAAATGACTTTTTTGAGCTATGAATCCAGGTGTGTTAAGTTTCCAAGTTAGTTGGGTTGTAGCAGATTACAGAGATTGTTTTAGAATTATTAATAGCGAACATTTAAATTACAGAAAAAATAAACACGTCACGGTAAGTGTTTTACATGTCTTTTTTTTATAACAATTTTATAACAACAATGAGGCTGAAATTTTATGAAAAAAATAAGAACAGAATAAGAACAATGGCAAGGCATTCTCGTCCCCAGAGCTCTTTGAGATAAACTTGAAAGTTTATCTCAAGGAGCTCTGGGGTCGAGAATGATGGCAAGGCTGAAATTTTTTCCTGCAAAAAACACTATAGTTTATTTCAACACGGGATGATATAAAAAGAAAAACACGTGTAAGCACAATTATTTTTTCATACCAGGATGAGGTCGTAAAATGAAATACACGCTTTTTTTTGTAAGAATAGTGTTTTTCCTTTTCAGCCTCAATATTCTTAATTTTTTACCACTATCAACCTCATATATTCTTAATAATATTCTTGGCATGACTACACATGAAAACATATAAACAGCCTTGATATAATAAAATTGCTGTAATTTTTTAAGAGTATATTTTACTACGTTTAACGGATACATTACGTTGTTGCGGATAAAGAAGTTTAGTTTACTTGATATGTAAAAAGTAGAGCCTGGATATATTCTTAGGATATTCTTAATTACGATGTTCTTATTTTTTGATCCGCTTTTGTTATAAAAAAAGCGTGTACACGCAATTTTATAAGAATTTACTTATAACAATATATTTTATAGTCTCAACTTTTTGTTCTAAATAAGAAATTTTTATGATGCACACAATTTGATTAGAAGTTCAATTTTTTAATGCATATATTTAAACTGAACTTCTTTATTTGTGTTTTTAAGATGATCTTGAAACGGTGTATTGTTCTTATTTTGTTCCTATTTTTTAACCATTCGCAGCCTCGTTTTCCTTTAAAAAAATGACATTTTCTTTCATTTTCCACTTTTAGTTCTTTCGTCGTGAATGCGAAAGAAGACGACGTTAAGGTACACGCGATGAAGGGGATGGACATTGCCTGTTGTATGCCATAGAATTTGCGATGCAGATGAAAGGCATGTCCGCCATTCCATCCATACAAGGAATAATTGATATGATCCGATTTGAACTATTGAAAAATATGGATTTCTACGCTGAATTCATCAGAGATATTGACATACTACATCAGTTTAATGAATATGCGCAACAATATTTTTGAAATACGCCTTGTGTATGATTTTTATTTTTATTTTACATCTTTTTTTAGAATTTCTGTTCATTCTTTGTTCAAACGTGTATATAACACACGCATTGGGAATGACTACCATCGACTTATCATATTTTCCATCCAATTTTACACATCCAATACACAGTCCCGCGAAACTCTTAAAATATGCATTTTCCAGGGTCACGCGTCCCCCGTCCCGAGTCCCAGGTCCCGCGTATCGCGTCCCGACTCAACAGGGTCCCGCGTCCCGCGTCTTACTTTTCCGATATGCCCTGAACACGGTATCTTTATAACTTTCTAAAAATCTGCGGAGGTGTGTTGGAATGTTTTCTTTTGATTTTAGTTTATCAGGTGCTTTGTAGTCTGGCTGCATGCTTCGCTGATTTTGTAAAGAAAAAACTTGTTTCTTCATCTGAATGACGTCAAGATCAACTGCTGTTCGGCCTGATAATAGGTTTCTATGGGAAGTGTCTTCCGTACGTTACGACGCTTGTTTTTGTTTTGAGTAGATTTAATTTTTTTGGAAGGCGTTCGTTTAACTGATTGAAAGTACGCAATTTGAGAATGTTAATGCTAGCTCCTGTATCGACTAGAAAATTTACTTTTCCTCCTTCTAATTTAACAACAGTATTGAAATCAGAATTTTGCTTACTATTCTTATAACTGTGATTACTGTTACTTGTGTTTTCTGTGCTATCGAATGGAGAATTCACAACATCAGACGAATTAAGACACAGTACTAATCATAGGATGTTCACAATCATACAAAGTTTGGATAGAAAACAACATTTCATCATCAGCTTCAAGGGTATTTTGCATAACAGAAGTTTAACGGCGAATGAGTAACGTTATTCAAGGGCTGTCTTGATTGGTAAAAGGATCCCCTCACCAGACGTGCTCGGGTGTTTTGATGTCGATATGTTTTGGTTCTGCAACATTTTGAAAAGTGACCCTGGTTTCCACATGCGTTACAAATTTGGTTTTCAGCAGGGCATCTGTTTTGATGGGGAAATGGTCCATCACAACGATAACATCTAGCATTTTGAGGTCGGCCTCTTTTACTCATTCCTCGTTGGTTTAAAGAGTGTGGCTTACCTCGGCGGTCGGTGTAAACCGACCGCAATTCATTGATTCGCTCTGTATCGTTCGCCTGTGCTTTTTGAAGAATTTCTGCTTGCTGTATGGTGCTTTCTAAAGTCTTTCCTGTCACCAGTATTTCTTCCAAGGTTTTATCAGGATTTCTGAAGCTATATAAACGTAACTTGTTGTTAGTAGTAGAAAGTTCAATCTGTCTTTTGATTTCCAAATTTTTATCGTGAAAGTCACATTTTACTGCTTGTTCTTTTAATCTATCCGTCCGTCTGTCTGTTACGCAAAATGGTAGCTTAGCTGCGACGGGCGAACCCGTGGATTTTTCCACGGGCTAACGACTATCGTATAAAATACTGATGTATCGTTTCATCTTCTTGTTGTATCATATTGCGAAATAAATATGTTTCGTAACTCTTATTTACTTGTGGTTCGAAGTGTTTTTCTAACGCCGCGATGACATTCGGATATGTTATATCTTCTTCACGTTCAGGCTTAACATTTTCATATATTTCATACGTGCTATCTCCAACGTAGGTCAACAACATAGCTAGTTTTTGAGACTCATCTGTGACACCAATAGCGTAACACAAAAGTTCAAATCTTTGTTAATACTTCTTCCAGCGCGAACTGAGTGTAAACACGTCTTCTGTGGAAAACTCTGGAAAGGTTGACAGATAAGATTTCGAACAGCCATCGCAAGTGCACAAACATTTAAAATTACTGCACAGATAAGAATTAAATCTTGTCGAATTTAATCTTGTCGAATTTAATCTTCGTCTGTTATTCCCTTCTCCTCGTCGCCAGTTTAATATCGGGAGAATAGGTTAAATAAGAACACGTGTTTACAATATATCTCTGTTTATCTCTTTCTCTCTATTCCCTATCATAACTCTCGTGTCATCAAAATCGTCCCTCTTCTTCTGCCCAAGTCCTCTCCATCGTCGATGTCTTTACGACATTACACTAAAGATGAAAGCTGTTTCAGAATTTTTATTGCTCGTTGAAAAATATATACGCTGCAAACTCCTTGGAATTTGACTTACGTCCTTTTTAAATTAGGAATATACTCTATAAGAATATTCAAGAGGAAATTAGACAAAAAGCTAAAAATATCCTAAGAACTTATTGGTTTTAATTTTTTGATTTTTTGTTTAATGTTTGCTTTTTACTCTTTAGGTAACCGTCTTGAACCACTGTATGGACCTATTCGTCAGAAGCTAGCAGCTGCTTTAAACAACTGGTATCCATCTGATCCTTCTGCAAAAGTTATACTCGAACCATGGTTAAAAGTTAGTAGCTACAATAACAATTTAAATTTTTGTTACTGAAGTAATATTGTTTACCTCTCCATCAACGTGCTGCGTAGATTTTCTAAGAGAAATTAAATGAAAATATAATAAATGCATTTTTTTGAACTGAGGCTTGACGTTTATGTGTACAGCATGATGTAATTCGAACATGATAAAACCGCAACTATCTATGCTTTTGCGATATCATGCTTCTTTTTTTTTGCAAGCAAGTGTACTTTCGAAATCAGGCTGGCTTGAGTAGGCACACGTAATGCTTATTGGAGAAACAGATTAGGAACTTAAACGTTGCCTTGTGAACTATACGGATAAGATGAAATGTTTTTACTTTACAAAACATGGCTACAAAACTAAAGGTTTACACAAGACAATGTAGTGCTAAAAATTAACCCTAAATATACTGGGCACTTTTTGAGGCTTATAAATCTGGGGGTGGATTCTGCACAACTTTTAATAGACTTTTCCAAATACCATCAAACTCGGCACCTTATAGTATTTCATAAAATAAACAAAATGACAATCTTGAATTTATGCTTATGTCAACTCTTTTCCTGTGACGTCATCGGTAGCTTGACATTTGCCTAAAATACCACTATCTGCATAAAATTCAATTACTTTAGTTTTAGAACGAATTTTAACATTCTGTTTTGAGTTTCTAATGGCCAAACAAAAGTTATTTAACACATTTTCCAGTTTTTACATAATTCGCATTAAAAAAGGCCAAAGATTGCCCGAAAATCCGTTTTTTTCCGATTTTTGGTTTAAATCTGAAAAAAGTCAGGAAATCGAGATAATCATGTGTCTAAACTTCGCAGAATGGTTCCCTTTGATAAACTATACTTGAAGTTAAGGCTTAAAAGACTGTCTAATTAAAAACTCCATAGGAAAAAACACAGATTAAGACTGATCAATATGCTTAGCATACGTTTTAAATTTCCTCCGTCTAAGCCTAAATGTGCTTTAAAGAGTTAAAAAAATATGTGAATAGTTGTTTTGGTTCACCGTACTCTATAAAATACACGTCAAAATATTTTAGTAATAACGTAATAATTAGAAAAATTTAAATAAATAAAAAAACGTGTTTTTTAAGAGCTCTTTTTTTTAGGTCTTTACAAGAGGAAGTGTGGAAGCGTTCTTGTTAAGGAGCATTTATCCAAAGCTTGAGCAATGTATGATCGAGTTTAAAATCAATCCTCATCAACAGTTGTTAGGTAAGATTAGAAGAAAAGAAGAAGCATATGCAAAGTTTCTACTGTATCGGAGTCTTAGTGTTTAATTGGGGCAAATATTACCTTGCTTTTACCCACTCCCCTAATTATGCAAGATTTAAACTCAAACTACGCACGTTTTGATACAACGCACGTGGGCCTTAACCTTAAGTGGGCCTTAACCTTAGTTATCTTAAGGCAACTAACGAATGCGGAATTAATGTTTGAGAATAAACCCTGTATTTGCATACTCTAATAGTTTGGACAAAAGTGTGCTCTTTGAAGTGTGCTCGTTTGCAATTTCCTTATTCCCCATTTCGCACAATTTTCGAGGATCACCAACAGTTCCCACCTACCTTTTCTTTAGAACCATTTCACTGGGTTATGGCGTGGAAAGATATCATCAGTGTACACCATATGGTTAGCATACTGGATAAGCACTTTTTCCCGAAATGGCTGCAGGTATTAAGGTCCTGGCTTGGAAACTCTCCCAACTACGACGAGATTACAAAGTGGTGGGTTTAGTTTTTTAAGCACGCTGTCGCATAGATTATTTTCCTACTTTTTTTCCTATTTTTCCATCTAGGTATCTCGGCTGGAAGTCAATGTTTTCAGAAGAATTTGCAGACAATCCAACTATAAAAGGTATTGATTTTAACTGACCGCTTGTTTTATGTAAGATCTTGTTCAATTTAATTTCTCAGTCGCACACCTCCGCCTTAGCTGAACATCTATCCCTCTTAGGTGTTATTACATTGATTTTTAGAGCATTTCAATCGAGGTTTAACTCTAATGAATCAAGCAGTTAGTGGAACTCTCCAGCCTGGTGCTCGTGAGAATGTAGCTTACTTGACGAGTACTGAAAGAAGGTAAACCTTAATCATACCACTGATTATGGGCTTATATTGCTATGGTTACTTGTGCTTCCCATGTTAATATTAAATTTAGAACTTAATGGGTTTAAATCAATTTCTTATTGTGATGCGTTGCTTTTAGGCGAGAGGCTGAGCAGGCAGCAATGAAAGCAGAGAAGGTATTTTTTAGAATTGCTATGATGGCTTTTTGAAACAATCTCTACCTCAGTCCATCTGAATTTTCACTGGTTTTAGGCTGAATTTTATTGAAGTTGATTTTTAAATGTTCGCTGTCAAAATATATTAAACTTTTGTAGGAACGCGTGTGTAATGTCGGTTTTTATCAAAATATTCTTCGTTTAAAGATAGGCGCTCAATATGCTCAGTATCCATGATTATTTTGATTGGTTGCTGAAAATATATCCCCAGCAAATTCCTTAAAAGTTGACAGACGATCTTTTTAATTAAGAATATATTCTATAAAAATATTCAAGATGAAGTTAGACAAAAAGTTAATATATTATCATAAGAAAATATTGATCTTAAAATTTGTTTGCGTCAGATTATTGATGTAAAATGTATTTTTTCAGGATTTAAAGTATTTTTCCCGACAAAATCTAGTTGTTGGTCAGTTCAATTAGGCTGCTTAAACAACTTGTTACATCAGTTTTGCGTTCTCAGATCTTTCAATATTAACTATACTGAGAATATGCTAAGAATAATTAGGGTGATTTTTGTAAAAAGGTAAAATATTTATTCTTATATAAAAAAAGCGTGTGCCCAGATACTGAAAATTGGTAGCTGCACCTAAGAACGCTTATATGGAATGGAAGAAGGTGTTTACGCTACCTGAAAAGGAAAACAAGATTAGACAAAATTTCCGTTAGCGATAAACCCACAAATGTGTCTATCCATCCTTATTTAATTAATGTGGCCTAGCTAATGCACAACATACTTAAAGGGAGTCTGGAGGCAAATATGGTTTTCGTGCACTAAAAATTGCAGGATGAATATCGGATTCTACTAGCTGTATAAGTTGTTTCATAAAACTGAAAAGTTGCGTAAAAATGTTGAAAAAATTTTTTTCGTTATTTTTTTCTTGTATACACAGGCGCAAGTTTCTGCATCAGTTACTGGTGGAGTGCCGACAAGATTCAAAGATTTGGTTGAACAAGCAGTAAGTTGTGGTTTGCTTTACTTCTTTAAGTCTTCGCAAGAATTTCATATGGTATATTATATGTGAACCCGTAATCTTTTCTTGTCTTAGAGGATGTGTAAAGCGAGCTTGACAATTTTTATCTGCGCGTGTTCTGAAAAATTACCTTAGACATGCTACATAATATTTGCACTGCTTTATCTTTTCATTTTTTGTTTATTTTATGCAATTACTTACGTCATGTGTGTGTGTGTTTATCTTAGGCTGAAGACAACGGCATATTGTTCATTCCGCTTCCCAATAGACGTCACGAAGGCAAGACTGTGTATTCGTTCGGTAAATGTGTCATTTGTATTGACAGAGACGTTGTGTTTTATTCCTCTGAGGGAAATTGGAAACCGTCGTCTCTTCAAGACCTGTTACGGATGGCTAGATGATCATAAATTTACTGCTTGGCCGGATTATGAATTTAGCATAGAAGGGTGTGTTTCACTCTACTATCTTGATGTTGTGATCGTATGGCGCGCTATGGTGCGTTAAGTCAATACTTCGAATGCTATGGGTGCATAAATATCGGGGGCTTCTTTAATGTTGAACCATGAACAAAAACAATATAAAAATACAATAAACAATTAGTTTGCGTAGCTGTGAAATATAAGGGAGCGGAATTTAGATTGCTATAAACCTTTTAATTGTTCGTTTTGTGTAAAGAGTTGTTTTCAACCATCTGCTACTATTTAATAGCTTAGTGCAGACACAAAAAATGTAAAATCTTTATAATATTTTTGTGTGTATTGACGGGTCCTTGCCGATGTCAAAAGAAAATTGTCATCCACGGGTCATTGGTGACGTCATCAAAATTCAAATGATGAATCTTTGTTATTTCTTTTAGTTTAGTTTAGTTGATGTATTGTTAGGTCTAGCTGAAAAAAGTGTCATAGAACTTCTCGCGTGAATATTATGTTGATTTTATGCATAACAAGCCTGACGTTAAGCCTTTACATGTTAGGCGCCATCTTGCACGCTTGATGACGTCAGTAGTTTAAAAGTCTCGAAGCTGTGAAAACAAACGATAAAATTTATAGATTGTGTCTGCGTATGTATCAGAAATAAGGGTTAGGTTATTACCTCCATAGTTAAAAGAACATATATAAGGATGGCTTCAGAGATCCCAAACTTTAAAACATTTTAAAAACATTTATTGCTACCAAGAAGTGATTCAAAAATCATGTGACAATTTTCCTTCCAAATTTAAGTAAGAATTCCAGGTCATTTACTGAGTAATTTGGTGACTTTTCAGATTTTTGCTTAATTTTACAGGGTCTTAAATAAAGATTTTACCCTTATAAAGGGCGATTTGCAAGCCTTAAAAGTAGGAGTACAAGTAGTAGGAGTCCATTGCAATAGTTTTGGTAAACTTGACATTACAAAATTTTTAAGGTTTTTTTTCAAAAAAATAATCTAAAGCCAGAGCGTTCAAGGTCTCCTGGACACCCTATTCTAAACGTTTTATGTTCGGGAAAACATACCTCGGCTAGCCAAACACGTCTGTTTAATTCTGATACATTTTTTTATAAGAAACAGACAAACCTAAAATATTTAGTTTCGATTTTTTAATAAAAACAAGCGCGACTAATTATTATATTGCGGCAGTAATTTGCAGTGTCTTTTATAAGTATGTATCATGGGCCTCCTGTCTGTGACAATAATTTCAAAAATCCTCAATTAGCGCGAAATAATCTAAATCAGCTGTTTTTTAAATTCCTGGCAAAAAGGTTAAAAATTAATTTATAATTATCAAGAATATTTCTAAAGGAATTAGACACAGTTAATTAGTTTTTTAATTTTTTTCTTTCTCGAGATAAATCGCGTGCGTCATTACGACTGTGAGAATTTTTTGCAGACTCGATGAGTCAGTTTTGACTCATTTAATTACGAGACGACGTTCTCAATAAGGATTAATTTGTATGCTAAAGAATAACAAAGAAACGAGTTGCAACTTGTATTTTGAATTTCAATGAGTGGCCTACTCATAGGGGATAAGTCAATTACGAAAGATAATTCAAAACATGTGTTCAATTGCTACTTGAGAAAATTAATTGACTGTTGTGTTTGAAGCTTGAAATTCTTAACATCATTAAGAGATGAAAAATAAAGCAATTATGTTCTTCACTTCACATCAAAAAATTTTTTAAAAATAATTTCGCGTTAACGAAAATGTGTCTCCAATTCTGTTCATACAATTCGTAATGTAAGATGCAGCACGAAATCACACCCAAAAGCCGAGCCCGTTCTGGGGTGTCCATCTTTTTAATATCAAGGCTTGCTTTGTCAAGTAAAATAACCAGCTTTTAGCTTGCTCTGCCAGACAATCTTGTCCAAGATAAAAAAAGTATTTTAATTAAAAAAGCAAGAAAGATTTGAGATGCATCTCGCTGACAGTAAGGCGAAGTTTACAGTGCCATATGAAACTTTGATAAAATGTGAAATCTTAAGATTAATACGGCAAACAAATTAAAATAAAAGCAAAAGACAGATTGAAGTTTTACTTTCTCTTTTACTTTCAAACAAACAAACGTAGTAAAATACATTTTAAATGATTATTTTTCACATAATCTATTGTTGCGATTTTGCAAAACTTTTACATTGTAGGGCTAAGAATTTGAGAACAAAATAAGACCAATTTTCTGTCGTTCATATAAAAAAGTGTACTCGCCTTTTTTTTTAATTCATTTTCCCTATGTCGTGTCAAAAGCTCATTGCTTTGTGCACGCGCATAACAGATCTCTCTCCCAGTTGAGGGATAATTTATCCGCTTTGTGGTTTCTTTAACGGTTTCTTATCCGAATTTTACTATCGAAGAAGATTTATCAACTGGATAATCGTTTTGCTTATTGCTTTTGAAACTAGCCTAGCCGTTTCTACGATAGTTTTTGTGCTTAACAACTGTGCTAACTTTCGTCAAATAAAACTTCATTTGTTAATAGTTCGTTTACCCTTTAAAAATGTTATCAGGAGTAGAAAATAACTCTCATATTTTTTTTTTTTATAGACCCACATTTTTATTATCTGATATTTATTTAAAAGAAACAGAATTATAAGAATCAAGAATCTAGCAATGTCAGCCGCGAGAAAAGCAGAGCTATTGATGGCTTATTTTTTCACTAGCAGTTTAGAAGTAATATTTTTTTTTATTCTGCTATCTTCTTCTATCGATTTTAGATTTAAGCAGTAGTTAGGCACTTTTCTGTGACAGTGTGACAATGAATAGCAATGAATAGCGTAGCAACCTCTACGGGGCAGCCACCTAGTATATTTTTGCTGGCTCCGTTTTCGTTGCTTTTTAAATATTTTTAAAAAGACACTGATAAACATGGATTAATTCACTGCGTTGTAAAAATAAACAGAATAACTCTCAACATCTCTCACAACATTTCACAATTTTTGACGCTTATTCATTCGCTTGCAATATTTCGTTTTCGAGATTGGTGGCACACTTAGCAAAAACATCCTGATTTCCTTCTTAAAAATCAATCACTTAGTATTATTCTTTATATAAAACCGCAACTTTTCCTTATTTACAAAAAAGAAACTCGATTACTTTTTGTTGACTTGTTTAATCAGTTGTATAAACAAACAACATCGGATCGTATTTTCATGTAGCCACAAAACATAATTTACACAATGATACTAAAATTTGAATCTTAATAACAAAGCATTGTGCAGTCTGGTCTTGTTTTTGATTTCAGAAGGCACAACTAAATATCCTTTTTTTATGTTATCTAAAACAAATTTTCTTTTTTGAGACACAACATACTACAGTAATACAGAGAGGGCCAAGCGTCATCAGTTTGTCTTTTGGTAAAATTACCACGCATTTTTATGTACCACGTAATTTATCAGATCAGTAATGCATATCCGCAATAAATATGAAAGTTCTAATATGTTTTTTGTTAAACACACACAGGAAAATGATAAATTGAACTTGGAAAGCAATCAGGATTATTTACTTTTGTTAACCAACGTGTTCCGATATTTAACCGCATCTTCCGAATTTACCGGTTTAGGGAAGCATATGGCTGTGGATTTAAATTAGCATTTGGCTTTACCTTATTGCCAATCGGGATATGGTTTTTGTTTTTTTCCTCAATTAGACTCGTCATGGTTTCCCTGTCGTTCACTTATGTCCAGTTCTTTTTCTTCTGTATGTGCGTGTCGATTTCGTTTCCCGTACCTCATCTTTAATCCGTCCTCTATCACCATGGAAACTAAATCCAAAACTGTACGGTTCGCTCGTGCTTGTCTTCCGATTTTCTCAGCTACATCTTTAATATGATTAATTTTATCCTTCACTTTATTTTCATCCACTGCGTTTACAGAGAAATGCAACATGTCGGATAAATCTTTCAGCTCAAGCACTATATCTTCAATATCCTGTACAATCGTAACTATACTGATAATAATTTTAAAAGTGACAGTCAAAACCTCTTTTAAATCGTCTAAAATTTGACTGGCATCTTTACCTACACCGATGATAAGACCCATATCTTGTCTAGCAGCACCGTCTTTTGCTGCAGAGAATCATACTGAAGCTACATGTAGCATCAGAGAAACTCATAGTGCGCATTAATAACAAATTTTACGGCAACCGGCGGTTTAAAATGTTTTATTTCAAGAATTTGCAAATGTTAAAATACAAAGAATTTGAAAAAAAATTGATAGCGTGTCTGTAACCCAACCTCGTTTCCAGTTTTATTTGCCTGAAGACGATGATATCATTTACCTGTAATATGCTTGAGAGGGATGGGTTGCATCAGCATTGATGTTTTATGAATTATTGTCTGCATAACGAAGCTACTCTGAATTGCACTGAGGATTATCAAAGATGAACACTGTCTCATACTGGTGTGTATATGATATTAAACAAACATTGACGGTTGCTTTGATTTGCAGTAATGTAAACAAAGCTAAGAAAACTGACTGTTTAAAGGCGATCGAAGGTATGAAAAGAAAGTGTGACGTGGTGTCGTGGATAAATGTAGAGACGCGTAATTGACGACAACAAAGTGGTTTTAATGTTTTTTCATAAAATTCTTATCGATAAAATAAACATCCGATTTTTTTGAATTCATGTCACTTGATACATGAGACATGGCGGCCATTGCTGTGAAGTTTAACATTATTTTCAAATACTTCAAATTTTTCTGGATTGGTTACTTTTGTAAGAAGAAGGAAAGAAGAAAACATCTGCTTTTGTTTAGTTAAAACTTGCGGTTATTTTTCACACAGATTTCCCACCAGTGGTATATCAAACATGGTAGCTGTGTAAGATCACAAAAGAGTGTGAACTGTACACTAAATGTCGGGTAACCACGTTAAGGAAGTGTGAACAGAGACATAAAAAAATTTGTAGAGAATAACTGGAAACTGGTCGAGTAAGTAAAATGACATAGTAATGTTCTTCTTAAAAAAACGAAACAGGTTAACCAAAATAAGTTATTTTTTCGAACGGACTTTTAAGATCAGCTTAACGATAGAGAAAGTGATCCTGATAAAGATCCAATCTTAAAATATAAAAGTTGTTTGTTTTTCCAAGAATCAAAATCGGATGTTTCAATATGAAACAAAAACATAAACTTTCAGTCAATTGAATCCTGGTTTTAATGACACCCATCATGAAGCTGACATATGTAATTTCACTAATTTTTATCGCCAGTTTAATACAAGTCTCGACAATCGGCAAGAATACGCTAAAAACGCGCATTCAGCAAAAAAAATATTTTAGGGTAAAAGCTTATTTAAAGGGAGAACTTATTTAGCTATTGGAGTTGCTTTAGCAGCAGCCTGAAGTAAATAATTCTGTTTCTGTGTTTAACTAGTGTAAGTGTTTTAATCGAGTTGAGACGAAATATTTAAAACATGAAAAATAACATTATTTTATGTGCACGTGAATTAAAATTTGTCTATCTGCTCGTTTTGAGTGAGACATGATAATTTGAAATGTTTATTTTTTTCATTATACCCTAATTACTTTTTATATTTTATTTCTTTTATATTAAAGTTTTATATTGATTTATTTTTCAATAATAGATTTTGTGAATTTTTTATGTATCTGTCTGCTTGTTTATTCAATTCGTCAGATTTATTTAATAACAAAAGTTCGAGTAACCGCAGTGTAAAATATGCAAAAAAAATGTCCTCCAGGGAGTGACGACAGCCTTTTTGTGAAAAATAGATAACGCAGATTAGAACTGACGCTCTTACGATTTAGTAGAACAGAAACGCTAAGGGAATGATCAGTCAATATTATGTTTTTGCAGAAAAGAAAAACAAACGAACTCTGAGTTTCTTTTTGTTGTTAATGCCCTAAAGAAAATTTCCGACATTTGATGTTAAACAATATATCATCTTAACTGTTTCAAAATATCTACAAAAAAAACAATAATAGGAGGAAAACCACCATATTTCCAAACAGATTGTATATTAATTTTTCCTTGTTTATAAGTTGCTACGGCGACGACTTTCGAACAGGAAAGTGTGGTACTTTTTGTCAGATGCAAAAATCGTCACTTTCTAATTATGACTTCGAAGAAAAAGCACTTTGTAATTACGCCAACGACGGTTTAACCTTAATGAGGTAATTAACCATTGTAAAAGAAGTCGAGAGAGAAAACAACAGAATCATTTTCAAGTCGGAAACAGGATTAATTGAAAGAAAATTATACAAATTAGATTCGATTTTCATCAAGCCTTTTACCCTTTATCAACTACACCTTTTTGAAATTATTTTGCGACATCTGAGTCATCATTCAAGCAGTATGTGGAACAGCCGGTCATCTCGCGCATTGCGACAGACAAAAAAAAATTTTTTTTAGAATCTTGTTTTGTTTATCTATATTTTACTTTATATATTATTAAATCTGAAGTAAATAAAACATAAAATTAAATTTTTTTACGTAACACTGACATTAACCAATTTCTTTTTACACCAAAATCTGACAAACTTTATCCAATTTAGTACTTTATTAGCTACCTAGTTTTAGAAATTCGAATTTTAGTGCGAGCTGTGATAAGAAACGCCACAAAACATAAATAATATAACTCAAAACTGCATCTCTGTATATATACACTATAAATAAAACCCTATTTACACACGGTTAGATTAAATTAAACTTTTGTAAACGTCACCTTAAATTAAATTAAAAATATATATTTAGGTTAACACGATAATATCGTGCGTTTGTTCGAAGGTTTCGGCTTTTTTTCGATTTCCACGCATTAACGCACCTTCTAAAAAACGTTCTGTGTAATATTTCTCACTCGTTGGAGAGGTCAAAGTTAATTCAAAATCATCTCCTTCTTCTCTTCCATCTTTTATCGTGCCCCAAATCGCTATTTTATCTTCGAACACTGTAATTCGACCAGTGAACGCTCGAATTTCTTTCGTTCGAACTTTGTGTACAATTTTACATTTTCGTGTTTTTCCAGGCACTTTCTTCATCAACGTAATTTCCCAGTTATAAACACAACTGCAAGGCTGTCCTTCACTTGGGTATAAATTTATTTTGAATTTGTTTTGCTGTAATTTAAACTTCTGTGTTTCGATTATCTGGTTTTCTGCTGTCGCGGACATATCGAATTCATCCCAGGAACAAGCGGAGAGCCTTTTAAATTGATGCAACGAGTCCTTGACAACACTACAACCTCTTCGACGTACTTCTTTCGTGTTGATATTTCCCAAGGGTTTTCTGGTCACTTTTTTCATCAAACCTTCCATATCTATAAAAGTCTTTTTTTTACCAATAAAAAGCCAGATAAAAGATTACTATCAATGAATGAACACGATGTTGAATAACTCTTTAAGAGATTTACGTTGTAAACATAAAAATGTCTCTTCTAATTTGTGCTCAAGCTAGCAACGTATTCGTGTGCGTTTAACTTTTTTCAATACGTCCACACTGATTGAACGCTTGAAGTTTATGAACAGGCTTGCCAACGGACATGCTTTCATAAATTTTTAAAGGTATTTAAAGAATGTAAAATATGTAGTTTTATAAACCAATCATATTGCTTACATAAGGGAATTACCATTTATAATTAAAAAGTACAATAATTTCCGGGGGTTGAGTTATAGTAAAGTTAAATGTTTTTCTAATAGAAATAAAGGAAAATTGTTAATTTTGAAATCTGTAGTTTATAACTATATTGGGAATTGAATTATCAAAAAATCCTCCATTCTTATTTGAAAAGTAAGAATTATTTCCTATTATAAATATTAACATCTACACCCGTTTAATTCTTTGTTTATTCAGCAATATTTCTTTCAAGTAACAAATGCAAAATCTTTGGCAAGACTTTACAGAATATGTTCGTGTCGTTTTTCCCTTTGGCTAAATATGCTCTTAAGTTTCTGAATTAAATTAATATGGTATAATAAATACAGTATAACCTAGCTACAAACATTTTTTTCTTGGAAGGAATATATTTTTTTAATATGATAAAAAAACAAAACGTGTTTGGACATTAATCATCCATTTAATTTCACTTTAACAATCCATCAAAGATAAAACACGCGCCGAACAACTCGACTTTATTATTTTACCGACGACTGGCGAGTTTTAATCATGTTGAAAACTTAAAGCGCTTCCGACCAAACAAGAGTAATCTGTACGCGGACTCTACGACCTGTTTGCCTCTGCTGAAAAATCATCGAAATAATGACTCGTCATTTAGGGGTGATAAGAACAAAGTGCGGCGGCACACCACACCTGAGGCAGCGCAGACATAAGAACGTAACCTTTGTTTACATTATTTGACTACATGATATCTATTGCGTTTGATTTCTCGCAGCGCAAAATAGTAGGTCATTGTTAACGTTTTGAAGATTATGCCAATAAAGGGAACATAACTGGCTTTTAGGGAAGATGTAAAAATGGCAGATCAGCTACTATACACTGTAGACGTGATAATTAGCTAACGTTAAGTCACGTACTTATTTAAACTTTCAGAAATGTTGTTAGTGAGAAGTCGTTTTCAAGTTAAAAAAATTTCGAAATCAATTTTGTAGTATGATTTAAGCGAAAACTTACTTTGTAAAAGAAGTAAAATCAGAAAGCAAGTTATGAAATAACGTAGTTGGGCATGCCTGAGAAAAACTTATGTCGCCGAGCATTTGGATTATATATGTATATAGGACATGATGCATAAACTTTATCGTTGAATTCATCTATTGTTTTGTTTTATAATGCCCGAACAGACTTTAAGTATACAAATTACACAACTCTAATTAGAAGAAAATAATAACATATCTGTCCCATGCGTTTAAAGTGACTTTTTAAAATGACTAATCGTTTAATCATGTGGATTATTCTAACGGTGTAAAACAAATCTTGTGGTTGGACTGGTTGAATTTTGGGGACCAAATCACTCTAGTATGTTTCCGAAACTTTGACACATTAAAAATACTTCCTATATTAGTAAAATATTTCATTTTAGATAAGAACAGTATCAGTACCCAAGAATACACCGGAACGTTCCATAAAATGCGCCGGAATGTTCATAATCATAGTCTAACTTAAGTACTTTGAAATACGAAGGGTGTTAGCTTAAAACCTCCAGATTGACACTTTTTTTTGTTTTTTATTAATCAGGTATCGGGTATCGGGTTACAACGCCTGCGCTGGATATCCGCTAAGTAAAATTTAGCTATTCGGTGTAAATACGTTATTGGCATGACACAATTGTCAAGCGACTGGTGGAAACACAAGGATTTGCAACTCAGGTCAATTCAACATATTTGGGCAAGCCCTGAATAAAGGATTAAACAGCAGACATTTAAACCACTATTCAAATTAAACTAAAGACACAGTCAAATAAAGCTGATTCAAAAGCGGTGTATTTGATGTTATGATATCATATTAGATGTTGACATCTTAGATCTCGACAAACAGTGTAAGCAAAAAAATGCAAAGCATTAATTAAATTATGAATTAAATGTGTGTTTCTGTATATTTTGTCGTGTAGTGGAATTACCTGATTTACTGCGTTTTAAGTGCATTTAACAATAACAATATCAACAAAACGTCTGACATAGAGATATCTATATTAAAATACCCGTATACGTCTGTCTGTCTGTCTGTCACGCAAAATGGTAGCTTAGCTGCGCAAGTAGCGAGACGCATGCAATACGGTATAAAAAGAACGGGCGAAACCGTGGATTTTCCACGGGCCACCGACTAGTTTACAGTATTTTGTCATTCAAGCCGGCGTCACCAACATATACAAGCTGTGGAAATTTTCTTTTATAAATGCGAATAGTACGAAAAAAAATGACTATATGAAAATTATACACAAAGAATATTATTAACGAACTAGTCGTTGCCCGTGGAAAAATCCACGGGTTCGCCCGTCCATTATATTTACCCGTTGCAACAAAGTGGATAAAGATATATCGCATTTGATATTCGTGTTTCCGTAGCATGATTATTTAACTCAGCGGGGGTCCGCGCAGAGACAGAAAGACGGAATACGGGTATTATTAAAGAGATTATTTAAACAGTCCATCCAGTACTTATTTTTAAAAAATGTGTCGGTTCAAAAAAGGACACAGCGTTGATGAGTACTTTCTCCTTAACTAGCTATTATTAAAACAGAGCTATTTTAACACAACCAAAAATACTTTAATTAAAAGCAAACGTCCCGCTTCTTTGTAAACAAACAGAATATTTATTTCCTTCCAGCGCAACCAATTAAAACTGATTTTCATTCAATAAAAAACGTGCTTCTTTGTCTAATTACGTCTTCCAACTTCCAGTGGGTGAAAAATAAAAATCGTGACGTCACATGGCCTACCTCAAAACTTTTTTTCTACTGCGATGACTTTTACGACATTATTTTTCCTTCCACCCTCCCTCCTACATGTGAATATGTCGTTTATCTTTTATATCTTTTTACAGAAGGAAGTACTTATGTCCAATATCGATCAGATTAACATATCAATTTTAACCTTTAACTTATTATAACCCAAGCACGGAGAAATGAATAGCAAAAAACGAATTCATGGAATCATTCATGGAAGACTAAAAAAATCAAACAATTTAGCTCTCAAACAATTTGTCAATAAAAGTTTAGCGATACAAAAGACACCACAAATCGTATTTTGCTAACCCGAAGAATGTCTAAAGAGTTTAGAAATTCCTAGGAATAGAAAAGCGGAACTTTCTTGCTTAATCTGCGATACACATCCCATACAATGCGGATAATGTCCTTAGTAGTCTTCATACTCTTTGACGGGACTGGTTCATTTTTTTTCAGCGCTTAAGAAATGGTATGATAACATGAAGTTCTGAGTGGCCAACAAAAAGTTGGAAAGAAGCGGTGGAGAACTGCTTTTTGTAGATAGCAGAATGTGTTTATATGGAGAAGAGCCGAAATGATACAAAACACTGTATCTATAGTAGGTTAAATTAGGCTAGCTGTTTTATTTGACTTGCATTTTGCACAGCAGACTTAAAAAACCCAGAGTTTCATGTTACATGCAAAAATAAAAGCAAACGTCAAAACATAAGAAAATAATTTAATTTTTCAGTTTGTATGACGAACACGAATTCACATGTTCATGAAAAGTTTCAAAATGGCGCCAGTGAACACAACTATGTAATAAATGTTTAAATATATTTTACATTCTCATTACAACACGAAGTGATGAGTAACTACAAAATTAGTAATATCAACTTCATCACCAATCTCCTAACAAATATGCATTATTATATGGAATGATATCATTTTCTTAGACCTCCAACGAAAAAACGCAATGTTATTCTCTCGTGGTATGTTTTGGTTAATTTCATTGTTTGTTGGCATAATTTGTGGTCTGTCACATCATCTTTTGTTTCGTGACATGTGTCGAAATTTGCTTGTGACTAACAAATCTGCTGACACAGCATAAAATTCTGGCTCATTTACAGCTCTTAAAAACAAAGTTAGCTATATCATATGTCTATTTTGATTCCCTGTCTCGACCTCAAAATATGTATGAGAAGACTATATAAAAAAATTATATATGATTATGTTTTAAATGTTACACCCTCGTGCCCAGGAACTTTTGCTTTTATAATATGAGGGAAAGAGTATCCTCATTGAACTCTATTTTTGAAATATTTTCATTCCACATGAATAAATTGAGATGTTTACGAAATTAAAATCTTTAAAGTCATCACAAGACCTCGGGTTTCCGCATTCTTTTATATAAAACACATTTTTGTCACGTGAATATTTATTTACTTTGGCGTGTAAACAAACAAAGTTTTGTCAGCACCATTTATTGCATCAAAATAAACATTGTCTAGGATCATTGAAAAGATACGACATTTTATTATTCAAACCTAGTTACCAGGCTGCATAAACTATTTTTAAATTAGTGAGAAAGCTTTTTGATAACCCCTGGTAACGAGACTGTTGATTTATTATTTTTACTAACAGTTTTAAGGATGTTTAGAGTTGTGCTTATTTAATTAAAGATTTGTTATTTGATCATGAACAAAAATCTCTAATAATCAATGTTTTTTTTCTACAAATTTATCCGTTGGACGAAATGTAGCGAAGTTTAAACTCTCACAGAACTCTGCCAGCTGAATCTGCATGCAACAACTAACATAGCTACAATGTGAAATTTTATCAAATTATTCAGTATAAAACAGACTTCCCCCTTCCGACCACATGCCAGGTATTGTTGTCAATACAAAGCTACGAGTTGGACACACATCACAATACAGCATCTTCGGGTTATGAAAGCAAACATTTTATTTCTTCGTACAGAGATGGCTGCGTTTAAAGAATGCCTCCCTTTTATATTTGAAATAGTTTAAACTCTATAAATAACTTTAATGAATGTAAGAGAAAAATATTTTCAAACATAAAATAAATCTGCAAGGCATCCTCTTTTTTTGTAATAGATTAGTTTTGAACGACATATAGCTAGTGCTCTATTGAATGCCACATTCGACAAATATTTTGCATAGTTTAATTAAAAAAATGAGTTTTTTTGCAGTCGATGTAGGTGTGCGAACGCATATTTTTATGGCGTCCACGATTGATGTTTGACCAAATAAGGTAGCGATAACGCTTTGTATATACTCGTCAAAAAATTTTAGACAGGATCGATTATTTGTGTTTTTATATTTTCCTGTACACAGCGAGATTAACAATTTTATTTGACTAGGGATTGCGGAGCATTTAGCGATTATTTACATTTTTATATTTATTTGAAAACATAGAGCAGCTAAAACTTTACCCCTATAGAAACTCCATACAGCGTGACTTGTTTTCTAATGCAAAAAAAAGTAAAATCTAAAATCAAATTTTTCTCACAAATTGTTGTAAATAAAGCACGTATCAATCGATAAACCGGAGGATCAAAAGTTTCCTAGTAACTACGAAATGTTTCCCTGTTTTCAACTTGAGAGAACTACACAAAAGCATTCATTGAATGGGAGTGAAATTGCACAAGGTATCTATTTCAAAACCAACCGCACAAAGTAAAAACAGTGTGCAGTCAAGGAGAACATTAGAAATGATGCTTCACCTCATATCACATTTGGAATTAAAATATTTATCTATCTTTCATCTTCACATTGAAATGACTGCTTAAATTTTATAACGTCTTGTTGACATTTGTTAATCATAATTAATTCAGATCGGTAATAGAAAAAATTATTAATAAATTAAAATGGGAAATTATGGTTGTTTTTTGACGAAGATAATTTAATTACTAAAAGTTTTTTTCTTTTATAGTAGTCATGCGCTTTTGTTTCTTACATATTTAGATAAGTTTTACCCTTTTATTTCATACCTATTTTCAACCTCGTTCCTGTTCAAGATTGTTAAATAATATCTAAAAACAAGGCCTGACTTTTAAAAATGTTGTTAAACCGTGGCCTTCTCAGCATTTGTTGACATTTGTTAATCATAATTAATTCAGATCGGTAATAGAAAAAATTATTAATAAATTAAAATGGGAAATTAAGGTTGTTTTTTGACGTTACAAATCAATTGGAAAACCTGTGAGAAAAAACTTGCTACTCGGGAAAACAACCTAATAGACTGGAACCATAATATGCTTTCATGAGCCTACATAGTGAGACAAGTCTAAAAACTAGCAGTCTCGCTACATAAAAGTACGTTCTTTCTTACGCACGTGACCATGGAAAAGTTTTTCAAATATCTTAACGTTTATTCCTTAACAATGAAAACATTGATCGTATCTCACGAAATTGAGAAACCATACTATAAAATCGCTGTATGTAATGACTGTCATTAAAATAGAAAGAAAACCGCTAGTGAGGTTTTCAAATATGCTTTTACTACATAACAGAAGAATTTTGTCTATAAATTTGACGGAAATATTTAACGTCATATAGTTTTGAATGCCGTACGATACTTCATTTATTCGAATAAGTCAGAAATTGAATTCATTGTTTTGACGTATTGAAGACTTTGCTACAATTCAAATTTCCAATCGAAAGTCGTCTTTTTACTAAAATATATAAATATCTAACTTTCTCAAACGTAAAATTGCAATGCTATGGCTTTATTAATCTAATTTAACATATTGACGTCAATCAAATGGACGTAACGTCAAAGTAACTTATTTGTCGATGAGCAATTAAGGTATAGTTCCTCGTTTTTTACGGGAGAAAATTGCGTATTTACATCGCCCCGTACAAACACACACACTCAGTGTCTTAATATATTAGATATTTTTCAACTTTTTTGGAATCTGTTCATCGTCTATCGTAAGCGTGTTATCTTGAAAAGTGGGCACATTGGCGTAAAATGAGTAACTGTTCCGAAATTTGCTAGGATAATTAAAATGGCCGATCAAGTAGGCGAGTAAATCACTTCACGAATTTAAAACAGGAAATAATTCGGACGTAACACCTGAGATAATATTATATGTCATTTTGATAAGTTTCGACCATTAAAAAAACAAAACAAAGGTATCGACCAGGTGACACCACACACAAAAACATCCTCAATGGTGATATTGTTGCTGTTATGAAATTTAACATATGGTATCAGTTTGGAACGAAAAAGCGTAGGGTGTATGTCACGAGAGCAATCCAGCGATCCTTAGTTAATACAGCTAAAAAGTAATATACATTTTTAATGCTGCCTCCCCTCTAAGACAATTATTGGACACGCGAAAGCTGTCAAAACAAATGGATCAGAAAAAGTTAATGGAAATCTACAGCCTCACTCTTTGTGGTAAAAAATGTTAAAATGAAAACCAATTTAGCTTAATGATCTTAACAAATATTTGATAGTAATTTCCGTTGGAAGACATTTTCGCGAGACATTTTCGCGATTTGTCGTTCTGATTTTCAATATTTGCCTAATGGCTTCATTTTTTATTTGTGACTTTCTTTTGCTACTCACTCGCCTTGTATAACGTTAGAACTGAGCTTTGCGGTGATGTATTGCTAGTTTATCTAAAATTTCAAAATCTTTCGCAGTGATAATGTTGATCCAAAAATTGCTGTTGAAAAGCGTTCCGTGCTAACTCAGGTGCTTAGCGGTACTTATCAAAGAAATTCGCTAGGAAATAATTTCACTTTCAATTTTGAAAGGATAGTGACCACTTGCTCGAGCCATATTTTTATTTCTAATAAAATGTAGCTACGTAATGTTTATTTTGTTTATTTGTTTGTATTTCTTATGACGTTTGTAACAGGCTGAAATCCTTGCATTGCAACTTACCTGCATGCATGGCATTTGAATCATATATTCTCATCATAGTCGTTCGAATCGATTCATTTAAAAAAATCAAAACAACATTATTTTAATTGTTCTTCGACACACAACAGTCAATATGGCAGAATTATCTGATTTGACCTCACATACAGGCAAAACAAAACAGCAACAGAGCAGCAGCTTCTAAGTTTGGAGTGGAAACCAAAGCGAGTACGAGAGTGGAAAGGAGTTTTAGAGCAGATTAAAATATCGAAGCTAAATAAAGAGAGACTCGAAGGTGGTGGAAGGACGCTGCACCAACACTAAACATAATTGATGAAGATGATAGAGATGAAGAAATCGACATACTTAACTGTTGAATATTTATTGTTGTATCATATTTTTTGTTTGTATTTCGTTTATTTCACTAACTACAAATATAATAACAATTTGCAATTTTACCATTTTTAATAAACGCCCCCCTCGACGATTAAACGCCCCCCCCCTAATATCAAAATATTTAATAAACGCCCCCGGCGTTTAATCGATGCATTACGGTAGTTGATGAAAAGGAATCAAAAATTGTATTTTTAGTCAGGACAAATTAATTCTTCAACCTTGAATTCCGATGTTTAATCTGTGACATATGTTTTGTAATTCTGCAAACGTTGCTACCTAATGAAGAGGTGTAACTATAGTGTAACGAACACTATGTCGATCGTGTTACGCTAGGTTAGATATGTTTAAAAATAAACTAGTTTTAACAAGCTAGTTTAGGAAATAACAAAACTATAGAAGCAACACACAGCATTCTTTTGAGTGTGTGAAGTGGGAGTAGGATGCGATTGTTACTTATTAACTTTTAGACATGCTATTTAGAAAGGAAACATAAAATTTAAATGTTAATGTCTTTCCTCGAATTTATAACAAGAAACAAAACTGAGTCACCCTCGTTCCCCGGGATTTTCTTTTTTACCGTCTTTTCTCATATGAAAAAGAATAAAAATCGCTGGGAACAAGAGTAAAAAAACTACTGTCTCATCCCCAGAGCACTTCGAAAAAACTTTTCATTTTAAAGCTCTTCAGGGACGCTATAGGTCAAACTCAAGCCCTTTTTATGCATACAAAAAATATGACAACCTTGATCCACACGGTTTCTTTAAATGTTCATATCAGAAAATAAAAAAAGTCCTTGGAAACGAGATCGCAAGAGATGGCCTTATTAGTTAGTTTTTGTTTGTCATGCGTTTCATTAATTAGTAAGTTCTCACTATCGTTTCTGCTTCTAACAGAAGCACGTCTGCATGTCTCTCCTAAAAATGATAAAAAAACTTTAAACGATTGTTATGAAAATATAAAAGCTGGATTATGTTAAATTATGTTGAATATTTTGGTGGGGAGAGCCTCAACGTGAGAATGCGCAATACACGTGCTTTCAGATGAATACTTCCACAATAGATAAACCTTCTGAATGTTTTTAACATTTTCTATTTACAACATTAAACTGTGTTATTGAAGATATTATTTCGGTTTGTCTGTTCAGTATTCATATTACTGTGGAAAGTTTATCATTTCTTGAACATGATAGTTTAGTAGGCGACGTTTCGAAGGATCGAAAGGATCTCCCGAAACGTCGCCTACTAAACTATCATGTTCAAGAAATGATAAACTTTCCACAGTAATTAAACTGTGTGTTTAGGCTGTTCTAACAAGTAACTAAACCAGTGCCCTCTGTGTCTTGTGTTTTGGAACTTTTAAGGTTGCGCGTGAATTTTCTATTGTCTTACGTTAAAACCAAGAAATGAAAAATTCAGTTACATTATTCCAATGAAAGCCATGTGAAGGCTGCAATGTTGTTCCTGATGTATTCTAATCATTTGGAGTGTCAAAACCTTGTTCTTATGTTGTTTGTTTTACGAAGCAACAACAACAACAACAACAAAAGTAAAATAATAAAATGCAAAAAAATAAGACCTGTTGCCTGTAACCGATACAGATGTTGAAACCATTTATAATTTAGAATGACGTTTAAAAAGTTTTTTTAATTCATATTACGATGGATGCTACATCCCGTCTTCATTTTTTGCGGTGTAACGTCGGCTTTTTTACGTACGAACGACAAAACATTCTCTTTAATATTAACTCCGTAAAATGAAATTTTACGTTATTTTTAACGCGTTTTTAAACAGCTGAAAATAAGTATGAAATTCCTTCAATCAATTCAAACAACAACAATTCAGGAATTAATCTTGGTCGTAGATTTTTATCATCAATTCTCTAAAAGAGTATTGCAGTTAAATTTTTTATAAGAAATAACATCCAAGTGCAATTTTTGAAGTTTTACGAATTTATTTCAAAACTCGTCTGATTTCGATTCAAACTGAAAATTGAAATCATTTAACGTGTTATTCTTGTTCTGGAAGTCCAGCATATGAAGTACAAAAAACTGCAAAACATCCAAAATACGATCTATATAACAATGTTCGTCGCACGTTTGCCTGTCTCTCATTAGCCAACATGGTAGCTGCGAGAAGAAACAGGCAAATTTACATGGTTTGTTTCACGGACTAACGACTGATCGTAGCAAAATTCCTAATACTACTTTTATATTTTTAACAGGGTTTCTAGGGAGGGGAAATGCTTTTCATTTTAATTGAAACCACCCGAAGATTGAGTTGGTATAGCACAGCAAAAGCAAATAAAAATTTACATCATTACCATTCATCGAAAGAAAGAAGTTATTGATTATTCATCATTGATGTTCTCCTTGTTATGTCTCTGACAACATGTTATAAGAAAAATATTCACAGAAATTTAATTTTGATGCTTTTACCAACACTCCAGAAATCTCATTGCGAAAATTTCTCCAAATACAGTTTACAAAAGATGTTAAGGTTTGAGACGAAGGATAAAACTTGAGGAGTTTTGGTGGCCTTGAATGTAAGGAAATATAATGATCCTTGAGTATTGCTTTGATGTTGGAGTATCATAATGCGTTGCGAGTTTCGTATTTTTTAAAAATTATAAGAAAGCAAACATTTTCATGATCATTTCAGGCTATTCTGGAAACGAGGATAACGCGAAGTACAACCCTTGTTCCCAGGTCATCTTGTATTTTTCTGACATCAGGACAGACGCCGTCCCGATGAAAAAAGGGACAAAAGGCGATGGGGACAAGGTTGACGAAGGACATACTATTACGCAATCAAACAAAAAAATTATCAGTTTTCTTTGTTAATACAAATTTTACAAATACAGTATACTCCCGATAACTCGAACCCACAAAACTCGAACTTCCAGTAACTCGAACTGTTTTTGAATTCCCGTTGAACCTTCACTAATACTTTCTCACAAAAATCACTTGATAACTCGAACCCCTGATAACTTGAACATTCGTTAACCCTATTCGGTCCGGGGTTTTTCGAACATACTATGACCGGGGGGGGGGGGGGGGGGGCGGATTCCGCCCCCCTTAATTACTTTTCATAGGGTTGTTCAAATTGAATCAAACTTGGCACACTTATATTACCTCATAAAATGAACAAAATGGCGCCAATAAACTTTTGCTTGCGTCAGCACATTTTCTGTGACGTCATCAGAAGCTTGAAAATTGTTAAAAATGCCACTATCTGCTTGAAATATAATTACTTTTGTTCTAGAGCGAATTTTTACATTCTGTTTGAAGTTTCTGAAAGCTAAATAAAAGTTATTTAACATATCTTCCGGTTTTTACATGGATCGGATAAAAAATTGCCAAAAATTGCCCGAAAATCCGTTTTTTCCGATTTTCGGGTAAAATCCGACAAAATCGGGAAATCGGATTAGTCAAGTGTTCAAATTATTCCAAATGATTCTTCTTGATGAAACAAAGTTGTGTTGCAAGTTTCAAGTTCTAAGGATAATCCTAACAGGAGTTATTATTTTTTCCCCCTTATAAGGATTTCTAGGGGTAGTTTCGAGTAATGGCCCAATATCAAAGCCTCTGAAAGGTATGGGGCCTAAAAAATTAGCAAGCAGGTGTCTAATAGATAAATGTTGAAACTCAGTAAGTATCATAGCCATATAACAAAGCAATCAGGAGTTAATAAAAAAAAACGTCAGGGGCGGATTGACCGAATAGGGTTAAGTCGAACCATTTTTCCTGTCCCCTGGACAGAAATTTCCCCGATAACTCGAACTTCAGAGGAAAAATCTCAGTAAAAAGTGACTACTTTTCTTTCAATAATATAAATTGTTCTTCCAAAGTTGACAAAAACTTTCTTGTTAGAATAGAAATGAAAAAAAACTTTTAATAACTCGAACTATTTTCACTTATGGGCCAAAGTTCCAGTTATTGAATGCCCCGGTAAGTCGAACATTCGATAACTCGAACTATTTTTTTGGTCCCTTGGAGGTTCGAGTTATCGGGAGTGTACTGTATAAATTCAACTGAAGAACATTTTTGAACTAAATGATTATCGCCAACTCAGTCTTCTACCACACCAAAAAAATGTCACCATTACCCGACGAAGTTTGGTTTAATTAACTAGACGATCCAAGAAAAAAAAATTAATCTTGCGCTATAACATATTATTCAGGTCAATGCATTGTCCACAATATAATATCTATGATTTAATTAATTTAAATAATAAATAAATAAAGAGTTCCGTCATCAAAAAGATCAAAGGTCCCGTTTGAAAAACAACTTTCTTGCTAAAATTGCAAATTGATTTTAACATGAAACTAAATGTTTATTCGAAAGAAACCGGAACGTTGAATGTGCAATAGACTTGTCGAAACGGATTTCTCGATTATAAGTTCTATTTTTGGGATTCAGCATTTTTTTAGAATTCAAATAAAAAAAGTAAGGAGTTAAGCTACACGTTGTTTTTTTATAAGCAACTTGCTTAGCAACTCCAAGGCTTCAAATTGATTAGGCAATTTGTTTGCAATTGCAATCCTACCTTTGTCACTAACAAATGATTTATAAAACTGCTGAACAACCACTCTAGCAACCTAAGGCCTGACCCAAAATATTGAGTTGCTTATAAGTCTCCTATATAACATGTAGATGGGAGGAAAATATAAGCCAGCGTTTTAAATGTTAGTGTACTTTGGCAAAGTCGTCGATATTATTCGCGGGAAATAATAAACATGGTATTCAACCTCGTTCCCAGGTTCCGTGGGTTTAAAGAAAGCATTTCACAATCTCGTCCTTCACAGACTCGATATAGAGGCCATTTAAAAAGACACCATAGCTTTCCATCTAGTAATCAAGCAACGTTTAGAAATTTTGATTGTAATCACTCAAGCAGCTTCATATCTCTTACGAAGGTCTTCTATGAAGGAATGTTTTGACTATTAAATTTAATCATTTAGATGGTTGTTTGTTTGTCAATCAATGTATCGCGAAAAATAGTTCTCACGAAATTATAATAATACTGGCGAAATTAGGTTCTCGCGAAATTTAAAAATAAATAAAATTAATAGACCTTTCTCAAATTTTCGAGGTCGATAATAAAAATGATTCTTATCCCTAAGTTCCTTAGCAAAAGGTAGAACAAATTACCTAATTTCGTAAATATTTTTATTCTTTAAGTGGCTCAACTCCGAGCTGAAAGTTACGGTCAAACTCTTCATATAGCCCAGCTTCCTAAGAATAACCTCGTTTTTAAAATAATTATTTTCTTTATATCTAAATAAAATACAACCAGAATATTATATTGCTCTAAAAACTTCATTTTTGTCATGATAATTTAATATCCTATCTGAATATCCTTATTTGAAGAGCACAGAAACATTATAAAATTTTGGATGACGTCATAATTATTAAAAATTATGAAATTCGGGAAAGGTGTATTCATTCGTAAATTACGTCTTAAACTCCAGGTTTCCAAGCAGACACCCTTCTTGTGTATAGGCTTCACGATACACAATTTAAATGCATTGATATAAATTTTAGTTGGTGTGAAGCAACCCTTGTAAATGCAAAATAAAAGTGTACTAAGGTCATATCTTAAAAAAGATGAAAATGCCAGCATACCTGTTACCATGACATCGCACAAAATTTATAATCTATACATAATCCCGACAAGGTGTGGAGACATCATTTGAGATCACATTGTTACTAAAACGTATTATCGATCTCCTCCAACAAACTTATTTGAAATATCTTCTCTGTTATTGAGAAGCTAAATCGTCTGCCTCTGTAACCAAGCCTACTATCTTTGACGACACATGGATCAACAAAATATCGACGCGACTCCATAGTTAAGCTTTCGTAAAATCATCTGCGATTATTTCAAAGTTTTAAGATATATTTAAAGAGGAAATTATAATTCTGTGACATATAGAAAAAAAAAGAGAGTTGTGACGAAAAATATCGACATAACGCATTTAAGAGGGAGGAAAACTTCTTTTATGTAACCACTCACTAAGTTCCCGAGTAGTTTTGTCGAAGTGAAGTCGCTTGTTTTTTAAAAAATATACATATATTATCAGATGTAGACGTATTAAGCAAGAATTAAAATTTCGCGACATCCTAATTAGCATTTAGAAATATCTAACGCGAAAGATGTTTAACATTAGTGGTGAACATTAAACATTAGCACTATTTGCGGATTAACGACAATAACCTTAACTTTACAACCTTTCACTTGATCATTTGCGCTTTTTCCAAAGTCGCAGACTATTATAATATTAGAAGATGAATATTTAATATAAGAAGACAGATGTCACAACGCGGTTCCAAAACATCTCCCTTATACGTATAAGAACGTGAATATCTTGCCGCTGACTTGTTTATGAAGTGTATGTCTGATAAATAACAAGTTAGTTTCAAATGCAAATAACAGACGTCATTATGCTATAAAATATATTGGTCTAAACTCACAAACAAACAAACAAAGTTAGGACTGACAAAAATTTTGACCAAGAAAGTTTTAGCAGGTAAGAGAACACATGGCTACTCGAGAACTGAAGGGCCAGATACACGATTTGGTAGAATCATTATCTGAATACGTGATACAACAAGTTGTGAATGCCCTTTCCGTTTTTTTTTTGTTTTTTTCGTATAAAGAGTAAAAGAAAAGAGGGGAATGAACGAGCCCTTACTGGTAAAGTTCGTATTACTTGTCGTAAAATTTAAACATCTTTAAACTTTTTTTGTCGCATGCGATTTTTTGAAAGTGGTACGATATTGCGTGTTTACACGACACGATTTACGGCATACTATAAAACGTATAGGAGAATTCGTACCGTGTATCCGGTATTATGAAACACCTGTGCACATATATTTTCAAACTTTTTCTGGATTAAGAAAACAAAAATTCGATGCAAATACCAAACTAAATCAGGTTTTTTCTCAAACATGATACGGAAAACATTCCAGTAAAAACCTTTTTTTCTCTACTACACGACGTAATTTCGTGAAACACATTTAAATGCGTCAAATGCGAATTTCTATCTTTTTTTTGTACATGACATGACAACGGTCCAGCCATAGCTGCAGGACCAAGTTATAATTGTGTCTATGAATGAATTTCGCCAAACGAATCTTTTTTGCAAACTTCTTGCATGATTCTTCCATAGTAATGCATGAATACATATTGACACTCTAGCAGAATGTTATTTACTCCTTGCATTCGGTTCTTGACATATCAACAAATAAACGATGAATAATACCGACATCATAGTTACTGGGAAGTCGTCGGTATTTATCGCTTGTGATGTCTGGTGATGCAACTTGGTTATTACATGTCAACATGTATATCTCCCACATTATACATAATATGCGAGTTAAATTTTCCTCATGCATAAGATGATATCACCCCAGTTCTCCTACTTCAACAAGATTTTAGACTGACCGGTGATTGGATCTAAATAAAAATTATGAATAACAATGTCACTCACAATTACTAAACATTTCATAAAAGTATGTTATGTGGCAATTTCATAATTTAGGGAGATCAGGTTGTCCTATGACAGTAAACTACAAACTGCACAACGGACCATTAATTTTTCATTCATATTGACTTACACAAATGCCAATTAAGACTAAAATTCATTAGCGGTATATCTGAGGCGATTCGTGACTCTTGTAAGGCAGGAGCGTCCGTCGAGCAAACAACGAACACAAGGACGTGCTCACACAAATTTTCACACAAATCACATGATAAATTTAAGTGGTAATAAACTCTGAAGATAACGTTTGTTGGTTTACAACGTGCTAATTAAAGGAGACACCGCGGAATGTCATTTCATGACTGTAACTATCTGCCGCACCTGATTTAATGACATGCAGGTCCATCATGTAGAAACCACATGATTACTATTTAAGCATATTATTGTTAGGTTGCCGCTACTTTTGTTATAACAGAAATGGTTTGTTTTGACAAAAGTTGGTTAATCGAGTGTAAAAACAGCTACAAAAATTGTTTAGTCGAATGTTGTAGTTGCATATAAGTTAGTTATTGAGATAAGAAGTAGTTTTAGAAGTTGGTTATACGAGTTGAAAAGTATTAATTACGTAAGCATTTAAAAAGTACGTCCGTCCAAATATTCACTTTTTTTTACTCCCCTCCCTTTTGTCCGCTCAAGTTCGTTTTCAGTATGCTCCGTACTACATATTTCAGACTCATTCCTCTCTCAACTAAAATAAAACACACAATAACAACTTTGAGAAACTTGATTGCATGATGCATGTATGATGGCTTTCCTAATCAATATCTTAACAAAACAGAACGAGAGAACAGCCATCGTTACGCTAATAAGGAAAAGAAAATATCACGTGATCAATATCTTGCATATAGCGACCATGACCAACTTCTTGCGACAATTAATCAATACTGTATCACACACTCTTAACAATCTGTCAACCAGGAAATAATACAGAAAATTCTCCTTTAGGAAGCGAACGTACACACTGCTCTTTTTGCTCATTTTCGTTCGTTATTACATGATTCCTCCCACCCTCCAGGACGAATGTACTTTTTAAATTCTCCCTATAGTCGAGTGAAGTGAAAACAACAAACTCACGATGCGTATTTTGGTGTGCGAGACGTTCATGTGCACTTTTGATCCATGTGAAGAAGCATAGAAAAGGAAGGGTTTCCTGGCTAATGTGACGGGGGCTTTAATAAATCATATGAAATTTGTTTTTACATTTTTGGTAAGGGTAAACTTGCATAATTTAAAAAATCAACCTACTTTACAGAAAAAGGGATAGCTTTTTATCTTTTTCCAAAAGCTCGTTTTAACCAATGCGTCAGAAAACTACAAGGATAATTAAGTGATGTTTCTAATAATACCATCATGACGTGTAATTGTAATGAACTTTGTACAGTAATGCCGGAAAAAACAAATTGTGTCGGATTAAAATGACAGAATTATGAAAAAATAATGTGGCAGTTGAACCAAACCACGTTTTCTTATTTTCAGCTTAATCCTTTCGCAACATTTTCTTTTTTATTTGGTATAATTGAGATTTTTGGTTTAAGCCGCGTGACATTGAATGGTCATGTGTGCATTTGAAATGCAATTTATAATTAACGATTCTTAATATTTTGATAGCTGCATATTGTACATTATTCTACAGGTTATACACTATTACTCGATTTGAATTTAGTTTAGAACAGCTTTAACTTCATCAATAAAATCAATGGATACAGTTGAGTTCCATTGAGTCTGTATCCCTGAAACTACAAAAATTTATATTGTGTCCAAGTATACCATTTTCACATTTACGTTTAAAAACTGATTGATTGGTTTGTTATGTCTGTAAGAAAAGCAAGTACTTCAAAATTAGTTCTCGTATTAATGGGTAGTTGACTGGGCGAGCGTACGAGCCAAATATCAGGAATAGGGCCACACTGAAAGCTAAAAATCTTTTTTTTTTTGGTTTTTGAGGTGGAAAATCCATCCTGAGTTATGTTATATAGGTACATAGGACCTAAGATGGCAATGTGGTACTAGGGTGTAACGTGTTATTTCGATAACCAGAATACACGAAAACTTCATGTACTGTACCCTGTATAAATGTCACTCTAAAAAATTACTAAACACCATGCTGACTAGTTTTATATAGGTGCTTGGAAATCACACAACCCGAGAATATTTACTTGCCAAAATACTTTTCCGTCATTTCATCGTTTTCAACAAGCAGTTAGATAATATTTTCACCCGTTACGTGTGAACATGGTACTATAGGCTAGTGATTCTCAATAAAGCAATAATGTATAACAAAACAGTCGAGAGAAATATTTAATAGTAAAGTTCCACCCCGAATGTTTTAACACCAAACCATTTGAAGGCACCGATTTTTAAACTTTCAACTAATTTACTCCCGGTTTTTCGAATCTTAATATTTTTAATTCCTCCATTTTCAAAACAGTCCATTCGAAAAAATAACTTTAATTTTTCGAAATTTTATACGAAAAACAAAATTAGGAACATCTTTTATAAAAACTTCTTTTACTTTGCTTACATTGCTATCACGTAAAAAAAGGATAATATTTTCCAACTCCTTTCTAACTTGTACAACAAAATAATTTCGTTGAAACAAAGCTAAAAAATATTAAGTCAGTTTTCTCTAGTTAACCCAACTAAAAACTCCGTGATAGTTAAAAAAATCGGGATTGAAATGTAATGTAATCTCCTTGCAAATCATCAAGTCCCTGTTTCTATAATAAAAGACTTTTTTTAGTTGTTCTAGCTTCATGGCATATATTTTTTTAATCAAAGGTGGTTTGGCTCTTGGTGGTGGTCAATCAAGCACACACACACGCACCACTGTGGTTTGCATGTAAGTGGGTACAATTAGCACGCAAAGTTGATTATTGACCGTTATTTCCTTTCCAATTAGCATGCATGGAAACTATATTTTGCTATATAAAGTCATAACTTAATATTAAAATTCAATGGACATAATTAACCATCTTAATTCCAGTAAATTCCTTAAAGAGTTTCATTCAAACCGTTTAGTTGTATATTTTCCACGTACGTGGGATTAAAATGGTAGATATAGCAGTGTTTGCACAATTCCTTACAACGCTGCTAGGTTTGCAGTGAAATCTTTAAGTAAATACAAAGTTAAAATCAATAACAAATAAAATGAAGGTATAAAAGTTTTAACAGGGAATGTTGCAACATTCTTAGCATATTCTCAGCGCAATTAAGATTGACAGATCTAAGAACGTAAACTGGTGTAAGAATCACTCCCAAAGCTTACTTCTAACAGAACGCGTACTCCCACAATATTAACACCGTAGAGTTACAGTGGCAACAAATTATTATTAGCTCTTCAGTTCCTAATGGCATTGTTATCAATAAAAGTTCCTTCGAAGGGGTCCTACTGCACTTAAGGCTTCCACTTGAGCTACAGAAGTCGTGCAACAACAGCCGATCAACTGGAAAATCGCCTAAGAAACAGTTCTATTCTAATGCTAAACGTGTCCGACATGACTCGGTCGGGGTTTAAACCCAAGACCTTTCACACTGCAGGCGAACGGTCTACCACAAAGCCACCGTGGTAACGCCTTTCTGAGCGCTTTTTCAAATTTCAAATGTTTTTAACGCTAGATTTTACATTAAAAACAAAAGTATTTCTTTTAAAGTACACTTGTTTTTTATTCTCAGAATGAGAGTCCCTGAACAGGACGTTGTTTTCAGCGATTGTGTTGGCGAGTTCTCCTGTTTCTACGATAATAATACCTCTCCCTGTCGTTTTTCGCCCTTCGGGTTTTCGAAAAAAAATTTCATCTAGAATATTTTTATAGAGTATATTTTTTAAAAAAAAGCGAGTACCTTTCAACACCTCAACGACATGATGCGCTTCTTCAACAAAATTTCGAACAACCTGAAAAAAAAAAGGTTTTTTATGGCAACATACTATTCAATTTTAAATGTTTTGATAATTTAGTCTGTTTTATCAATGTGTCTCTAACAAGACTTTAAAAAGGAAAAGTGCGCATGAGGCAAAAAAACATAGCGAGGTTCACTTAATACGCATTTCCCGATATCGATGATGTAATATAATCCTCGTTTTGAAACTGAGTCCCGTACTGACAAGTTGTAAACAAACATGGCTGCGGGTGTAGAAGAAGAGATTTATACCGCAAGAACTCTGACACACTTTGTGGTCAAATATAGTTGTAGAGCTACTATGAAAAAAATTCGCCATGTTTCTGTACATATAAATAGAAGAGTGCAGTCGATAAGGCCGCGGTTAATGACTCTTTTTTTTATTTCACAAATTGAACAAAAAGATATTACGAAACTTAATCTATATAATAATACGCCAGTTCCGTGTGTCTGTCTGTAACAGGCCAAGTGGATATGTTCATTTTCCTTTAATCTTACCGAAATTTTCTTTGAAGTAACCGAAAAATGAATTTCTACCATGTTAAATTTTCTGACGTTACGGCGCGACGTCAATAACACTACTTTAACGTCAATATCCTATACTAACCTCGTTCCCAGGGCAATTTTTCGCTTTTTTGATATCCGAGACGGCGCGAAGAAATGACCCTGGGCCAGGCTGGTTAAAATCAGCACGATTCGTGCTGATTTTTAATTTATTCAAAATTTGGTCATTTTGTTAAGAATTGCATGCGGACCGCCGAGAACACCGTATTGCTATAATATATGCAAAACAATCTTGGATCGAAATCATGGAGGGAGTTTTATTTTTAATCAGAAAAAAGTTAGTTAGCCAAAGTGTTTTGAGTTTTTGCTTCGAGAAAATATGATTGCAGTGTTGCCTTCGCTTTTTTTGGCTACATACAAATTTTAAATATATATTTATTTTAAAGTTTATCTACATATAGATAGCTAGCAAAGGTCCAAGACGTACTTTTGTACCTACAAAGGTTGTGCAAACCAAAGGTAGCTATACACTTTTTTAATTATGATTTTTAGCTATCTTTATTTTATATTATAGTTAAAAGTGAAAGTACTCTATAGCTAGCTACCAAGGCACAGAATTCTCAGAGGGTTTTGTGATTAGAATTACTGAAGATGCCTAACTAGTTAAGTTTTTAGTATTTTTTACATGAACATGTCCCAAACCTGAGTCCCTAAGTCCGTTTCGGAACGGACGGGTTGATGACGTCATCGAAAAACCTTCAAACCCCAATATCTCTGCAACCGTTTGTCAAAAGTACATGTTCCTATACATTTTCTTGATCAGCAGTTTAATCTCTACACAATAGAGGCAACGTGAAAACAAGATTCTAATTTTTTTGTGTGGATGGGTTGCTGACGTCATCAAAATTTATATTCTGCCTCTATCTTTATTATCGACTAATCTCTTATAATAATACAGAGACTGTGTCTGTCTGTTTGTAACAGGCAAAGTGGATGAGTTCGTTTTCCTTTGATATTTCTGAAAAAGTTATGTCTAATATGTTAAATTTTCAGACGTTACGGCGCGACGTCAATAACACTACTTTAACAACAATATCCTACATTAAATTGATGAAGCCATACAGTGCACTTAAAACTTTAAGGCCAAATAACTTGGAAACGAGGTGGTGACGTCAATGTTTCTTCACCGCGTGGGTAACTAGGGACCACCTGGGACCAATTTGGGTAATATTCCCAAACCTGGGTCCCCAAATCCGTTTCGGAATGGATGGGTTAATGACGTCATCCAAAAACCTTCAAACCCTAGTATCTCTGCAACCGTTTGTCAAAAGTACATGATCATATACATTTTCTTGATCAGCGTTTTAAGCTCTACACAATAGAGGCAACGTGTAACCGAGGTTCTATTTTTTTCATAGATGGGTTGCTGACGTCATCAAAATTCAAATGACGCTTCTTTTTCATTTTTATCCTGCCTAAGTGGATTTTCCCATGGGCTTTATCGACTATTTGAATTTTATTTTTCCTTGTTCGTTATTTCGAGCATGTCGACATCTCGATCCATTTTTTTAATTCCGTGAAGAAGTTTCTCGTTATGTAAATACCTAATAATCTGTGAAGATCGCTACAATGTTTAAACACATTTCTGACGCACAATAAAACCTAGAGGACTTCCGAAGGTTGCGCAAAGGCCGCAGTACAGTTACATAACAAAATTGCACAGCATCTACCTAACAGCAGCAGTTAGGTACCTGTTAGATACCTTATCGATGAAAAGTAAATAATATAACGGGTCGTTGACTAAATTTTCTGACAAATAATTTTTTCCGATGAACAGTAACCCGACTAAAAATCTTCTGCACATAAGTTAGAGACGCAACTAAATTAAGCCTTTTGTGGTAATTTTTGCATGAAGATGCATTTAAAAAAAAATATCAAAAATCAATGGAAAACACCATATAATGATAATCTATAGCCTGTGAATAAATCTATGGGTTCGCCCATTGTTTATATATCACAATACTAATATGGGTACTAAGAAACTAGTTGTTAATCTATGGAAAAATTCGTCTGTCAGAAAATCATTTTCTTTGCGGGGGACCCGAAATTAAGCTGGGTACGGCTATTTTAAAAACACAATATACGGCTATAATTAATAAAGATTGGAATTTTTAGAAATTTTCAAGAGGCGTGCAAACGCTGCTTCTTGGGATTTTGATATTTGTTTTTATGACAATTATATAACAAATTAAATAGGTGAAAGATAAGGCTAAAAAAGAGTTGAGGAGGAACAAGTCAAACCACGCCCTTATGCATCACGTGATTAAATAATCCATCATACCTCATCATCAACGTGAATATGGATGCCTGTTGGACCTTGTCTACAAGAAGAAGCGAGGTAAACGTAAACTTTTACTCAAAATGAAACGAAGCAGATCGGATATAAAATAGGGTGATAATTTTCCGTTTATCCGGACTTTAACTGAGAGTTTAAATCATTAACTTCTCTTGCGGAAAAGAAGAAAATTATAAAAACAAAAAAGTGGTTAGCAGAATAGATAAACAAATTAATGTGTTATTATATTTCCGTTCTGTTCCGTTTTGTTCTTGAGTGGAAATTCAGCTGAAAGTTTGGATTTAATAAAAAAAGAAAAAAGAAACATTCACGCATCGAACTTACTTTAATATGGCTGTGATACAGTGTTCCTCTATACCACATTTTTTTGCCAATTTTCTTTTTAAATCTTCCACGGTCAACCGTTCTAAGAACATAGCATGATATTCTCTCATACCAGTCTCGTTCTCATGCCATTCTGGACAAATGTACATGGTTAACAGTGGGCGGTTAGCTCTAAATCATTAACGATAATTCATATCATTCAAATATGAAGAAAACAAGTCACGACTAATTACGCATTCGTTTTGGCACGACCTATAACATGAGAGTCAAATCAAACCAAACATAAATTTTTTAGGAATCCAAATACATAAATTAATAAACATACAATCATAGTGCAGTATTATAAATAATTTAAGCAAAAATTTTTATTTTGCAGCTAGTAAATAAAAAACAATCTATACGGTAAGACCCACCTCGCTTGTAGTGTGTTGTTCAGTCTGATGCCATCGGCTGGTCCGCAAAGTTGAATGAGGTCGCTTCTGCTAAGTCGAAGTAGATCTGCACCTAAGAAAATGGTAACTAAGTAGGAAAATAACTATGCCGATGCATATTATTGATTTCACGCTTTGAGCGAGACTGCAGTTGACCACCTCAGAGAAATCACGTTTTAATAGGAAAGATTTCAAAATGCAACCAAGTGTTTTACTGAAATAAATATCTTTTTTTGTTTTGTAAATCAAAATTTAATACACCAACCTGTAAAATTAGCAAAACATTTCTGATAATTTTGAAAGCGATTATAGCGTAACCAGGCTTGCGTTTCTTCCACACCGCAGTTGGCTGTCAAATTCTAAACACATAATTTTAAATTTATGAAAAGAAAACATTTTATATAAACGAAACAAAATATCCCAGTAAATTCGCTTAAGTGCCATACTGCGCAAAAATACAAGGATAGTTTCGCTTTACTCTTAAAAAAATAAACAAAACATAACAAGAAAAACACTTACCGTGTGTGCAGCCATGGACGTCATATAGCCAGGTGTCAACGACAGGTTACTATTGCAACTGTTTACAATCTTGAGCTGGCTCAATTGTCTAAACACACAGACCTTATTTATGAGATTAATTTGAAGAGGGTAGTTTGGCAATGTATGCAGTATGGCAAAACAGAGCTAAAGAGCCATAACAAATTCTTCTTGCAAAATTTTCTTTTCTTGAGGTATATGCAGAAAAATGACAGAATACCTACGTAGGAAAAATTCCGGACATGGTTATGTCTGATTGGGTTGGTGTTTCAGTGCTTCTTCGTCGAAGACGTTCGCTACTGTCTAACTAAAATAAAAGGGTAAAAAATAAAGTGATTGAACAAAAATAAAACAGACAAACAAACACATAAGTAAAAGAACACCTTTTTGAAAACAGTGACATCATAGGACTGTTGAACTTGTACCTATGAAAAAAAAACATAATAAAAAAAAAAGAATTTTAAAGATCACAAAACATTAAAACTATGGGTGTAATCCAAAAATTATAAATTGGGGTGGCTAAGCACAATGGAAAGTTCACAAAGGGTGTTCTGGTACACATTTAATTGTGGCGTCCAGCAAAAAACTGGTTTTCAGTTGTACTAAAACTGTTCTGTTCAGCATAAATTACATGTACATAAATTTAAAAGCTGAGCAAGATAATCAAAACCTTTAGTAGTTGCAAAGTCCATGCAGTTTTCCTTTAAGTGTTTTTGTTTTTTAACAATACATTTAAATACGCGTTTTATAGAAAACGTGTATTTACTTATTGTAGTCACTATTATAGTCTCTCCTGCTACCTATAGTAACTGACAGTTTGATGCTTATGATGACCCGTGCACACCGTTTTTTAAGATTGCTGGATGATGAAACGTTATTCTACACAAATTCCACAAAAGAAAATTGTTTTTACACACTGATGCATTTTATTTCCCCTCACATGATTGGAACCGTTTATATGCAACCCTCACATGATAGGAACCGTTTATATGCAACCCTCACATGATAGGAACCGTTTATATGCAACCCTCGCATGATTGGAACCGTTTATATGCAACCCTCACATGATTGGAACCGTTTATATGCAACCCTCACATGATAGGAACCGTTTATATGCAACCCTCACATGATAGGAACCGTTTATATGCAACCCTCACATGATTGGAACCGTTTATATGCAACCCTCACATGATTGGAACCGTTTATATGCAACCCTCACATGATTGAAACCGTTTATATGCAACCCTCACATGGTTGGAACCGTTTATATGCAACCCTCACATGATTGGAACCGTTTATATGCAACCCTCACATGATTGGAACCGTTTATATGCAACCCTCACATGATTGGAACCGTTTATATGCAACCCTCACATGATTGGAACCGTTTATATGCAACCCTCGCATGATTGGAACCGTTTATATGCAACCCTCACATGATTGGAACCGTTTATATGCAACCCTCACATGATAGGAACCGTTTATATGCAACCCTCACATGATAGGAACCGTTTATATGCAACCCTCACATGATTGGAACCGTTTATATGCAACCCTCACATGATTGGAACCGTTTATATGCAACCCTCACATGATAGGAACCGTTTATATGCAACCCTCACATGATAGGAACCGTTTATATGCAACCCTCACATGATTGGAACCGTTTATATGCAACCCTCACATGATTGGAACCGTTTATATGCAACCCTCACATGATTGGAACCGTTTATATGCAACCCTCACATGATTGGAACCGTTTATATGCAACCCTCACATGATAGGAACCGTTTATATGCAACCCTCACATGATTGGAACCGTTTATATGCAACCCTCACATGATTGGAACCGTTTATATGCAACCCTCACATGATTGGAACTGTTTATATGCAACCCTCACATGATTGGAACCGTTTATATGCAACCCTCACATGATAGGAACCGTTTATATGCAACCCTCACATGATTGGAACCGTTTATATGCAACCCTCACATGATTGGAACCGTTTATATGCAACCCTCACATGATTGGAACTGTTTATATGCAACCCTCACATGATTGGAACCGTTTATATGCAACCCTCACATGATTGGAACCGTTTATATGCAACCCTCACATGATTGGAACCGTTTATATGCAACTCTTACATGATTGGAACCGTTTATATGCAACCCTCACATGATTGGAACTGTTTATATGCAATATATCCTTCTTTTGTCAAATGAATAGGAACTTTAAAACTAATTTCAATAGATCTTTCCCGAATTTCCTAATTATGCCAAACTCAATTAAAGAGGTTGATACTAAAAATAATACTTATCCCTAAGTTCTTTAGTGAAAGATAGAACAAATTACCTAATTTCGTAAATATTTCTGTTCGTTAAGTGCCTCAATTGCGAACTGAAAGGTATGGTCAAACCCTTCATATAGACGAGCTTTCCAAGAAAAGCCTCTCTTTCAAAATAATTATTTTCTTCAAATATAAATAAAATTCAACCAGGATATTATTTTGCTCTAAAAAATTCAGTTTTGTCATGATAATTTGATATTCTATCTGAACATCCTTATTTGAAGAGCATAGAACCATTATAAAATTTTGGATGACGTCATAATTATTATAATTTATGAAATTCGGGAAATATTGCTTATTAG